>NC_134318.1:10000-310000 GCF_964195595.1 Calonectris borealis
AAGAAAACTTTATTTAAACTTTATTGCAATCACTTTCTTTTAAGATACCTTAGAACCCTATTAAGGAGTTGTTTAACTACTATAATTAGCTCTTGCTGCAATTAAGGTAATTAAACACAGCCATATTAGCATTCCATCTTTACTGCCTAGTTTGATATTTTCCTTATGATACTACTCAGACACAATTCATGCCTGCTAGTGTCCCATTAACATCAGTGGTTCAATTGGACATCATTTATGCCCAAGTAGTATTCTACATTTCTTCAAAACTACTCAAAGTAATTTCAAAAACTATTTGTAATTGTGTAAAGGTTAAATATACTTAGGAGCCAGTAATGCACATGCTTTCTTTTAACCTGTCAAGAGTTACGTTTATCTATAGGTATTGACAACTCTCCCTCTAATGACTAATTCTCACTTAAATTATCACATACAAACATTATTGCCACAATAGTCCTCAAGCAAGAGCTGTCAATGCCCGTAACAATTCCCCACCACAGCACCCTCCAATTGGCAATCTTTAACCATAGGTATTAACAACACCCACTTAGTTTTGTACTTTCATTTGTTATTTCAGTTTTTACTGCGATTCCAATAGGGATACATTACTGCCTGTAATTTTTTTTTACTAATTTTTATGTTTAAATTGGTCCATTGCTATTTCCAGTAAGTTTTCCCATATCATTTTTTACATTTTAATTCTACAATATACTTTTACTAGAGACAAAAATTACTCTCAAGTTGATCAAATACTTCCTACAAATTACATTTCATCACTTCTCACTCATTATTTTTGAAAATGCATTTGACCTCAAAAATTCATCATTACCTTTCGAGTCAGCGCAAGTATTTAGTACCTGTGATTCTCTAGCTAGTAGTCTTTTCCACGTTTCTCCCTCCCACTACATTCTCAGTCTATTGCTTTATATTTCTAAGTTTGCCTCTTCGAGGTGACATCATCTCCACAATTTGTATTCCTAGGCAGAAAGTGACCGAGCTCCACTCATCTCAATGGGCCCCCTACTTCCATGCCTGCACACAAAAACAAAAAAAAATCATAAAGCGTCATTACATTAGAAACTACAAAGCCCCTCAAAAGAATTTACAATCCTAACACTAAACAATAAAGTTTAGCCCACCTGCTTCACAAGCTGGTCCTCTTCAACACTGATTCCCCACACCCTTCAACTGCATGATCATCAATCATCTTCCCATGACCATTCACTACACAACATACAATGACAGGCAAATGCCACATTCCAGGACAGCGCTCCCCAGGACCGGTGTTCCCAGAGGCCTAGAAAAACCATCCTCCTTGCAAAAACTTCAGCCCAAGCCCAACCTCCACCCAAACATTGGCAATGAACTCCCTTACAGTGTTTCTGGGACTAGGGTGGGGGGAGAATACAGCACACACACCCAACACACACACACCCAGCCAGGGGGGGGGGAATCCCCTGTCTAGGTTTTATTATATTTTTTTGTAACTCTCTGAACAAAAAAAAAAAATCTCAACTCCACACAACCTGCAGAGAAACATAAAAAACCACCACATAATCAAACAAGGTTTATACATTCAAAACACACCACTCATTCAGCCACCACACAAGCTACCCCTCGCTCTCGCCGATCCATTCTGCGACCAGCCTGCCACAATGGGACATCACCCCATGTCTGCACCGCTCCCCGGGAACAGCATTCCCAGAGGCCTCAAAAATCACCCTGCCTGCAAAAACCCCGGCCCAAGCCTGACCTCTGCCCAAACATTGGCGATGAACATCACCTTGCAGAGCAGCCGGGACCAAGGGAAAAAAAAAACAAACACTCAGCCAGGGGAAAAAAAAGAAATGCCCCAGCTGGGTTTTTTTTTATTATAATTAAAAAAAAAATTACTCTCAACATTAAATACAACCTGCAATAAAAAACTTCACACATACAAGGCTAGGCACATTCAAAAACTAACACTCATTCAACAACCACTTGCTCCACCCCTCACTCAAAACACCATTGTTTCACCACCCACCTGCCATGATGCCATATTGCTCCCATTCTAGACCCATCCCCAGAACTGTCTCGCCACACACCTCAAAGCAACATTGCCATTCCGTACAACTCCAAAGTTTCAGCCTTCTTAAGAGCAAGCCAGGGAAGATGCTTCACTACATTCACCGGGCCTGCTCCTTCTTCACTTTGATTTTTCTTCACCTCGATTTGGACACTCTGGCAAGACACGCTTGAGAATTTTCTCCAGGGATCCGAATCACCCTGGGGCACCTGCAAAAAACTACAAAAGGGACTGTACACCCTGGTTAGCAATACCTACTGGCTATACAAAAAACCAGCCCAGACAACCTCCACCCAAACAGACTGTGCTAATCAAACCATGTAAAGCAAGTCACCTGGATGCTGACCAATAGCTTGAGAGGACTAAAAGCCTGTCTTGTTTTTGCATATGCCTTCTAACTGCAGATAGAAAAAAAACACATCAGAGATTAAGCCCCACATAGACAAGTTAAGGCAAATTCAAGATTCAACCCGCTCGACTACCTTGCAAGATCATAGAGAAACACTTCACTGAGTTGCCATGCAATACTTCGCTATTAGACACCAACCCGGCCCACAACCGCCTCACCTTCTCGGACCCCTCGTCAGCATGCGGCAACATCGCCCCTCCGAGCCTGCGTACGGCACCTGCAGAAACCGAAGCAAAAAGGCACATGCTGAGATACTGCCCAAAACTGCAGCCTGCCCACACCGATTCGTGTCTCTCCCTCCTTTACCTTGACAGCTCACCCACCCAGCCTCCATCAGCTTCGGTTGCCACTTAAGGTTTGTGCACCACCTGTAAAACACAAACAACAAGGGTTGCTTAGAACTTCACCAGCAATACACCACCTGAAACACAACCGCTACTTAAGCCCACCAATCACTGCTCACCTGCCCGAGTCAGCTCCAGTGCCCATATCACACATTGCTCCTCCCTTTACACCTTCAAATTAAAAGAAAAATAGAAATACCATAATGTAGTCATATAGCCACCAGTCACATCTTCCCTCTAATACCACCCACCAACCCACCTTTTTCTAGTGCTCCGCTCGCCTCTTGACCATCACCCTGCACAGCTCATCCTTCTGCATCTGCAAAAACAATATTGAATGATTCACCCAGATGCAGAGCAATAGCTTAACAATTCCAGAGGACTTGTTTCAACGTAGGAATACTATCTAGAATCCGACTATACATACTCTCATTAAACAAAATTTAGAAGTCAAACATTTACCCCTACACATATAAGCCTTAACACCTTTGAGACTCAATCTGCTTCACTACCCCTGAACAGCCATTCCCACATGGCTCAGCTCATCCCCATATAACATCATCAAAAGAGCTGTCCACACAGCCTGCCAACAGCCACTGAGACCTAGATGACTGTACAGCCGTTGTCTCAACGGTCTAGGCACATCAACATATTAACCGTAGACTCTTACGGCTATTCCACCTATACCCGACTCTACAACCCCAGGCAGGACAGCTCCAAGCCACATACGTGCACAGACCAACACTACACAACACTAAACTGCATGCCTCAAAGATGAGAGAAAAATCTCAGCAAGAAGAATGAGACCCAGATGGAAGACATCATCAGGCAAGACAACCTGCGGGACTGTGACGGTGACGTGAGGAGGCTCTGGGGCAACCCCAGAGACAGTAGAGCATCATGATCCGTGACAAGGAGTTGCTCTGAAAAATGAGAGGATGTACACACAAGAAGCCTGGCCTCAAGACCTGAGAACGTAAAGATGCAGGGAAACAATCCCAGTCCACGAAAACATATGGCTATAGAGCAGAGCTGCTCACACAGACGGGAAGGATGCCACAAAAGATGACCGTCTGGAAGCTTCGAGACACAAGACCGATCCACGCTTTCAGCTTGTAACACAAGGAAAAGGTGCCCTATTGGCGCTACACCAATGAGTACAGGCATTCAAGATCCTAGGGATGGTGCTTGAGGCATGTGCTGTGCTCCTCGAGCACAAAGAGGACAGAGACCTGCAGAAGGCCTAAGACACAGAAGACAGACCACACAAACTACACAACAACAGACACAGGCTGGAACTGCCCTGCCCAGCACACACTAGCATCACGCTGATAAGTAACCTGCTCCCTTTATCTGCCCAAGGGGGACGGTCCTGGGACAGCCCTTTGCCCTAAGTAACTTTAAATGCACCTTCCTGCAGTTGGCAGCCTTGTCTCCTTGCCCCCTCCCCAGCCATCGTCCCTCAACTTAGCTTTGAGAGGGCCGGGGGTCTGAATCCATCCTTGACAAAAAACACATTGGCTAGCTGATATTTTCCTGCAGTCACCGGGTTCCTCTGCAGTATCTGAAAAAAAAAAATACAAAACAGCATACCAGCAGTAAGCATCATGACAGTAGACACCGCTCTCTTCCACAACACCCTCATCCGCACAAGAGCCGTGGCATTGAACTTGCCTGCTCCATGCCAATTCCAGAGTCGGATGCTGCAGCCACCATTACTTGTGGCACGTAAGATACCAAAGACACACAAGGTTAACATTGCATTTGTGAGAAATCACCAGTCCCATGCTCCTCCTCTCTGCTACCAGCTCACCTCAAATGCTCATCCAATTCCAAAGGCTGCCCGCATGGCGCCTGCAAGATCACAGAGAAACACTTCACTGCATTGCCATGTAATACTTCGCTATTAGACACCAACCTGGCCCAAACCGCCTCACCTTCTCGGACCCCTTCGTCAGCATGTGGCAGCATCGCCCCTTCGAGCCTGTGTGCGGCACCTGCAAAAACCCAAGCAAAAAAGCACATGCTGAGATACTGCCCAAAACTGCAGCCTGCCCACAATGATTCCTATCACCCTCTCATTGACCTCCACCACTCAGCTGTCCAGCCTCCATCATTTTGGGTTGCCACATTGAAGCTTGCGCACCACCTGTAAAACACAAACAACAAGGGTTGCTTACAACTTCACCAGCAATACACCACCTGAAAAATAACTGCTACTTCAGCCCGCCAATCACCACTCACCTTGGCCGAGTCAGCTCCAGTGCCCATATCCCATATTGCTCCTCCCTTTGCCCCTTCAAATTAAAAAATAGAAATACCATAATGTAGTCATATAGCCATCAGTCACATCTTTCCTCTAATACCACGCACCAACCCTCCTGCTTCTAGTGCTCCGCTCATTCCTCTGCATCTGCAAAAATGATATTGAATGAGTCACCCAGATGCAGAGCGATAGCCTAACAATTGCAGAGGACTTCTGTCCATGTAAGAACACCATCTAGAATCCAACTATACTTCCTACCATTAAACAAATTTTATAAATCAAACATTAAGCCGTACACATACAAGCCTTAATGCCTTTGAGATTCAATTTCCTTCACTACCCCTGAACAGCACCTCCCACATGGCTCAGCTCATCCCCATAAAAAAATTATCGAAAGAGCTGTCCACACAGCCTGCCAACAGCCACTGAGACCTAGATGACCGTACAACCATTGCCTCAACAGTCTAGGCATATCAACGTATTAACCATAGACTCTTATGGCTATTCCACCTCCCCCTGACTCTACACCCCCCAGGCAGGGCAGCTCCAAGCCACACACACGCACAGACCAACACTACATGGAACCCTAAAAAAAAAAAATGTGCCTCAAACTGGAGAGAAAACTCTCAGCAAGAATGACACCTGAACGGAAGACGCCATTTGGCAAGACAATGCATGGGACCATGACAGTGATGTGAAGAGGCTCTGTGGCAACCCCAGAAAGAGTAGGACATCATGGCCCATGACAAGAAGTTATTCTCAAAACAGAGAGGATGTACACACAAGAAGCCTGGCCTCAAGACATGAGAACGTAAGGATGCAGGCAAGAAAACCCAGTCCGTGAAAACAGACAGCTAGAGAGCAGAACTGCTCACACAGCCGGGAAAGATGCCGCAAGAGATGACCGTCCAGAAACTTCCGAGACACAAGACCAATCCACGCTTTGAACTTGTAACACAAGGAAAAAGTGCCTGATTGGCGCTATGCCAACGAGTACAGGCATTCAAGATCCTAGGGATAGCGCCGGAGGCGTGCGCTGTGCTCCTCGAGCACAAAGAGGACATCAAGACCTGCAGAAGGCCTAAGACACAGAAGACAGACCTCACAAACTACACAACAACAGACACAGGCTGGAACTGCCCTGCCCGGTTCACGCTAACATCATGCTGATAAGTAACCTGCTCCCTTTAACTGCCCAAGGGGGACTGTCCCTGGACAGCCCCCTGCCCTACACTGTCTTTAAAACCTCTTTAGGCAATCACCAACCCAGTCCCCACCCTCCCTTGGTGCCGTGCTGGTGCCCCAACTTAGCTTTAGGAGGGCCGGAAGTCTGAACCCATCCTCAACAAGGGAAACCACAGCCAGCCCACTGGATGAATCCAGGTTCCTCTTCATCATCTGCAAAGACAAGCCAATCCACACGTAATGCTGCCGTCAGTCAGCAGCACATCGATCCACAGGGACCCTTCCCACAACATCTCCCACCTCAGACGCGCCGTGGGGTTCCGCTCACCCGCTCCCCGCCGATTCCAGAGTCCGACGCCACAGCCATTGTCGCTTCTGATGCCTAGGATACCGACAAAAAGTTACCATTGTGCTTGCCAGAAATCACCAGCCCCATGCTCCTCCCCTGTACTACCCAGCTCACCTCAAACGCTCCTCCAATGCCAAAGGCAGCCCAAACAGGACCTGCAAAACCAGAGCAAAACTCTGCAATGAGTCGCCATATAATACTTTCCCATCAGACACCGACCTGGCCCACAACTGCCTCACCTGCTCGGACCTCTTGGCAGCAGCAGGGCCCCATAGAGCAGCACCTGCAAAACAACCAAGCAAAAAGGCACATGAGGAGATACGGCCCGAAACCGCAGCCCACCTGCACCAATCCCTGTCTTGCACTCCTTTACCTGAACAGCTCGCCGCCCCTGGCCTCCATCAGCTTGGGGCACCACACCAAGGTTGGTGCGCCACCTGTAAGGCCCAAACAACATGGGTTGCTTATGACTTCACCAGCAATTCAACACCTGAAAAATAACCACTACTTCAGCCCACCAATCAGTGCTCACCCGCTCACCCCACCCAAGTCAGCTCCCATGCCCATATCCCACATCGCTCCTCGATTTGCACCTTCAAATTAAAAAAGGAAAAAAAAAACAAAAACACAAAACCGTAAATTAATCATATAGCCACCAGTCACATCTTCCCTCTAATACGACACACCAACCCACCTTCTTACGGCGATCCGCCCCTCTCTCCTCCATCGCCCTTTGCCGGGCAGCTGGTCCCTCTGCATCTGCAAAAACAAAAGTGTCAAACTAGTCACCCAGTTGCGGAGTGATAGGGGAACAAGTCCAGAGGTCTCCTTTCCATTTAGGAATGCCATCTAGAATCCCACTATACATCCCGCCACTAAAAAAACCCACACCAACCCACAACCTTTAAGCCCCACCCGTACAAGCCTTTCAGATTTTATCTGCTTTATTACCCCTGAAGAGACCCTCCCGCTCACCTGGGCTCATCCCTATAAAACACTGTTGAAAGAGCTGACCACACAACCCGCCAACAGCTACTGCGTCCGAGACGGCCGTACGACCTTTGTGCCCACCATCTAGGCATACCAACATACTGACACACAAGCACACACCGACACTGCACGGAACGCTACAAACGATGCACCTCAAAGCCAAGAGAAAACTCTCGGCAAGAAGAACGACACCCGGACAGAAGACGCCATCAGGCAAGACGACCGTCGGGACCGTGACGGTGACATGAGGCAGCTCTACGGCAACCCCAGAGAAAGAGCAGAACATCATGGCCCACGACGAGAAGTTACTCTCAGAACTGATAGGATGTACACGCAAGAAGCCGGCCGGCGAGACCTAAGAACTTAAGGATGCGGGGAAGAAACCCGAGTCCATGAAAAATGAACGCGTAGAGAGCGGAGCGGCTCACGCAGCCGGGAGGGACGTCGCAGAAGAGGGCCGTGCGGAAACTCCCAAGAAGCCAGACAGATGTGCACTTTAAGCTCGTCACGCAAGAAAACAAGCGCCCGATGGGCGCTATGCCAATGAGTACAGGTGTTCGGGACCCTAGAGATGGCACCCCAGGCACATGCCGTGCTCCTCGAGCGCAAAGAGTAACGTGGGCGTCGAGACCCAAGGAAGGCCTAAGACACAGAACACAGACCACACAAATGACAACACATGCAGGCTGGAACCGCCCTGCCCGGCACACTCTAGCATCACGCCCAAGAGGAGCTGCCTCCCTTTACCTGCCCAAAAGGGACACTGCCCGGACAGGCCCCAGCCCTACACTACCTGTAAAAACCCATCAGGCAATCGCCAACCCCATCCCCTTGCTCCCGCAATCCCTCTCCGGCACTGGAGCCCCAACTTAGCTTTGTAGTACACCAGCAGTAAGGATCATGACTGTAGATGCCAACATCTTGCATAACACCCTCATTCTCAGTCACGTCATGGGGTTCCGCTCGCCCGCTCCCCGCCAATTCCAGAGTCCAAGGCTGCGGCTGACATTACTTGTGGCACCTAAGATTGCAAAAGACAAAAATACCATTCTGCTTGTGAGACATCACCTGTCCCGTGCTCCTCCTCTCTACTACCCATCTCACCTCAAATCCTTACGCAATTCTAAAGGCAGCCCGCACAGCACCTACAAAACTGAAGGTGAAAGCTTCACTTAATTGCTGCAGGATACTTCGCTCTCAGATGCCAACCCAGCTGACTCACGCCTCGCTTTCTGGGACCGCTTGTCAAGGTGCTGCTTTGCTCCTCTGACCCTAAGTGCATCACCTGCCAAAATAAAACTCAATGACACATGCTGAGATACTGCCCAAGATGAGAGCGCACGCGCACCAATACTCATCTCCCGCACCTTTACCTCAGCCAGTTGCCTGTGCTGCCTCTGCCATTTTCAGACTGCTGTATTGAGATGCAGGTACCGCCTGTGGAAGTGAAACAATTCGGGACACTTATGACTTAACTAACAATATGACATCTGACAACTAACAGCTACTTCAGCCCACTACTCATTGCTTACTATGCCCGACTCAACTCCAGTGCCTATATCCCACGTCGCTTCACACCTTCAGAACAAAACCAAAAAGCTAAACCACATTCTAGTTGTATAGCCACCAGTCAAATCTTGCCTCTGACACCACAGGCCGACCCATCTTCTTACAGCGCTCCGCTCTCCTCCGTCACCCCGTGGTGTGCGGCTCGTCCCTCTCCACCTGCATAAACAGTAACATTGAATGACGCACCAGGGTGCAGAGCAATAGCTTAACATTTCCAGAGATCTTGTTTCTATTTAGGAACACCATCTAGAGTCCAACTGCAGCCTGCCATTAAACAACATGTATCTATCAAACAGACATGCTTTAACACCTTTGAGATTTTATCTGCTCGACTAGCACTTTAGCTGCCACTCCCAGATGGCTCCAGTCATCCCCTAGGCACCCGCAAAACACTAAGCAAATTACTGTTGTCGCCTGCTGCCAAGGGCTGCTGGCTCTGATACCGGCTTTACAGCCTTCACCAAAACAGTCTCGGCAAGAAAAGTGACTCCGGCCCACAGATGCCATCAGGCTACAAGACAGTCGGGGCTGCAACAAACAATCTACGGCAGCCCCAGAAAATTCAGACTCCGTCACCCATCCTAAAAATCTAAGTCTGCAACTTGGACGATGGATGCACGAGAAGCCAGGCTTTAACACCTAAGAACATAAAGACACAGGGAAGCAGTCCCAGAAAAGGGATCGGGGAAAACAGACCGCTCTCGAGCGCTGATGCTGACACCACCTTAATCACCACCGCAAAAAGATGACCGTCCATAAACTTCTGATATGCGATACACTCAAGATAGATCCATCTATCAGACTTAAAATGCAAGAAAGGACACGCTCAGTTAGCATTACTCTGATGAGCAGAGGCTCACGAGACCCTCGGTATTGCTACCGATGCACCCACCACGCACATGGGACAACGGAGACATCAAGACTTGATTAAGATATCATATGGGACACAGAAAACAGACTACAAAAACTACACAATAACACTAAGGCTAGCACTGCCCTGCCCGGCAGACGCTCATGTTTTGTGCTAAGGACCCCACGCCTTCTGTCTGCCCATATGTGCCCCATATCAAACCGCCTTCTCTGCTACTCTGATTTTAAACCCCCTGCCTGCCCCACCTGCGTTTCCCCCACCCAACTGACCACCCACACAAAGATACTATTGGCCTCTCAACTTGCCTTTCAGAGGGCTGGGGGTCAGAAACCATCCTTTACAGACACCACATAGGCTACCTAGGATGACCCTGCAATCACCCAGATCCTCTTCATCTACAAACACAGAGTGCCATCGGTCACCAATGCACCAGTCAACACTAACATCATACGCAACAACGCCCTCCTCAGAAGCGCCATAGCATTCTGCTCTCTCCCAGTCTAACACCGGATGTTATGGCCAACATCGCCCATAGTACCTAGAAAAACAGGGACACAAAGTGACCATTGTGCCTGGAAACGGTCACCCGCTCACAAACAATTCTACACCTCAAAAATAACTGCTGCTATGGTTTGGTGTTCATCGCCCACCCTGCCCAACAAGCTCAGGAGCAGACATCTGACTTCGCATCTAATTTTAGACCTTCAAAACAGAGCTTTAACTAGTCGCATAGTTAACATAACTAGTAACAGCACATTCCCTCCATCGTCACGTGCTAGCCTACCTTCTCACGGCGCTCCGCTTGCCTCCTCCCTTTGGTGTCCGACTCCCTACTGTGCATCTGCAGCAACAACAAAACAAAGTCAACTGGATGCATACAAATCCCATAATGAACAGTGAACCTTCCCCATCCTTACTTCTTCGCTCTGCTAACTTTCTCAATCCATGCTTTGCGCTCCTATCTTCCAGGCTGAGTCAGCAACATCAGCATGTTCAAGGCAAAGACAAACACTAATACCTGTAAGAAGGAGACACCCTTCCCTTTTCTTTCCCCTACCCCAATGGCAACATCCCAGACTCATCCTTTCCCCCAGCAGGCTAACATGGCTTCGCTCGCGTCCCATGCTACGCCTCCGGGGTCAGCTGCCACATCAGGCGCCCGCTCAGATAGTTGGTTTGACTCCAGTGACGGTGGAACCATAATCTTTGATGCCGGGCCCACGTCAGGAAAATGCAGAGAGGCACACAGCTGTTATACACTGCTTTCCCAAAGAGAGGGACCACCACCAAAACAAACTAATAAATCCCTTTGACTGACTTAGATACTCAAGCAGCACTAAGACCCCAAAAGCACAAAACCCAAACAGTTGACCTCACCACCCCCCAATCACTATCTGCTCACAAGTGCTGTCACACATTTAGAACCCCGCTCCTTTTCCCAAAGATGCCCTGGTCCCAAAACTTAAGAACCTCCTTCTGTTTACCTGAAAGATCAGGTGAAGAACTCCACTCCTTCCTGACAGCTCCTACCATGTATCTGCACACCTGAACCCTCCCTGTCAGCCACTCCTCAAAACCTGCTTTTGTAAGCTGTGACCTGTATTCAGCAAGCATTTCTTATCCTCTGTCTTCCCACAGACTCCAGGCTCTGCTACATACCTGCAACTTCACTGAAATCATGAAGCTTATAATCTACAAGAGACCTGCCAGAAACTGCAAAGATTTGAGGAACAACAAGGTACTCTGCGGCCAATCGAGAAAGACAATGAGCCTAAAAGACACTATGCCTTAGGTTTCTGCTGCTTTCTTGATAAAGGCTAAAATAATGTGCACAGATACATGTAAGATGCTCACTTTAAACTGTAGCACATAATCTCATCACCAGTACTATGAAGAAATCATGTAAACAACTTGCACAGGATACAGCAAAACTGGAAAACAACTAAGACACCATGTTCAATTATGTCAGAAATTTCAGGAAAAAACAATGCTCTTACAAAAAAAACCCTACCATATTATCAAACCATATTGTTCCCTCTAAGCAGGGAATGTAAATTTAATGTAATGTATAATTACTAACCTGAAAAAAAAAACAAGCTGCATACAAGCATACTTTTTACCAAATATTCTGCTGAACCTTGACTGGTCTTGAAATCCTAACCTCAAATAGACACATCTGTTTTCTTAACCACAAAAACACATTAACACAAATAGCTTAATTTGAAACCTACAGTCAATAGAATGCACAGAAAAGCACTAATCCCAAAGAAACCCAGGAGCAGAATAGGCTCCCTGATCAGAGGCTGTGGCTTATATACCCCAGGCCCCGCCCACAACCCTTCCCACAATCACCTGGGAAAGGGGAGGGGAGAATTGCCAGAAAGAATAAAGGTGGCCGGAGGAGCAGCAAAGAGTTTTCTCATCTGCTTTAAGTTTACAGCATGCAAAGCACCAAACAGAGGAAGTGACCCTTATTGGAAATGATGATACCTGCTCTTTTACTACAACTACATGTATTGCATCAGCAATGTGACCAGGTAAGAAATGAAACTTCATTTTTCTGGGGTGTAGATAGAAAAACAGAGATTGTACACTAAGCTACACAGGAAAGTAGCTTATAAAATACGATAAAAACATCAAAAAATATGTGTGTTAGTTTCCTATAAAAAAAAGAAAATGTTAAGAGATTATATTTCATTTCTAGCAAGACCATGTACGTTACCTAATTTCTACCAGAACTATGTTTTGGATAGGACTGCATGACAAAGCATAATTAGATCCCATAAGAATCACTACTCAAAAAAATCTCTAGTGAAAAAGTAAATTATTTAGTGTAAATCACTGATAATTCAGAATCACCTCAACAGTGTCTCCAACTAACTTCCTTAACAAAACTAGATGAGTCCCGAAGGACAGAAAACATGAAAACACCATAGAAATACAAAAAATGTATCAGAAGCTGTATGAAACAGCTTAATTATTACTTAAGTAGCTAAAACAAAAAAAAGTTGTAAAACACAACAAAAACAATCTTGGGAGATGTGTCCATCACAATAGATGAAGGCTATCACCTTCTCTGGAAAACTCTAAAAGGATATTTGGGCTGACAATAGTCATCTTGGTGTATCAGATGCCAAACAGAAACATACTATAAAACAGAAAACAGACTGCTGTGAAGCACAAAGAAGGTTTCAGCGAAGTTTTCAGCATAGATTCTGACAGAACAAGAGGCATTGTTGCAGGAATTAGAGAGGTCTCAAAGGGTCCAGAGACACCAAAGAAGTGTCGGGAATGCAACAAGCTCCAAAGCGAATTGAACAAATTACAGATGTTCTCAGGCGACCAGGGAACGAATGGAGGTGCGCCAAACGGGCGAGAGGACAGAAAGACCTACCAGGGTATCAGATGCTGACTCAGGAAGGGTTTGAGGTGAAAAAAGGGGTGCAAAGTGCGCTCCCGCGCTAGAACGGCGCTCTGGGGCGTAGGGGATGTCTCATGAGAGCTCGGCAAAGGGAGTGCAAGAGTACTGACGGGGCCTGAGAGACCAAAGAAGCCTCAGAGGTAACAATGAGAAACTCTGAAGCAGATTTCAACAAAGTACAGAGGTCATCAGGGGGCTGGAAACTGAATGAAGGCATCCTAAATGGCAGAGAGTAAGATAAGAGCATTGTGAAGCACACAAAAAAAAAATCGAAAGGGAACTAAAGTGCTATGAGAGTGCTACGGACTACAAGAAAGGACTCGGATGACATTGTTATAGAGAGTAGAGGAATTAGGAGGGAGCAGGTTAAAACAAAAAGGCTTGGAAACACAGCGAGGGCCTTGCAGTCTCAGGAGGGCATCTAGGCAAACTACAGGTGACCGAGAGAGAGGAACAGAACGGAGACACCCTCTATGGCAGAAAGATAAGTGAGCGCTGCATAGCAAAGACAGACGGGAGGCTCTGACGAAACAAGAGAGATGAAAAGGGAGATAAAATGCTACGAGGTGCCGTGGAAACTGATGAGGGTCTCAGGAGGCAGAGTGACTGTGAGGAAAGGGGTGTTGAGGGGGGCTGATGAACAAAAGAAGGTTTGGGGATGACAAAGAGAAATGCGGGTGATCATCTGAGCAGAGTACAGATGGTCCCGGGCGGCCGGGGACTAAACACAGCAATCCTAGATAGCGTATAGAAACAAACGAGAGCTCTACTGCTCAAAGCGCTA
Organism: Calonectris borealis; assembly: GCF_964195595.1. NCBI lineage: Eukaryota > Metazoa > Chordata > Aves > Procellariiformes > Procellariidae > Calonectris > Calonectris borealis. The sequence goes on from NC_134318.1 coordinate 24,254, forward strand.
CAAGATGCACATGGAACACAAGGAAGGTCTCGGGAGGCATCGTGACTGGGAGAAAAAATGTCCTGAGCAAGCCAGAGAGATAGTAAAAGGATTAGGGACACAATGATCAAATCCAGAAGGGGTGTGAAGTGAGTAAATGTGTCCTCAGAGGGCCAGGGAATGAATAGAGGCACGGCTAGAAGAAAGAGAGGACAGAATGACTGGGCTGGGTCACAGATTCAGACACGGGAATTTTTCTGATTAAATGAGAGCAGTGCGAGGTCGGCTACAAAGTTAAAAGTGTACTTTTTTTTTTTAAGGGCAATCTCGAAGGCATCAGTAAGTATCATGACACCATTGGAGGGGTCCCAATTGGGCCAGAGAGACCAAAGAAGGCTAAGGGACACAAGAAAGAAGTCTGGAGGGGATCTGAACACACTACAGATGTCCTCAGGAGGCCAGGAACCAAACAGAGGCACCCTAGATGGCACAGAGGACGTACTCTGAAGCTCAAACAAACCCGAGAACGGGGTTCGAGGTAACTAGAGAGGATCAAAGGCCATTACAGAGCTAAAACAGAACCGTGGGACACAAAGAAGGTCTTGGGAGGCAAGGTGACTGGGACCACAGAGGAATAAAAGAGATCGAAAGGGAGGTCAAGCGTTACCGAAATGCTGTGGAGCGCAAGGCAGGTCTTGGGAGGTATCCTAAATGGCATAGAGAAGAAAAAGAATGCTCTAGTTTGGAAATGGAGATCTTAATAGAGGCACAATTGTGACAGGAGGAGCCCGAAGGGTGCTTATGGAGCTAAAAGTGTGCTGTGGGGAATATCTAAGACCTGGGAGGCATCATGACGGTAGCAGAGGGCTTCTGAGACACAAGAAGGCTCGAGGACATGATGATGAAGTCCAGAGGGGATTGGAACAGACTACAGATGTCCTCAGGGGACCAGGGACCAATCAGAGTATCCTAGTTAGCGCAGAGAACAATCCAACTGTTCTGGAGAAGAAAGGTGGCATCGGGAATGGTTCTCAGTGAGCGATAAGGGTGCAAAGTGCGCTACAGAACCAAAAGAGGGCTCTGGATCATGAGGAAGGCCTCAGGAGGTACGATGACAGGAGAAGGAGGATGCCGAGAGCAAAAGAGAGACAGAAGGCTGCTCTGGGACACAAAGCAAAAGCCTGAGGGAGAGTTATCTCTGAATAAGAAAGACACAAAGTCTGCTGCAGAACTAAAAGTTGGCCATGGAACACAAGGATGCTCGCAGGAAGCATCGTGACAGAAATAGAGGGGTGCTGAGGCGACCGGAGAGACAGAAGACTGCTCGAGGGCACAAAGGTACTCAGAAAGGGGTTTGAACAGAGTACTGACGTCGCGAGGGAGATGCTGACCCATTGGAGGCGAGCGAGATGGAGGAGAGGACAAAAAGACTGCTCTGAGGAAGAGGATGACCCGAGAGATGTTCTGACAAATCAAGAGCGGTATGAATTACACTCCAGAGATAAAAGCGTGCCGAGGAGACGCTCTAAAACTTCGGGACGAACCAAGAAAAGAGAAAAAAAATAAGAGACAAAGAAAATTTAAGAAGTGACAGGGTATGTGACAAAGAAGAAAGTAGTAAAAAATAGGGATAGGCAGCTTGATAAAAGTAGACATAGAAAGAAAATTTTAAAAGCAAAAGGGCACAAGGCAGAGGAGAAAAAAAATGAAAAAATAGGGACAGAAAACTAGATAAAAGTAGACATATAAAAAAATTGAAAAAAGTTATTAAAGGAGGAAAAAATAAAAATATAAGGACAGCAAACTAAATAAACAGAGACATAGAAAGAAAATAGAAAAATTGAGAGAGTACACAACAGACGAGGAAGAAACAAAAAAATAGGGACAGGAACTATATAAAAGCAGACATAGCAAAAAAATTTTTAAGAGCGACAAGATAAAAGAAATAAAGGAAAAGTTAAAAAACAAGAAGAGCAAACTAAATCAACAAAGACACAGAAACAAAATTTAAAAACCAACGGGGTATGGCACAAACTAGAATGAAATAAAAAATAAAGACTGTGAACTGGAAAAAAGTAGATATAGAAAAAAATTTAAAAGGAACGTGACACAGGACAGACAGAAAATAATAAAGAAATAAGATTAGACATCTTGATAAAAATAGACAGCAAAAAAATGTTAAAAGTGACAATGTAGAAGACAGATAAGAAAAAAGCAAATAATAGAGACATAAAAATACATACAAGTGACCATAGAAACAAAAATTCAAAAGTGAAGAAGAAAAAAACATATTAAAAAGAAAAAAAACCTAATTAGACAGAGACATAAAAAGAAAACTCTAAAAGCGACTGGGTACGGGACAGACTAGAATGAATTAAATAAAAAAAAGAGACAGCAAACTGGATAAAAATGCACAAGGAAAGAAAATTTAAAAGCAGGACAGATAGGAAACAATGAAAAATCAGACAGAGACGTCTTGATAAAAGTAGACATGGAACAAAAATTGTAAAAGCGATGGGATACAAGAAACAGGAAAAAGTTACAAAATAGGGACAGAAAATGATATTAAAGTACACCTAGAAACAAAAATTCAAACCCAAAAGAACTATGAGAGTAAAAAAATTAAAATTTTTTTAGTTAACTAGATGAAAGTAGACATAGAAAGGAAATTTAAAAAGCAACATGGTTCGTGACATACAGGAAAGAATTCAGAAATAGAAACAGGAACTGGATAAAAGTAGACATAGATGATTTTAAAAGCGCCAGGATTAAGGAAATAAAGGAAAAAAATTAACGAATAGGGACAGCGAACTAAAATGGAGACATATAAAGTAAATGAAAAACTGTTGCAGCATACATGCACAGGCTTTATCATAACAGGGCAGCCCTACCATCTCTCTCCATTCATTGTACCTGTCTCCCTCTGTCTCTCTCTGTTGCCTCTCTTATATCTTCCTTCTGGCAATGATCACATGTCTGCTCACAATTCCCTTCACCTGTTTCTGTTCTTGAATCAGCTGGTACTCATTAGGCCACCTCTTAATTCTTCTCCACAAAAAAACCATCAGGCTACATGACAGATGAGAACGAATTAAACAACAGGGATGGGAGTTTGATAAAAGTAGACGTAGAAAGAAAATTTAAAAAGCGATGGTAAGGAAAGACAAGAAACAATCAAAAAATAAAGAGCGTGAACAGGATAACAGTAGTCAAAGAAAGGGCATTTAAAAAAAGAGGATTAAGAAAGAAAACAAATTTGAAAAATAAGGACAACGAACAAAAATGCAGACAAAAAGAAAATTTGAAAAGCAAAGGCGTAAAAGACAGACAAGAAAAAAAATAAAATTCAGACAGCGAACTGGACAAAAGGAGACACAGAAAATATCAAAAGCAACAGGGAAATAAAGAAAAAAAGGTAATGACGGTGAACTAAATAAACAAACATAGAAAGTAAATTTTAAAAGCGATGGGGATTGAGAAGAAAAGATTAAAAAGTATAGATAGAAAATGAAAAAAAAGTACATGTAAAAAAACTTTAAAAGCCATGGGATTAAGAGAGGAAAATATGAAAAAACAGGGACGGCAAACAAAAAACCGAGACATAGCAAGTACATTTTAAAAGCGAGGGGGTACATGACAGACAGGAAAGCAATAAAATATAGGGATAGGGAGCGTGATAAAAGTAGACATAAAAACAAAATTTGAAAATCCAAGGAATTAGCAGAGAAAAGAACTAAAAAAAAGAGGAACAGCAAACTAAATAAGCCAAGACGCAGACAGAAAATTTAAAAAGCAAGGGCACTAAGGAAACAAGAGAAATAAGAAACAATACAGACAATTATCTCAATAAAATCAGACATAGAAAGAAAATTTAAAAGCGATGTGTTAAACAACAGACAGGAAAGAAATAAGAAATAAGGATAGGCCTGTTGATAAAAGAGGTCACGGAAAGAAAATGTAAAAAGCAATGACATACAGGACAGAGAGGAAAAACTTTCAAATAGGATCACCAAAGTAGATAAAAGTAGACATAGAAACAAAGGTTTACAAGCCAAGGATTAAGAAATGAAAAGATGAAAAAATAGGGACACTGAACTAGAACAGAGACGTAAACCAAAATTTTAAATAAGGCAGCGCTAAGGAAGGACAAGAAGTAATTCAAAACTAAAGACATCAAACGGCATAAAAGTAGACATGGAACATTTTAAAAGCAACAAGGACTATGAGAAGTAAAAAAAAAAAAATTAAACAGGGAGAACGAACTAAATAAACAGAGACATAAAAAGTAAATTTTTAAAGTGACAGGGTACATGACAGGCAGGAAACATAAAAATCAGAGATAGGAAGCTTCACAAAAGCAGGCATAGAAGGAAAATTTTAAAAACTATTAGGTACAGGACAGATAGGAAAAAAACTGAAAACAGAGACAGCAAAGTAGATAACAGTAGACATTGAATCAACATTTTAAAAGCCAAGGGATTAAGGGAGGAAAGAATTAAACAATATTGGTAGCAAATGAAAATGCAGAGATAGAAAGAATTTTAAAAGCGAGAGCGCTAGGGAAAGACAAGAAATAATGAAGAAAGTAAAACAGCGAACGGAATAGGGGTACAAAGAAAGAAAAATTAAGGAGATGAGGAAAAAAAAAAATAGCAACGGCAAACTAAAACAGACGTAGAAAGAAAATTTTAAAAGTCATGGCAATAAGTAAAGCAAAAGAAAACAATGAGAATCAAGACAACGAACAAGACAAAAGTAGAAAATTTTTCAAGCCGATGGATTAAGAGAGGAAAGAACTAAAAAATAGCGACAGTGAACAAAAAAACATACATAGACAAAAACTTTTCAAAGTGACAGTACTAAGGAAAGACAAGAAATCATTAAAAATTCAAGACAGGGAACAGAATAAAAGTAGACATAGAAAGAAAACTTAAAAAACAACAAGCATTATGGAAATAAAGGAAAAAAATTATGAAATAGGTACAGCAAACTAAAACAGATGTAGAAAGAAAATATAAAACCGAGGGCACTAATGAAAGACAAGAAATAATTAAAAATAAATACATCAAAGGGAAAAAGGTACACATAGAACATTTAAAAAACGAGGGGCATTAGGGAAATAAAAGGAAAAATTAAAAAGTAGCGACACCTAAGTAAGCCAGAGATGCAGAAAGAAAATTACAAAGCGAAGGCACTACTAAAGACAAGAAATCATTAAAAAATAAATACAGCGACCCAAATAAAAGCAGACAGAAAATTTTAAAAGCGAGGTTGATTAAAAAAATAAGGAAAAAATTAATAAATCGTGACAGCCAACTAAAATGGAGCCATAGAAAGAAAATATAAAAAGCAACGGCACAAAAGAAAGAAAACAACAAAGGGAATAAAAGTAGACATAGAAAGAACATTTAAGAAGTGATAGGCATTAGGGAAATAAAGGAAAAAAATATGAAATAGGGACACCAAACAAACAGAGACATGAAAAGAAAATTTTAAAAGTGACCGCACTAAGAAAACACAATAAATAAATAAAAAAAAAAGACAGCAAATGGAATAAAAGCAGACAGAAAATTTTAAAAGCAACAGAGATTAAGAAAATGAGAAAAAATTAGAAAGTAGCGACAGCAAACTAAAACAGAGACATAGAAAGAAAATACATAAAGCAAAGAAATTAAGAACAGAGAGGAAAAAAAAATAGGGTCAGCAAACTAAATAAATGGAGACATTGAAACAAAATTTAAAAAGTGATGACGTAGAGGATAGGCAGGAAGAAATTAAAAACACGAACAGGAAACAGGATGACTGGAGTCAGAGAGAGAAAATTTAGAAAGCAATGGGATACTGGCCGTATGGGTAAGGAGTTAAATATCGGGAGAGGGAGCCACAGGGAAAAGACATTGGAAGAGCAACAGGGTACAGAGCACAGGGAGTCACTGAAAACAGAGATGGGTCACGCTGAATAGAGGGAGACCTAGAAATGCAATTTGCACAAACAATGGGGAAGAAGGCAGTGCGGGAAAAATGAAATAATAGCAGGTGGGGAGCTGGAAATGTAGAAGGCGACGGTGTACAGAACAGTGCTGACAAAAGAGCAAAAAGCTTTAGGGAGCCAGGCTGCTGGAAAGGTAGACAGAGGCAGGGACGAGCAAGGAGGTAGGCAGAGGTCTGGAGAAGCACCGCAGGGACGGGCCCTCACACAGGAGATGGGACACACAACTCACCGCAGCTGCTGGAGACCGGCAGGAGACCTTTACTGCCCCGAGGCTTCTCTCTCTGCCCTTGCCCCTTCCTCCTCTGCAGTGCTGGCTGCCTGACCCTCACCCACCCAAGAGCAGGGACCGGAGTGCTCCTCTCCCATGAGGCTTCCCAGACTCATGGCAGCTCACACGAGCAGTCAACAGAGGCACCGAGCTCCTGGCGCCATGTGCTGGTGGCGTGCTCTGTTGGGGATCGCTGGGAGAGATCCTTCCTCACTGCAGGGATGGGCTGTTCCTTGCTGGAGACAACTGCCTGTGGAAGCCTCTTTGTTTCACTCTTCAGCCAGGTGCTGCAGGCAAGAGTGCCCAGGCAGCCCCCTCCCCAGCTAGAGCCCCTTAGCATAGCAGGGCCAGCCTCAGCCTCACAGGGACCACAGGGGGCTGCCCTGACCCATCCCCACCTGCAGCCTTTATAAACCCTTGGCCCAACCCCATCCTCACTTCATGGGTCCCACCTGGGCTGCCCCAGCCCACAGCTGGAGCCCATCGAGAAGAGGGGCCATGGCCCCAGCCCCACAGCACATCACCCCTTCCCCTGGACCCAACCACAGCCACTTGCCCAGAGCCCAGCGGCTGGAAACGCACCCAGGAGCGCAAAGGAGGCAGCAAAGGTTTGTTTCTTTACACGCATCAAAAATTTCGGCAGTGAGTTGGCTCCAAATCTCAGAGCCCAAAGGCAGCAGGACAGGGGGAAAAGAGGGAAGAAGAAAGCAGGAGGAAGGACAGAGGAAGGTAGCCAACAGGTATGGGACAGGGAGCCAAAAAATGGGATACAGGGAACAAGAGAGGGACGTGGAACCGCACATGGGTGATGAGAGAGAGAGAAATGGAGCGCAGCGAGGAGGAGGATGGGGAGATGGAGCAATAAATAAGGGGGAGAGGGGGCAGGGAGCAGGGGAGGGACCGAACGGGACAACAGAAACAACAGAGAGGGACAGAGAATGAGACAGACACAGACAGGAGACAGAGGGACGGCAGGGGTGTCATTTTACAATGATGGAGAACTGGATAGAGCGAGACATGTAGAAAGCTACAAAAGGGGAACACAGCAGAAAGAATTTAAAAAAACAAACAAACAACAACAACAAAAAAGAGGGACAGGAAGCTGGACAGAGGCAGTCATAGAGAAATTAAAAAGCGACAAACACAGGAAAGAATTAAAAAAGAGAGCACATAAGATGGATAGACTGAGAACTAGAACGGGAACAGGACAGAGAGGCAGGAAATTTAAACAATTGTTCGAGGAAGCTTTACAGAGGGAGGTTCAAAAGAGAAAATAAAAAGTGATGGGTTACCGGAAACACAGCAAGGAAAAAAATGGACGGGGAACTAGATAAATGGGGATATGCAAATAAAATTTTAAAAGCAACTGGTACACAACAACAAAGAATTAAAAACAAGGGAAAGGCAATGAGATGAACGGAGGCATAAAAAGAAAATTTAAGAAACGACAGGGTAAGGAAAACAGAAAAAAAAAAATAAAAATAGGGAGAGGAAACCGAATAAAAGATGGGAAAGAAAAAAATTTCAAAAATGATGGGATACATAAGAGACAGGAAAAAAATATAAAGTAGGGATTGGGAGCTTGATGGAAGTACACACAGAAGGAAACTTGAAAATGCAAAGAGGACAGGACAGTCAGCAGAGAACTAAAAATAGAGACAGCAAACTAGAGTACCGGTACATATAGAAACAAAATTTTAAAAGCCAAGGGATTAAGAGAGGGAAAAAGTAAAAAAAAAATAGAGACAGCGATCTAAATAAACAGAGACATACAAAGAAAATTTATTAAGTGGAGCGCAGGCTGCGGGACAGACAGGAAAGAATTAACAAATTAACAGATTGGATGGGATAAAATTACACACGGAAAAACTAAAAAGCCACATCTTTTAGGAAAGACAAGAAAAATCCAAAAAATAAAAAAGGGTGACCAAGACAGAAACCTATCAAAAAATAATAGTAGGGAGTTTGATCAACGTAAATATAGAAAGAAAATTTCAAAACCGCCTGGCAAGAGGACAAAAAAAAAAAAATTAAAACCCGAGACCACAAACTAGATAAAAGCAGACAGAGAAACAAAATTTTTAAAGCCGAGGGACTAAGACAGGAAAGAATTAAAAAATAAAAACCAGCTAACTAAACAGATGAAGACAGAAATTGTAAAAAGTGACCGCACTAAGGAAAGATGAGGGAAAAAACTAAAAATAAAGACAGTGAACGGGATAAGGTAGACTGAAAATTTTACAAGCAATGGGGATTAACGCAATAGAGAAAAAATTTTAAAACGGTGACAGCGAACTAAAACAGCGAAGTAGAAAGACAATTCAGAAAGCAAAGGCACGAAGGAAAGACAAGAAATAATTAAGAAAAAGAGCAAAGGGAATAAATGTAGGCATAGAAAGAACATTAAAAAAGCGAGGGGGATTAGGGAAATAAAAGGGAAAACTGAAAAATAGGGACAGCAAACTAAAACAGAGACGTAGAAAGAAAATCTTAAAAGCGAGGGCACTAAGGAAAGAGAAGAAATAAAAAAAGGACAGCAAAGGGAATAAAAATAGACATAGAGAGAACATTAAAAAACCGAGAGGGATTAGAGAATTAAAGGGAAAAACTAAAAAATAAGGGCATCAAAGTAAAAGATGTAGAAAGAAAATTTAAAAATTGAGGGCACTGGGAAAAGACAAGAAATTGTTAAAAAAAAACCAAACAGCAAAATACAAACAGCAAACAGGATGCAAGTAGAAAAATCTAAAAAGTGACCAGGATTACAGAAATAAACTGAAAACATATTTTAAAAGGGACAACAAACTAAAATAGAGATGTAGAAAGACAATTTAAAAAGCGAAGGTGCTAAGGAAAGACAAGAAATAATTAAAAAATAAAGACAGCAAAAAGAACAAAAGTAGACAGAAAATTTTAGAAGCAAATAGGATTAAGGAAATAAAGAAAAATTTTAAAATACCACCATTCAACTTAAAGAGAATTTGAAAGAAACAGAAAATCTAAAAAACGACAGCAAAGAATCGAGAGAAGAAATTATTTTTACAAGATGGCAAAGGGAAAAAAGTAGGCATAGAAAGAACTTTTCAAAAGCGAGAAGGATTCAGGAAATAAAGGGGAAAACTAAAAAATAGAGACGGCTAACTAAAAAGGAGACGTGCACAGAACATACAAAAAGTGACAGTGATAAGTAAACATGAGAAATAATTTAAAAATAAAGGTAGACAAATAAAGACCATAAACAGGATAAAAGTAGACTAGAAGACGTTAACAGCAAAGGTGATTAAGGAAATAAGGAAATAATTAAAAAATAGCAACAGCGAACTAAAAAAGGAGACATAGAAAGAAAAATTATAAAGGGAATGCACTAAAGAAAAACAAGAAAAAATAATTAAAAGCTAACAACAGCGAACGCGATAAAAGTATAAAATATTAAAAGCCAAGGGATCAAGAGAGGAAAGAACTAGAAAACAGCAACAGCAAAATAAAATGCAGACATAGATAGAAAATTTTAACAGCCATGGCACTAAGGAAAGAGAATAAGTAATTAACAAATAAAGGCATCGAAGGGAATAAAAGTAGGCATGGAAAGAACATTTTAAAACTGAGGAGGATTAGGGAAATAAAGGGAAATATTAAAAAATAGGGACAGCAAGGCAAAACAGATGAAGAAAAAAACTTAAAAAGCAAAGGCACTAAAGAAAGGCAACAAATACTTAAAAGAAAAGACAGCTAAGTAAAGACCGGGAACAGGATAAAACTAAAAAATTTTAAAAATGAAGGGGATTAGGGAAATTAAAAGGAAAAAAATTTAAAAATAGCAGCGGCAAACTAAAACAGAGATGTAGAAAGAAAATATAAAAAGTGATGGCACAAAAGAAAGAGCTGAAATAATTAAAAAGTAAAGACAGTGAATGGGATAAAAGTAGGCATAGAAAGAAAACTTAAAAAGCGACAATCATTAGGGAAATAGAGGAAAAAAAATCAGAAATAGGGAAAGCAAATGAAAACAGGTGTAGAAAGAAAATTTTTCAAGTGATGGCACTAAGGAAAGACAAGAAATGCAAAATAAAGACAGCGAATAGGATAAAAGGAGACAGAAAATTTTAAAAGCAACGGTAATAAAGGAAATGAGAAAAACACTTTAGAATGGCATTGGCCAACTAAAACGGAGACGTAGAAAGAATATTTAGAAAGCAGGGGCGCTAAGGGAAGACAAGAAATTATTTTTGAAAACTGCAAAAGGAATAAAAGTAGGCATAGAGAGAAGATTAAAAAAAAGAGGGGGATTAGGGAAATAAAGGGGAAAACTAAAAAATAGGGACAGCATACTAAAGAAGATGTAGAAAGAAAATTTAAAAACCGAGGTCACTAAGGAAAGAAAAGACAATTTTAAAAAGACAGCGAAGGGGATAAAAGTAGGCATAGAAAGAACAATTAAAAAGCAATGGGTATTAGGGAAATAAAGGAAAAAATTATGAAATAGAAACACTGAACTAAAAGAGAGAGAATATTTAAAAAGCAATGGCACTGAGGACAGACGAGAAATTACTGAAAGACAGCAACATAAAGACAGTGAACGTGGTAAAAGTAGACAGAAATCTTATAAGTGACGGTGATTAAAGAAATAAGGAAAAAATTAAAAAATAGCACCCGCAAACTGAAACGGAGACATAGAAAGAAAATCTAAAAAGTCACGGCAAAGAAGCAAGAGAAGAAATAATTTTTAAAAGACAGCAAAGAGAGGAAAAAGTAGGCATAGAAAGAACTTTTTCAAGCGAGGGGGAAAAGGAAAATAAAGGGAAAAACAAAAAAAACAGATAGCGAACTAAAATGGAGATCTATAAAGAATATCTAAAAAGCGAGGATGCTAAGGAAAGACAAGAAATAATTACAAAATCAAGACGGTGAACATAATAAAAGACGACAGAAAATTTAAGACGCAAATAGGATTAAGGAAATAAGGAAGAAAGTAAAATTTGTGATATTGAAATAAAATGGAGAAGGAGAAATAAAATTTAAAAAGCGATGGCACTAAGGAAAAACAAGAGAAAATAATTAAAAAATTAAGACAGCAAATGAGATAGAAGTAGAAAATTTTAAAAGCAACAGGGATTAAGAAAATAAAGACAAATTAAGAAATAGCGACGGCAAACTATAACAGAAACATAGAAAGAATATGTAAAAAGCAATGGCACTAAGAAAAGACAAAAAATAATTCTTAAAAGACGGCGAAGAAAAAAAAAAATAGGCTGAGAAAGGACATTTTAAAAGCGACAGGCATTAGGGAAATACAGGAAAAAACATAAAAAAGGGACAGCAAACTAAAAGAGATGGAGAAAGAAAATTTAAACAGCGAGGCCGCTACAGAAAGACAAAATATAATTAAGAAATAAAGACAGCAAACTGGATAAATGTAGACAGAAAATTTTAAAAGCAACAGTGATTAAGGAAATAAGGAAAAATTAAAAGTAACGACAGCGAACTAAAACAGAGATGTAGAAAGAAGATCTAAGAAGTGAAAGTGATGGCACAGAAGAAAGAGAAGAAATAATTTTTAAAAGACAGCAAAGAGAATAAAAGTAGGCATAGAAAGAAAATTTTAAAAGTGAGGGGGATTAGGGACAAAAAAGAAGTATTAAAAAATAGGAACAGCGAATTAAAACAGATGCAGAAAAAAATTTTAAAAGCGATGGCATTAAGGAAAGACAAGAAATAAAGGTAGGCAATTAAAGACTCCAAATGAGATAAAAGTACACAGAAAATTTTAAAAGCAACAGCGATTAAGGAAATAGAATTGGTTAAAGTAGACATGGAAAGAAAATGTAAAAAGCAACACGATAGCCATGAAAGAATTAAAAAACAGTGATACGCAGCTTAATATAAGTAGACAGAAGGAAAAATTTAGAATTGATTAGGTACAGCACAGACAGGAAAAAATTAAAAAATAGCGACAGTGAAGTAAAACTGAGAAACAGAAAGGAAATTTAGTAATGACGGGGTACAGGGCATAGAGGAAAAAATTAAAAAATAAAGATAGCAAACTGGATAAAAGTAGAAATTAGAAATTTTGAAAAGGGACAGGGTAGGTGACAGACAGGAAATACTTACAAAATAACCATTGACAGCTTCAGAAATGTAGACGCAAGGTTGTGGTTTAACCCTGGCTGGCAACTAAGCACCATACAGCTGCCCGCTCGCTCCGCCACAGCGGAATGGGGAGACAATCGAAAGGATATATGTGAGAAAGAAATGCAAGAGTTGATATAAAAACAGTTTAATAATTTAAAAGAAATTTAAAAAAAAATGTAGGGGGGGAAACAAAAAAAAAAACACACAAAAAGAGAGGAAAATAAAACCCGAGAAAAACAAGCAATGCAAATGAAAACAATTGCTCACCACCAATAGACGGATGCCCGGCCGGTCCCGAGCAGCGCCCCCCCGCAAACCTCCACCCCCAGTTTTATTGCTACGCATGTCATAGGGTCTGGAATATCCCTTCGTTCAGGTGGGGTCTGCTGTCCTGGCTGTGTCCCCTCCCACCTTCTCGTGCACCTCCAGCCTGCTCGCTGGCAGGGCAGGGTGAGGAGCGGAACAGCCCCCGAGCTGCGTAAGCGCCGCTCAGCAATAACTGCCGCGTCCCTGTGTTAACAACGCTGTTTTCGGCACAAATCCAAAACGTAGCCCCGTACCAGCTACTGTGAAGAAAACTAACACTATCCCATCCAAAACCAGCATGCGCAGAAATAAAATTTTAAAAGTTGTGGTGTGGGAAATACGGAAAAAAAATTTAAAATGGGGACAGAAAACTAGAAAAACAGAGACATAGAAAGAAAATTTACAAAGTGTCGGGGAACAGGTAAGACAGCAAAACAATAAAAAATAGGGACAGCAAACATAATAAATGTTGACATAGGAAAAAATTTATTAAGCGATGGCATTAAGACAAGAAAAAATAAATAATAAGGATAGGTTAAAAATAGAGACAGACATGGAAATAATATTTTTAAAGTGACGGTATACAACAGACAAGAATAAATCAAAAAATAGGGATAGGGAGCTTGGTAAAAATACACATAGACTGAAAATCAAAAAAGCGATGGGGTTTAGGACAGGCAGGAAAAAAATTAAAAATAAATACAGTCATTTGGTTAAAGTAGACATAGAAAGAAAATTTTAAAAGCAACTGGGTAAAGAACAAGCATGAAAAAAAATTTTAAATGGGAACAGAACTGCATTAAAATCAACATAGAAAATTTAAAAAGCAAAGGCATTAAGGAACAACAAGAAAAAGTTACAAAATAAGAATACGGAGAAAAGTACATAGAGACGTACAAAGAAAATTTCAAAAGCAACAGGGTACAAGACAGACGAGAAACTAAAAAGACAGAAAATTCGTTAAAGTAGACATGGAAAGAATATTTTAAAAGTGACAAGTACAGGAGAGACAGGAAAACATAAAAAATAGGGACAGCAAAGCGGATAAACTGTGACACAGAAAGAAAATTTAAAATGCGACAGTTTTAAGGAAAGAGAAGAATAAATTTAAAAATAAGAATGGGGAAAAAAATACACACACACAAAAGTAAATTTAGAAAGCAACAGGGAACACAACACGGCAAAGAATTAAAAAATATCATAGGGAGCCTGACAAAAGACACAGAAAGAAAATTGCAGAAGCCATAGAGTACAGGACAGACCGGAGAGAATTAGAAGATGAAGACAGTGAACTGGATAAAAGTACTCATAGACACAAAATTTAAAATTGACGGACTATAGTATAGACAGGAAAAAATTAAAAAAGGACAGGAAACTAAATAAATGGAGATATAGAAAGAAAATTTTTAAAGCAACTGGGAACAGGGCAGAGAGGGAAGAATTAAAAAATAGGGACAGGGAATCAGAGGGAGACATAGAAAGAAATTTTTCAAAGCGACAGGCTACAAGAAACACAGGAAAGAATTAAAAAGTAGGAACAGGGATGAGAATAGAAAGAAACATTGAAAGAAAATTTAAGAAGTGACAAGATATACGGAAGAAAGAGACGAATTAAAATTTAGGGAAAAGGAACCAGAAAAGGGAATTATTGAAAGAGAAATTAAATAGCAATGGGGTACAAGAAATATAGGGAAGAATTAAAAAATCAAGATGGGCCAGATAGAGAGAGAAGTAGAAGGAATTTTAAAAAGCAACCGAGTACGAGAAACATAGACAAGGATTAAAACATAGGGACAGGGAGATGGATAGAGGACAAAGTAGAAAAAAAACTTAAACAGCGATTGGGTACAAGAAACACAGGAATATTAAAAAAACAGGGACAGGGAGATGGATAGAAGGAACCACAATGAGAAAACGTTAAAAGCAATGGGGTACAAGAAACACAGGAAACAATTTAAAAAATAGGGACAGGGAGATGGATAGAAGGAAACATAGAAAGAAAATTTTAAAAGCGATTAAGTACAGGACAGAGGGAGGAATTAAAAAATAGGGACAGGGTGCCAGAGAGAGGGAAACGTACAAAGAGAAATTAAAATGTAACAGGATATAGAAAACATAGGAAAACCTTAAAAAATAGGGGGAGGGAGACACAGAGAGGGAAACATAGAAAAAAATTAATAGGTGAAGCGGTACAGGGCAGAGTTGGCAGAAGAGTAACAAGTTTTGGGGAGCCGGACAGGTAGGTGGGCCGGCAGAGAGGGAGACAGAAGCAGGGACGGGCAGGGAGGCAGGCAGAGACCTAGGGAAGGGCGGCAGAGATGGACCGGGACACGCGAAAGAGAAAGCGCGACTCGCTGCAGCTCCTGGCGCCGGCAGGAGACCTTCACCGCCCTGATGCTTTCCTCTCTGCCTCGGCGGCAGGCGCCTCGACGCTTCTCCACCGCGAGGCTTCCCAGCGGCTCACACGTGCGGCCGACGGAGGAACCGAGCTCCCAGCACCGTGTGCCGGTGGTGCGCTCTGTCGGGGACGGCTCGGAGGGATCCTTCCTCGCTGTAGGCACCGGCCGTTCCTTGCTGCAGGCAGCTGCCGGCGGGACCCTCTCAGATTCCGTCCTCAGGCAGCTCACCTGCTTCAGCTCCCTCAGGCAGGCGTGCCTGAGCAGACCCTTCCCCGGCTAAAGGGAGGAATTGAAAAATAGGGATAGTGAGCCAGATAGAGGAAGACACAGAAATAAAACTTAAAAAGCGACGGGGTACAGGACAGATAGGAAAACATTAAGAAATAAAGACAGGGAGACGCATGAGGGATACATAGAAAGAGAAACTAGAAAGCGGCAGGTAAAGGGAAACATAGGAAATCTTTTAAAATAGGGATGGGAAGGAAGATGATGGGAGAAATAGAAAGACCTTTCAAAAAGCGACAGAGTACAATTCACACAGGTGAGAATTAAAAAATAAGGCTAGTGAGAGAGAGATGTATGTATAAATGAAATTTTTAAGATGATGGGATAAAGGAAAGAACGAGAAGAAATAAAAACTAGGAAAAGGGAGCCAAACACAGGGAGGCGTAGAAAGAAAGTTTGAAAAGCTATGGGGTGCAGAGCAGAGGCAGGTATTAAAAAATAGGGTCAGGGAGCCAGACAGTGGTAGGCAGAGAAAAGAAATTTAAAAAGTAATTGGGGTACAAAGCAGAGCAGAAAAACTAAAAAAAAACGGAGACGGAGCTGGTTCGAGAGAGACATAGAAACAGTTTAAAAGGCAAGAGGGTACTGGGCAGAGTTGGAAGAACAATAAGAAGTTTGGGGGAGCCATACAGGTAGGTGGGCGGGCAGAGAGGGAGACGGAGGAAGGAGGCAGGCAGACATCTGGAGAAGGGTGGCAGAGATGGGCCAGGATGCAGGGGGAGGACACACGACTTACCGCAGCTCCCGGTGCCGGCAGGAGACCTTCACTGCCCTGACGCTTACCTCTCTGCATCTGCCCCTTCCTCCTCTGCAGTGCCGCCAGCCCGACCCTCACCCGTTCTGCAGCACGCAGCGGACGCCCAGATGCTCCTCATCCGCAAGGCTTCCTTGACACACGGTGGCTCATGCACGTAGCCGACGGAGACAACGAGCTCCCAGCACCGCATGCTGGTGTCTGCTCTGTCGAGGGCGGCTTGGCGGGATCCTTTCTTGCCACCAGCCATTCGTTGCTGGAGGCAGCTGCCTCTGGGACCCCCTCGGATTCCCTCCACAGCCAGTTTTCCCGTCATCAGCTCCCTTGGGCAGGCGTGCCCAGGCAGCCCCCTTTACAGCGAGAGCCCCTTAGCACAGCAGGGCCAGCCCATTCTCGGCCTCACTGGCCATACCTAGGCTGCCCCAGCCCCAGCTGGAGCCCATCGGGAGCAGGGGCCATTGGCAAGGTGCCACAGCACATCACCCTCTCCCCTGCACCTGTCCACAGCCACGAGCCCTGCCCCAGGGGCTGCAAACGTATCCAGGGGCACAGAGAAGGCAGGAAAAGCTTATTCGTTAATGCACGTAAGAAATCCCAGCAGTGAATTGGCTGCAAGGCTCGGTGCGCAAATGCAGCAGGAGAGAGGAAGAAAAGGGAAGAGAAAAGCAGGAGGAAGGACAGAGGAACATAGAGAAGAGGTGTGGGACAGGGAGCCAGAAAACAGGACACTGCAAACAAGAGAGGGGTGGGGAGTAGGACAATTGTGTAGAGAGAGGAGAGCGGAGCAATTGCAGAAAACAATAGGGAGAGAGGGGGGGCGGGAATAAATAAGAGAGACAGGGAGCAGGAGAGAGAGGCGGAAGGAACCAGCAGGACAAGATAGAGACCAGACAAGGGACGGGGAAAAATTCTAAAGTGATAGGAGGGAAAAAAATATAAGCAAGAAATAAAAAATAGAAACAGGGAGCCGGACAGAGGTAGACGTGGAAAGAAACTTTCAAAAAGCAACAGGGTACAAGAAAGATAGGCAAGAACTAACAAATAGGGGCAGGGAGATAGAAAGAGGGAGATGTAGAAAGTGCAGAAAGCAACAGGGTACAGGACATACAGGGAAGAATTAAGAATTATAAACAAGGAAATGGATAGCGGGAGTCGTAGAAAGAAAATTTAGAAAGCGATGGTGTGCAGGAAACCGGCAAGAAATTAAAATTAGGTCAGGGAGACAGAGAGAGGGAAAGGTAGCAAGAAAATTTAAAAAGCGACTGCGTTTGAGAAACATATGCAAGAATTAAAAAGATAGGGATGGAGAGGTAAAAAGAGAGGAGAGGTTTCAAGAGCCATGGGGTACAAGAAACATAGGCAAGAATTAAAAAATAGGGACACAGACCCTGATAGAAGGAAACTTGGGGTGGGTTGACCGTGGCTGGCCGCCTGCCAAACCGCTCTATCGCTTCCCCTCCTCAACAAGACAGGGGAAGAAAATACGACAAAAAAGCTTGTAGGTTGAGATAAGGACAAAGAGATCACTCACCAATTACTATCACAGGCAAAACAGACTCGACTTGGGGAAATTAATTTAATTTATTGTCAATCAAAATCAGAGTAGGATAAAGAGAAATAAGAACATCTAAAAAACACCTTCCCCCCGCCGTATTCTTTTTTCCTAAGCTCATCTTCGCTCTCGACTTCTCTACATCCTCCCCCTGAGCAACGCAGGGGGACAGGTTGCGAACAGTTCATCGCACGTCATCTCTGCTGCTCCTTCCTCCTCACGCTCTTTTTCTGCTCCAGCATGGGGTCCCTCCCACAGGGCCACAAGTGCTGATAGAAGCCCATTCCAGCGCTAGCTCTCCACGGGGTCACAGCTTCCTTTGGGCACATCCACCCGCTACGGCGTGGGGTCCTCCACGGGCTGCAGGAGAACAACCTGCGTCACCATGTTCTTCAACCACAGGCTGCAGGGGAATCTCTGCTCTGGTGCCTGGAGTACCTCCCCCCCTTCCTTCTTCACTGACCCTGATGTCTGCAGGGCTCTTTAACGCTCACATTTCCTCTATCGCAGCTTCTGCACAGCTTTTTTAAGCCCTTCTTAAACGTCCACCACAGAGGCGTCACCAGCATTGCTGATGGGCTCAGCTTTGATCGGCAGCAGATCCATCTCAGAGACGGAACTGGCTGTGCCCAACATGGGGGCGACTCCTTGTCCCTTTTCACAGAACCCACTCCTGCAGCCCCTGCCCCGCCCCAGCTAACAAAACCTTACCGCGTAAACCCAATACAACAGCGATGGGCTACAGGGCAGAGAAGGGGGATTGAAAAATAGGGAAAGGGAGCCACAGAGAGAGCGGCACAGGGGGGAAAAAATTAGCGATGGGCTACAGGCCCAAGAGGAGGAAACGACAGGGAACCAGACTGAGAGAGATGGATAAAAACAAAGAAGAGTAATGGGCCACAGGGCAGAGAGGGAGGATTTTAAAAAGGGGACTGTGATATGGACAGAGATAAACAGAAATACCAAAAAAACTCGATGAGCTGAAGGGGAGAGACAGAGGAATTAAAGAATAGGGACAGGAAGCCAGACAGAGAGAGAACGATACAGACAAAAATGGGCCATGGGACAGAGAGGGAAGAAATTAAAACATAGGAACAGGAATGGGAGAATCTAAGAAAGGAAAAATGTATCTAGAATACAGGGCAGAGAGAGAGGAATTAAAAAATAGGGACATGGAGACAGACAGAGGTGGGGGGGGTAGGAATTGTGAAGTGCTAAAGGGCAGACGGGGAGAAATTTAAAAAATTGGGATAGGAAGACAGACAGATAGATGGAGAAAGACAAAACTAGTGATGGACTGCAGGACAGAGACAGAGGATGAAAAAGAGGGAACAGGACAGAAGCGCAGAGAAAAAAAGAAACCAGAAAGGTAGAATGATAGATAAAGAGGGGGACTTGGAAAACGAGAGAGGGAGAGGTGCAGAGAAGCAAAAAAAAAATTACCAAAGTGAGAGAAAGAGAACGAGGGGGGGCAAGGAGGGACCGGGACGCAGAAGAGGAACTACACGGCCTCAAGGCTCCAGCACTCACCGCAGCTCCCGCTCTCAGAGCTGCTGGAGAATTTCACAGTTCGGACGCATCTTCGTCTCTCCCTCTCTGTCTCCTTCCTCCTCTGTAGCTGCGGTCACTTGACTGTCGTCCACCTGAGAGAATAGATCAGTGTCTTACAGCTCTTACAATACGAGGCTTACCAGATACATAGCCTCACACGCGCACACTCTGCGTGGCTGTAGCATGCTTTCGGTTACGCGTACAGACGTACCATGCGGTGCATGTTGGTGATCAGATCTGCCGAGGACTACGCTAAAAGGGATCCTCCCTCACCTGGTGAGGCAGGCTGGCTCCTGCCTGCAGCTGGAAGCAGCTGCCAGCTGGATCCTCTTTATTTTATTCTTCAGCTGCTTTACCTTTTTCTGGCCTCTCCAGCTTCAGCCGCAGCAGCTCCTGCCCACAGCCAGTAAGCGTCCAGCTGTCCCTTTTCGCCCATGCCGCTAAGGGAATGAGGCCAAAGGCGACCCACGCAAACCTGAGCCAGACGCAATCAACAACATCCCCGGAGAGGAACCGACGACCGAGAGAGAAAGAGCAAGCAACCATTATCCACAGTGATGACTGTAGCTCTCCTCAGGCAGGAACCCCTCCCTCTGCAGGAGCTCCTGGAGACACCGCTCTTTCCCCAAACTGATGCTAACGGCACCTGCATTTATGGACAATAACGCATATTCAACGGCCAGCTTGCTGCCATGAGGACAGGGTTTGAGGGCAATCTGTGGCTACGGCACAGGCTTCAAGGGAGGTGCTGAAGCTAGAGACAGCTGCAGGGGGTGAGCAGGGCTGGAGGAGTTTTCTTGAGTTGGGGAGGCACCCGGCACCTTTTCCAGGGGGTGGGAAGGCCTCCAGGTACCCAGAGGGGTGGGGGCAGCCATCTCCTGCACCTCTTCCTGCTTCCTCTCCACCAGGTACAAAGGACTACAAGCACAGCCGTGAGAGCAAAGGAGACAGCAAGTGTTTATTCGTTAATGCGTCTAAGTTCCAGGAGTGAGTCTGCTCTGGGGCTCGGTGCCTGTACCGAGACAACTCAGCAATCATTACTGGAGCAGCAGATACAGAGAATGAAAATACAGCGAAGGGGAACAGGATAGAGGAATAGAAAGAAAAAAATAAAATGAGGGAGAAGGACTGAGGAGCAGACTGTAAGATACAGGGAAAAGGACAGTGAGATGGATAAGTTGATAAAAAAGGAATGAGGAGCTCTGCAGGGACGCGGCGAAAGAGAAACAGGGTCAAGGAGCAGAACAGAGGCAAAGAGAGAGAAAATGATGAGCGCGGAGCAGAACAGATGGATCAAGAGAGAAATTGAATGAAAGAAATAAGGAAGGAGAGAGAGGGGGGGGAAAAGTTAAGAAACAAACCAGAGGAACTGAGGGGAAAAAAAGAGACAGACATATCAGGACAAAGAGAGGGAGAATGAAAAACTGGCGCTGGGCTGCAGGATGACAAAAAAGGCCAGGGAACAGAACAAAGGGGAATAATAGGACAGCGAGCTGGGCAGGGGGATATAGCAAGAAATGATGGGACAAGCAGGGTATGGAGATATACAGACAAAAAGTTAGGGGGAGGATGGAGAACAGAGAGAATAAGAGAAAAAGGACAGGGAGAGGGGCAGAGATGGAGAAAGAACCATTAGAGACAGAGAGAGAAGGAGAGCAACAGGACCGAGACAGAGAGATGGAGAAAGAAAGAAAAAGCAGTGATGGGTAGCAGGCCAGAGGGACAAGGAAAGAAAGGAGGAAGGACAGAGGGATATAGAAAACAGATGAAGACAGGGAGCCACAAAGTGGGATACTGCGAAAGAGAGAGGGACAGGGAACACAAAAAAAAACAGGGATAGACAGGTGAGGCAATAAATAAGAGGAACAGGGAGCAGCACAAAGGGTCAGAGAGAGTAAGAGATGAACAGGAAAGAGGACAGGGACAATGAGAAACAGAATGAAAAAAACCAGCAACAGAGAGCAAAACAAAGGGATAGAAAGAGAAGGAAGGAAGGAGAGAGATAGGAAGGCAGGGACACAGAGCAGCACGTACAGGTGCAGAAAGGAAAAGAAAGCCAGGAAACAGGCCAGAGAAACTGCACGGGGAAAAAAGAGACAGATGCAGATCAGGACAAAGAGATGGAAAAGGAAAAAACGGCAATGGGCAGCAGGACAGAGATAGAGGATGAAAAAAAGGAGGATTATTTTCATTCAGTTTGGACACAATGTGATGCTGCAAAACAACAAGGGTAAAAGCATAATTGAATGTGCACATATGTGTTTATTAGGGTATATTTATGTATATATTTACTCACATATTCCTCCTTTTTCCCTATAACCCAGATTTTGAGGCCAAAAGCAGAGAAATCCTGGCAGGCTTGGGGTCATTTGCGACGATTTGGTGAGGAAATAGTACTCGTCGTACCTTAATTAAAAGTCGACGAGTCCTCAGTGTGATATATCATCAATCTCAACAATAAAACACCCCAGGTGGGTATAAAACACAACTGAATTGTGATTGTAAAAAAAAAAAAAAAAAAATCACTTTTTTTTTAAGCAAGATTCAACATATCTTTATCAGGGCATTCAATTGTGGCTCCTGTGCCCCTACTCTGCTGTCCTCCCGCCTGAACTTAGAAATATGAGAATTAAATATTGCCATTTTCCACCCAAAATGGGAAGGACCAGGACAAGGCATGACCCAAAACAGCCAGAATTTAAATTAACTATTTATTTTATCCCTTTTAACTGTTTATTTTGCCCCTAAGAAGTATTTTTTTTTATTAATTATTACCCATATCAAAAACCAATTCTGAGGTTTATTATGAATTTTTAGGGTTTGAGCCCTACTATTTACTGAGAAAAACATCAAATCCTTAAAAAAAAAAAATGGAATTTTAGCTCACTGATACGTGGGAGCATTTATGCTCCGCTATAGGTGCCGGCGGGGCTTATAGACAGTAGATGTGCAACGGGAAGAGGCTCACCCTATGGATTTTGCTGCCAGGGGAGCAAGGGGCTACCTCCAGTTGGCAAGGGCCATGCCCACCACGCATTCGCTCAACTGTGGAGAGGGGGGTGGGAGGGAACTTTGGACCCCCAGAACAGCCCACAGACCCCCCAAAATCCCCCCAACCACCACCCCAAACCCTACCCCTGTTCCCCCTAACCTGTCCCCCCAAAACAGACCCCCACTCCCAAAACAGACCCCCAGCACCCCAAACCATCACCCCCACCTGCCCCCTGACCCACCAAACAATCTCCCCGTCCCCTGTGTGCCCCCAAATCATCCCCATTCCCCAAAACTGCCCCAGCCCTCCCAAATTTCCCATATCCCCCTTGCCAAATCACCCCCATCTGCCCCCAAAACTGGCCCCCATCCCTCTACACCCTCCTATGCTCCCCTAAATGCTCCCTGCCCCCCAAAACCATCTCACCCCCCCAAATTTCCTATCTCACCCTTCCCAAATCACCCCCACCCCCCAAAACCATCTTTATGTCCGCCAACCGCCCCCTCCGAAATTTTCTATCTCCCCCTTCCCAAATCATTCCCAAAGCCACCCAAAACCTGCTCCCCCCCCAAACCAGCCCACCCCCCACCCCCAAACCAGCCCCCGTCCCCCCCACCTTGCTTGCAAAGCGCAGGGAGGTGAAGGACTCGGTGAATTTCTCCTCCAGGGGAGCGAGATTCACTAACACCAATCTTGAGGATACATCGCGGTGTCAGTGGGGTCCCCCAAAACTCCCAGCCCCCCAAAATACCCCCCCAAGCCCTTCAATCACATCTTGGCAAAGCCCCCCAGGCAGTTCTGCAGAAGGTAGGTCAGCCTGCTGTTACAACAGGGGACATGGGGCTCCTGCGGGGACCCTGGCAGTTAAGGGGAGGGCCCTGAGGACCCCCACAAACCCAGGGCCCTCCCCGTACCTTTTTGGCAAGGGCCGTGATGACTTGCCCCAGGGTGGAGAAGCTGGCATTGATGGCCCGCGTCTCGTGCAGCTCCTCCCCACCTGACAGCAACTCGTCCAGCTGTTTGCTGCCTGCCAGGTCCACCAGGCTCAACACCGCTGTGGGGGGAGAGGAGGGTCACCCCAAAAACAGGGGGGCCCAAAAAGGGCTCACCCTAAACCTGTGATCCAAAAAAGGGGGCCCCAAAAAGGCTGACCCTAAACTGGTGACGCCAAACCTGTGACCCAGAAAGTGAGACCCCAAAAGGGCTCACCCCAAACTGGTGCCCCCAAAAGGGAAACCCCAAAAAGAGTCACCCCAAACCCATGGCCCTGAAAGATGGGCCCCCCCAAAGGCTCACCCCAACTAGTAGCCCCAAACCCATGGGCCCCAAAAAGTGCTCGCCCCAAACCAGTGCCCCAAGAAGAGGGACCCCAAAAGGGCTCACCCCAAATTTGGGGCCCCAAACGCAGGGCCCCAGAACAGCTCACTCCAGAAGGGGGGTCTCAAAAAGGGCTCACCCCAAACGAGTGGCCACAAACCCATGACCCTGAAAAGGCTTGCCCCAAACTGGTGGCCCCAAAAGGGAGGCCCTGAACCCATGGCCCCAAAAGGTTCACCCCAAACCCGTGGTCTTGAAAGCGGAGCCCCTAAAAGGCTCACCCCAAGAGGAAGAACCCAAAAAGGGCTCGTCCCAAACCAGTGACCCCAAACCCATGGCCCTAAACGAGGGGCCCAAAAGGGCTCACCCCAAACTGGTGGCCCTGAACCCATGGCCCCAAACCAGTGGCCCCTAAAGGTTCGCCCCAAACCAGGTGGTCCCTACCCTAAAAGCTCACCCCAAACCAGTGGCCCCTCAAGGGTGTCCCCCGCAAAGGCTCACACCAAACCAGGTGGCCCCAAAGCAGCGGCCCCTAAAGACTCACCCCAATCCAGCAGCTCCTAATGGGTGGCCCGTAAAAGCTCTTCCATAAAGGGTGCCCCTGAACCAACGGCCCCTAAAGGCCCACCCCAAACTAGTGTCCCCAAAGCAGTGACCTCTAAAGGCTCACCCCAAACCACAGCCTCTAAAGGGTGGCCCCCCATAAAGGGTCCCACACCCCCACTCGCAGGCGCAGCACAGGTCCCGGGCAGTGTTGGAGCCCTGGATGCAGAGCTAGAAGACGCCACGGCTGCAGGATGAGCCGTCGTTCAGGGCTGTCTGGGCCACCGAGTGGTTGGTGGCTGCCGTCTGCAGCAGCCCCAGCACCTTGCGGGGGGACACAGATGCCCCATTACCCCCCAAAACCACCCACACAACCAATCTGAGCTTTAAAGGGGGGAATCAGGGTCCCCCTACCCCCTCCTTGGAGGTGACGGGGATGCAGCACAGGTTAGGGACATGCACCTCCTCGTTGGCCTGCCGGATCTCCAGCTTGGCCCTGCACTTTGGCCGGCCGGCCAGCAGATCCCACAGAGATTTGTTGTAGATCTCCACAAAGCTGGCAGAGAAACCATACTGCCCGACAGCATCACACCAAGCCCCAAAAAACCCAGAAATGCCCCCAAAATGGAGTTAACGCTTTGGTTTTGGTTTGTTGGGTTTTTTTTTTTAACTCACTTTCCAGCCTTTTTCTGCCAGCTCCCAGGCGCCCTTGAAGACCTGCTGCACTATGCACAGGGTCACACCTCTGGTTTCGGGATCCAAGACGTTGTCTCGCTGCTCGTGTCCCACATAAGACTTGGGGGGTGTAAAAGGAGATTTTGGGGGGTCCCCAACTCTGTCCTCACCCCCGGGGCAAGTGGGAGCAGCTAAAACCCCCTGTTTGTCCTAAAAAAATCTCATTGAGCACATCAGAGGGGGACTAAGGACAGCTGAGGGGTTCGTTAGCAGCAGAGACACCCTCAGCCCCTCAAAATAGGGGTAAGCGACAGGGAGACACCCCCAAAGCAACTCACCTCCCCTGCCTTGGAGAGCACCAGAACTTTGTTGTCCTTCGGGGGGAAGTAGAGATGCTCCAGGCCCTTCTGCTGCTGCTCCTCCTCCTCAGGCAGCACCAGCTACACATTACAAAAGACACAGATGTTGCCCTGAGGAAGGAGAGACACTGTTATTTTAGCGGTACAAGGAGGGAATTCAGATGGTTCGTCCCCCACCCAACCCCCCCCTGGGCTTCACCTTGAGCTCCTGGACAAGGTTATGGAGATGTCGCCACTCCATCTCCAGGCCATGGAGCTGCTCCTCCTGCTGCTGCCCCAGCCGCTGCTCCTGGGCAGCTGCCTGCACCCACAGCTTGGCTGCCTGTGCTGCCTGCCGCTGCACCGTCTCCTCCGCCAGCTTCAGCTGCGCCTGCCAGGAGGGAAACAGCAGCAGTTGCAGTGGGGGAGGTAAAAAACATCCCCAGTACGGGGGGAAACCAGCCCCGGATGTAGCATGGGGCAAAAACTGAACCTGGTGGGGGTGAAAAAATGAGCCCCCGTCATGGCAGGGGGTGAAAAGCAACCCCAACAGGGTGGAAAATCAGCCTTGATGGGGGAGAAAACCAGCCCTGGTTGAAGGGGCACGGGCAAAAAACAGCCCTGGCAGGGTGGAAAACCCCAAACCCCCGGGGGGCCTCATGGGGGACTCCAAAAGTCAAGGGGGAATAGCAGCAGTGGGGTCTGAAATTAATGGGCAGAAGAACATAGGGTTTGTCCCCAAAACTGGGAGGTCCCCAAAACCCCAGGAACCCCAAAAACCAAGGGGAAGCAGTTGGGGAAGAGGAGCAAAAATGGGACGGGAGGAATAAAATCAAGGTGGGGAAGAGATGGGGGGAATCCTTGAAACTAGGAGCAACACCAAAACCACAGGGGGGTCCCCAAAACCCCAGCGGGGGTCGCTGCCCCCTGAGGGAAACCAGAAAGCCAAAGAGAAGCAGTGGGATGGAGGAGTGGAAATGGGGCAGCGTGGAGTATGAAATCAAGGCGGGGAGGAAGTGGTCAGGGTCCCCCAAAACTGGGGGGGAGGGGGGGGCGGCAAAACCCCAGGGGTGTCCCCCAAAAACCTGGAGAGCATCACTGACCCATGGCGGGACCCCCAAAATTCAAGGGAAACCAGCAGGAGGCAGGAGCAGGAATGGGGCAGTAGGGGGTAAAATCAAGGAGGAGGGGAGATGGAGGGGTCGTCAAAACCTTGGGGATCAGGAGGGGATGCCAAAATCCAAGCAGAAGCAGTGGGAAGGACAAGTAGAAATGAGGTGGGGAGAATGAAATCCATAGGATCCCCCAAAATTTGGGGGGGCTCAACATACCCCAGGGGCCCCCAAAATGCCCCCATCAGGACCCAAACAATCTAGGAGAGGGGGGGCCTTAAAACAGGCAACAGAGATTTAGGGGCCACTGGTGGGAAGGGGGGTATCCCTGGAAGTGAAGGGACCCCAAAATGGCCCTAGGGTGGCTCAAAATGGCGAGGGGAGAAGCTCCTGGGGAGGCCCTGAAACCGCTCCTGGGGGGCTGTAAAACCACCCAGGGCGTCCAAGCTTAGAGGGGAGCCCCAAACCTGGCAGGGGGCAGGGCTTAGACCCAGGAGGCGGGCTCTAGACCTGAAAGGGGTGTGGCTAGAGCCAGCCCCACTCCCAAAGCCAACTTGTGGGGAGGATCTCTGGGTCCTGTTTAGAGTTGAGGGGGTAAAAATCTTAGGCGGGGGAGGGACTGGGGGGTATGGGGGAAGGGTTGGAGGAACGCAGACATTCGGGGGGGATGAGTGTGGGTGGGGGAGCAGTACCTCTTGTAGTAGGTATCAGTGCACCCACACGAGTTCCCAGATTTCCATACAAGTTTCTGCCACTTCCAGCCCGGGCCCAGGGTGGGGCAGTCCTGCCAGCCCTCTGCCATGCTGCCCGGGGGAGCTACTGCGGAGGGGATGAGCAGCTCCCCCAAACCCCCCAAAACACCTACTCCCGCCCACCCAAAGCTACTGCGAGGGATGCAGGCAGCACCCAAAGCCACACCACCTGCCCGCAGGCCCGCCCCGAGCACCCCAAGCCACTCCCACCTCGTAACCCCGCCCCAAACACCCAAAGTCACGCCCCGCCCCCTCACCCCAAGGACCCGTAGTCCCGCTCCACGCAGGTGGCGCTGAAGGCCTGCCCCCTTTCCCCACACCACGCCCCCAAACTCTGCCAGGCGCGCGGCCAGCGCGGCTCCTCCTCCCCACCAGTCCCCCACAAAATACTGCCCCTCCGCCACACCAACACCCCCCACTGCCCACACCCACATGGATTCCCCCAGCCGCCCCTCCCTTGCCCCGGTCACCCGTAAACTTCACCTCCCCCTCACTAACTACCCTCTCCCCTCACATCCACCCCCAAACTGCACCTTTCCCTCACAAACACTCCCCCCTCCACACTAACTGCCCCTTCCCTCACACACGTGGACCCTTAAACAGCCCCCTCGCTCCTCGGACACCCCCAAACTGTCCCTCCCTCACACGAACACCCTCCACAAACTGTCCCTGACCCACAAAAACACCCCGACCAGGGGCCTGCATCCCACCCCAGCCCCACTCCCCGGCCCCCCTAGGGCACGCAGCCCTCCCCCAGCCCCACTCCCCAGCCCCTCTAGGGCACACAGCCCTCACGCCCCCCCCAGCCCCACTCCCCAGATGCTCACAGCCCCTCCCCTGCCTGGAGCCCCCCAGTACCGCTCCCCGGGGCCTGCAGGACCGCCCCCACCCCATTGAAATACCCTCCGCAGCCAATCACTTCGTGGGGTGGGGAGCGAGCGAGCGGCTGTGCGGTGTTAAGCTACCTGCTGAGTTGAACCACAACCATCAGTTCCCCCTGCACCAATTTCAGTGAATGCAGTTTCTGAAGCTTTAAACTGAAGTTAAAGTGAGGCCCAGCAGCGGCCCCCCGGCCAACCTCCCCCCTAGTTTTACTACATGACATGATACGCTCTGGAATATCCCTTGGGTCAGGTGGGGTCAGCTGTCCCAGCTGCGTCCCCCCCCAAACCCTTGTGCACCCCCAGCCTGCTCGCTGGCAGGGCAGGGTGAGGAGCAGAACAACCCCGGTGCTGTGCAGGCGCTGCTCAGCAGGAACTAACGCAGCCCTGCGTCATCAACGCCCTTTGCAGCACAAACCCAAAACGCAGGAGGAGGGAGAGTGGGGTGGCAGTGGGGTGCAGGGGAAAGCCTCGCGTGGGAAAGGGAGGGGCAGACGTGAGGAGGGGCATGCGTGGGGATGACCTACACCAGGGGGTCCAGCCGGGACAATCCACAGCAGGTAACTCACCTGGGACAACCCGCAACCGATAATCCGTTCCGGATAACTGACCCTCACTGGATAATCCACACCAGATAACCCCGAGCGATGCCCCTCAAACTGCTGGTATTTCACCCCAAATTGGGAGGTTTTTTGCTTTTCCATAGTATGAAAATTGGGCTTTTTTTCTTTTCCAAAATATTCAACTTGGAGGATTTTCGGCGCTTTTCCACAACATAAAAATTGGTGATTTTTGCTTTTGGTTTTGTGCATGAAAATGGGGGTTTTTCTGCTCTCCGGCTGCACAAATCCAGGTGGATTTGGCTTTCCTGGGAGCTCCAAATTGGGTATTCTTCCCTCAAATTGTGGTTTGTTTTTTGTTCACCCCCCCCCGCCCCACCCTTGCAGACCCTGAATCAGGGGTTTTGTGGTATTTTTATGCCACAGCGGCAGGTCCCGCTCTGTATGTGCACAGCCCCGCAGGGGAAAGTCCCCATTGGGGGAACTGGCCCCAAATCAGGATGGGAAAAGGCGGTAAAGGCGAAGGGGAAAGGGGCAGCTTTTGAAAGCGCTTTTATATCTTCAATAGAGAGGTATTTCCAGTGGGAGGGGGGAGGGGCAGCGGGTGGTGTCAATTTTTTACATCCTTTCTGTAAACAGGGTTTCTTTGCATGTTAAAAACCTTATCTATCACAGACATTTACATTTATGTGTCTATTTACACATACATATACATGTATTTAGGGAACATATTTGTTTCACTTTTCCTCCCCCCTATTTCCCACTTTCCCCCCCCTATTTCCCACTTACTACACGTAATACCTATTCAGACTATGAATCTGTTTAGACTCATGTATTTTGACACTTAAATATCTTTATAGACTTCTCTATTTACACTTACATATATTTACACCTGTGTCTTTATAGACTTAGATATCCATTTACACTTATACCTATTTAGACTTAGATATCTATTTACATTTATATATAACTTCTTATATTACATATATCTATTTAGACGTACTATGTAACAGGTTCTCTATTTCAATGCCTCACACATATATTTACAGTTTTTAAAAATTTTTTTAACACCCCCTGCTCCCCCCTCCATGAATTTTCAGGCATTTTTGGGCTGGACCCCCTTTTTTGGGGGGGACCCCCCCCATTCCCCACTCACCTGCTCCTCCACGGCATCATCACCCCTCGGGTGATGTTGAGGTGCCCCAAATGACATCATCACCCCCCCAGACCCCAAAACCCCCCCTTTTTATTCACCTCCCCAAAAAGGCACAAAACAAGGGAAACGGCCCCAACCGGCAGCTCGTTACTTTAATAATGCCATTTACGTATGTACACACGGACCCCCGCCAAAAAGGGGGGCTCTGCTAGAAAAATAAAGGAGGGGCGGCCCCCCCAAACGGTTGCAGCCCCCCACAGTCCCTGTCCCGCAGGCTGGCAGCTGGCCCCTTACCCTCAGCACGTTTAACGACCGGCAGGCAAACCTGGGCCGGGGGTCTCTCCTGAGCACCACGGGACGCTTACAACGAGACATCTGAAAAACAAAAATCCCAAATGGTATTTCAGCATATTAAAAAAATAGCACCGAAGGCAGCAGAGGAATTCAGTCAGGATAAGGGATAGGGTAGTAGTTGAGCTAAAGGAGGATGCTAGGCAAACAGGACAGCTCGAAATACAACACGTCCTTTAAAAGCTAGAGCGATTCGAACGCTTAAAATCAGCGTTAAGACTAATTGACACGATTTTGAACGCGTTCTTAGCAGAGAAGTAAACACTCTCGCTGGTGTCGGAAAACGCCTCATCCCTTCCTTACAGCACCGCTGCAGGGAGATAACCCCGTGAGGCTGCAGGACAAGGGTGTACCGTAATCAGCATCTACGCTCACGGATCCGCCGCCGCAGCTCCAGCCCTTGCGCTGCTGCTGCTGCTGCACATCTCGCTTGCTTGGTCGATAAAGTTGAAAGTGAAGTGTAAAACTTTGAAGAGTAAAATGAAAAAGAAATAACAAATCTCAGCAATTCATTTTATGCTAAAAAGGTGTGCATACGTTTGTCTACATACAAGAAGACGACTTATACCATAAAAGTATTTGATTTTCCTTTTGCATTAATTTAAATTGCAGAGCTGTGAATTCATACCGTTAAATTATCTATCTCTACAATACACAGCTATCATTTGACTGGGGTTTTGCGTGTGTTATGTGACTAGGAAGGACGCCTGGCCAGCTGCGCCGAGACTGATGCTACCGAACTGCCGGGGAAACGCGCCATTGAAAGCGAGACAGAAATAAAGTACTTCAGAGCACTCGGTCAAAAGATTGGGAAAAAAACCCGTAACGTTCAGTTGCCTCTCTTTTTAAACATTTAGAGCAACTACCTAACTGCTTAAGTACACCTAATAAATTGTATGCTACAGCTATTTGGCAGTTACATTTTAAATGCAAGTTTGTAAATTATACAATTTTAACTTTTTTTTAAAGTTTCATTTATGATAGAAAACTATTTTTTATGATAGAAAAATCGGTGAGGCACAAAATCCCCCATATGGTTCTACTTTTGGGAACAAAAAAAAAACGAAACCCAAAGCAAATCCCCAGTGCTGCAATACATAAGGCTACCAAAAAGGACCGGCAGATTTGCTAATGCTTTTGGCTGTACTGAAGCATGCAGAGGAACACGTTTTCATGATCTCTCAACTGTTACAACTGGGAACCAATGACGCCATCAACTGTTGGAAGATGTGCTGTGCTTGGGTCTTTGGGAGGAAATTGACTGGGGGTTTTTTGTTTGGTTTGGATTTTTGGTTTGTTTTTGTTTTTGTTTTTAAAGAGAACAAAAAGTCTTGTTGCTGATGACTTCTACTGCCAAGTATATCATCTCTGAAGATCCACTCTGATGGGAAGTTCATAAAATGCACCTCCTTTGAATGAGAAATATTTCCATTTTGGAAAATCTCTTTCGAACTGAAGTCAAAAATTACACACTGTAGGTTAAGGAAAAAGGACATTATTGAAGCAATAACTCACCAAAACCACATCAGGACTCACTGTCACTAGTTACAAGGCCGCTAATGTTTCTTGGGAAAGCCTGGAAAACATGCAGAAGCGAAGCCAATTTGTCCTGATTTGTCCATGTCTCTTCTTTGACTTTGATTGCCTTAAGTACAGATACTAGTATGTCAGTAAAGTTTTCAATTACTACTATAAGATATTTTAAATACTTATTCACTGAAAAAGCATAAAGCTTTTATAATGAAAACAAAGTCTGTTTCTTCTGAATATCTGATCTCTTACAAACAGTTTCTTTCCTCTTCTGGTACAAAATTATTTTCACAGTATCATTTAATAGTAAGCGCACAAAAACAGAAGACCATGCTTTCAGGAATAGGAAATAAATGAGGGAAGTAAGCTTTGCATAGGCGTAACATGCTCCAGAACAGACCTTATTTTATTTTAGTATTTGTGTTAAAATATTTAATAAAAAACTATAGAAGGAGAATTGGCACATTCTTAATATTAACTTTAAAGTCCACACTACAAGTACCTTAGGAAAAATGTAGACATACATCATTGACGTACCTTGTATTTACAGACCACTATGGATCCCTTCCATATGCCTTGTACTTTCATGGCTGGATAAAAGTAGATATAGAAAAAAAAAATTTAAAAGCAATGTGACACAAGAGAGACAGGAAATAATAAAAAAATAGGGTTAGACATCTGGATAAAAGTAGACATAGAAAGAAAAGAGAGGGACAGGCAGAAGAACAGAGGAATAGCAAAAAAGGACAGGAGGGATATAAAAAAAGCTGAAGGACAGGCAGCCAGAAAATGAAATACAGAAAAAAGGAGAGAGACAGCGAGCAGGACAGACTGGGGGAGAGATGGCTGCAGGGGGCGGGCAGGGAGAACGACAGAGAATGGGGGGGCTGGGGGAGAGGGACAGGGGCAAGGAACAGCACAGAGGGACAGAGACAGAAAAAGAGGATGGGAAGCAGGACAGAGAGATGCAGCACGAAAAAAAAACAGGGACAGGGAGAAGGACAGAGAGGCGGAGAGACAAAAAGAGCAACAGGGACCAGGACCCCCGAGGGATAAAGAGAGGGACAGAGGGCTGGATGCAAGAATAGAGAGAAGAACAGGAGTACAGGTAAGTGGAAAAAATGACAGAGAGGGAAAGAGAGAGGGTCAGGGAGCCAGGCAGACAGATGGATAGGCAAAAAGAGAACAATGGAGGAATGAAGAACAGTGCAACAGACAGGAGGAGGCAGGGAAAGGCAGACATGGGTAGGGATCTGGGAGGGGTGGGGGATGCAGAGCGGGGCAGGGAGTTACTGGGACGCGGAAGAAGAGAGATGCACGCCCAAGGGTCCAGGACTCACCACAGCTCCCGCTCTTGGCGCCGCATGGAGAAACGTACAATTCGGATGCTTCTTTCTCCCTCACTCTCTCTCCCCCTTCCTCTTCTGTAGCTCCGGTTACTCAACTGTCATTCATCTGAGAGAGCACAGCTAGTATCTTACAGCTTTTTAAATGTGAGGGTTCATAGATACATAGCATTTCTCTCACTCACACACACACAATACATGGACATACTGTACCTTTGGATACATGTACAGACCCTGCATTACACGTTAGCGATGTAGTCTGCTGAGGACTATTAATTGGGATCGTTCCTCACTCAAATCACAGAATCATTAAGGTTGGAAAAGACCTCTAAGATCATCAAGTCCAACCATCAACCCAACACCACCATGCCCACTACACCATGTCCCTAAGCACCTCATCTACATGTCTTTTAAATACTTCCAGGGTTGGTGACTCCACCACGTCCCTGGGCAGCCTGTTCCAATGCTTGACCACTCTTTCAGTAAAGAAATTTTTCCTAATGTCCAACCTAAACCTCCCCTGGCGCAACTTGAGGCCATTTCCTCTTGTCCTATCGCTAGTTACTTGGGAGAAGAGACCAACACCCAACTCACTACAACCTCCTTCCAGGTAGTTGTAGAGTGCAGTAAGGTCTCCCCTCAGCCTCCTCTTCTCCAGGCTAAACACCCCCAGTTCCCTCAGCCGCTCCTCACAAGACTTGTGCTCCAGATCCTTCACCAGCTTCATTGCCCTTTTCTGGACACGCTCTAGCACCTCAATGTCCTTCTTGTAGCGAGGGGCCCAAAACTGAACACAGTATTTGAGGTGCGGCCTCACCAGTGCCGAGTACAGGGGCACGATCACCTCCCTATTCCTGCTGGCCACACTATTTCTGATACAGGCCAGGATGCCGTTGGCCTTCTTGGCTACCTGGGCACACTGCCGGCTCATGTTCAGTCGCTGTCAACCAGCACCCCCAGGTCCTTTTCCTCTGGGCAGCTTTCCAGCCACTCTTCCCCAAGCCTCTAGCGTCGCGTGGGGTTGTTGTGGCCGAAGTGCAGGACCCGGCACTTGGCCTTGTTGAATCTCATACAATTGACCTCGGCCCATCGATCCAGCCTGTCCAGATCCCTCTACAGAGGGTTTCTCTATTATGCACATGGAGGCATCTTCCAGTTGGATCCATGTTGCTTCACTCTTCAGCTGGTTCGCCTTTTTCCATTCTCTTCAACTTCAGCCACGGCAGCTA
Organism: Calonectris borealis; assembly: GCF_964195595.1. NCBI lineage: Eukaryota > Metazoa > Chordata > Aves > Procellariiformes > Procellariidae > Calonectris > Calonectris borealis. The sequence continues at coordinate 58,251 of NC_134318.1, forward strand.
GTCTAAAGAGACAGCGACTATTAGACCTTTCACTTTTCACACACCCTGCTAAAATAACAAGGCAAGCCAAGGACGACACAAGCCAACCTAAGCCAGATGCAGTTAACACAACCACGAGAGGAGGAACAGGTAACTTGGTCGTCAGGGCCGCCCCAGGCAACGAAAAGAACGAGCGATTGTTATCGACAGTTATCTTTGTTCACCCCAGGCTGGAACCACCCCACGGGCCTCCGCTCTTCTCCGGGGCACCCAGGGCAGCAACAGGACTCTCACAACCGAATGGGGTACAGGCAAGGCCCTAGCCCGCTCCCAAGAGCTCCTGCGCACCACAGTGCCGAGCGCCGCCGATGCACTACCCCCAGGCGGGCGGGAGATACCCCCGAGCCTGCGACCGCCGAAGGGTCTGGCTCGCCACACCGGTGGACCCGGCCCCCACCTACCGCCGACGAAATGAACCACGCCGCCATGCTGCTCCCGGGCACCGCGCGTGCGCAGGCCAGCGGCGGCGCGTGGGAGGGGCCTGAGGCTGCTCCCGGGACGTGCGCATGCGCGAACGCCGAGCTGCAGTACCTTATATCAGTCAACGGGAGGCAGCAGCGCTATTGCGCGCGGGCCATATGTATGCTGCAATACCGGATTTTCGTCAAATGGCAGCAGTGATCAAGGGCTCGCCCAGGCGCAGTACCACATCTTGGTCACAAGACCAAGCAGCGAGGCCGGCGCGTCACCAGACCTGCAGTACCGACTGTCGGACACTGGGTGGCAGCAGCGAAGGCGGCAGCTCACCCGAACACGCGTGGGCGCCGCTGTGCAGTGCCGCGTTTTGCTCACGAGGTGGCAGCCGTGAGCGGCGCGGCACGACGGCAGGCGCGCTGTCGGTGCGTGCGGCTGTACCGCGTTTCGCTGAACGGCCGGCCCACGAACACCGCAAAAAACTATGGAGCAATGGCAGGAAACTACACCTCCTGCAGGGAAGGCGGCTGTAAGAAAGACTACACGTTGCCGCAAGCCCCAAAAACTAACATTGCCACCCGGAAGCCCGGTGCCAGAAGACTACCACTCCTGGCTTGCTCCGCCAGCCAACGGCTCCAAGAGGCAGCGTTCTTCAAGTCCTGACCCCGTGGTGACGCCCGTGTCCTCTGCCCCAGCCCCCCCTTACCCGTGCCCCCCTCAGCAGCAGGCCAGGGTTTTTCCTTTACCCGGTTCCCTCTCTTAGACACAGCCCCATATGTCTGTCTCCTAGCCCCTTACGGCCCCTCTGCCGCTCAGAACGTGCTGACTATGGCTCACGCTACAGGAACCGTGTGTGGGAGACAAGCCCCCCCTCCTCCCCCCCAGGCAGCAAGGCCAGCGTGTTGGCCCAACACCACCTCTTTCCCCGCAGGATGAGCCCTTCCTGGAGCAGAAATGCGCAGCCACCGGCTCTCTGGCCTACAGTTCCTTGCAGCTGGAACTGTACGCCCCGCAACAAAGCGAGGACAAGAAACAAGGGAAAGCAGGGCAGGCTAAGGGAGAAAAAAAATGCCAAAGCGGGTGCTAATGAGAGAGAGGGCAGGGCTCTTCCCACTCCGCTAGGGCACCCCAAGAAGCTGTAACCAGCCCTCCCAGGGTACTGCCGCATGTCCGGGGTCTGCTGAAGATTTCGGCACTGCTCACACCTTCTGGGGCTGACGTCGCAGTCTCGGGAATCCCTCGCCTCCTAGAAGCACCACAAAGGCTACAGCCCTTGCCGTGGTCTTACAGACTGTAAACCCATGTACCTGCATTTGGCAAAAAGGGCTGTTCAGAGACAACAGTCTACAAAAGAGGGCTACAAATCAACTACCTCCCTGAACTTCTAGAAAGCCAAAGCCCAACTCACCGCACTCCAGCAGGTATGAAGTCAGACTCGAGGTCAGGTTTTGATTTCCATGTGGTTTAATAAGTTAACAGGTTCAGCCGTTACACAGCAATGGAATTCTTCAACATTTACAAAGGTGCAAGAACTTCATTCATTTAGTCTGAATTAAGTCCTTTTATTCTAATCTCTTAAATAGCTACACAGTTCCTATTTTTTTTCCTCTAAACAACCTGGGGTTAAAATAATCCACCCAGAGAGAAGGCATCAAAGTACAAAAGAGCACGCACAAGGAGGGGCGCTAATTCAAATTCGGCGTGGGTATTTGGTCCAGTACCTGTACGAGCAAGGGAAGGTAGTGTGAAGCAGTCATGCCAGTAGAAGGAGCTGTGATATCGCAAGTACACAAAGACCTTTTCCAGAAGTTTGACCACCACTGGGATTGTTACCCTACCATGACACTCACCGTAACCTAGGGGGAGCGAAGGAGGGAGGGGAGAACAATGCAAAAGACCCCAAAGCACACCAACGCCAGCCACCCAACATTCAAGCATCTCACTAGCTACCCAGAAATGACTTCTCTGTAGGTTTAGCAAACAATGAACAGAGAGAAGCCATTGCAGGAAGGAAGCGGCATTGCTAGACAAAGAAACAGAATGAAAACATCTGTAAGCGTACACTTCGCCATGCGCCCAGTTCTAGTCTAGAAACAGTACATGCCCATGGCCCTCTTATATCGGTTTGAAGAAGTTTTCATTACGGTCCCCTCCGCTGAACTGTTTTCTGACTAGCTCTCTACCGAAGTAGTCCCCCCTCGTTCTCTCCCACTTCAGCCAACCTGCCTAAAAACCCATCCTCAACTACCTAAGTTGCATGAGGGCGCTTGCAGGGGCAGGAGTTGGACTTGCTTGCTCAAGTCTGCCCCTGCGGAGGTCTGTGTAACAAGTATTTTGTGGATGCCACAGAAGCTGGTGAGGCTGCTCTCCTGACCCACTGATTGGGCCTGTCGTCCTCAGTCACTTGGCAGCGTGACCGGTATGAGCATTTGCAGGGCGTGCTCCAATTACAAGTGCGTGCAAACACGCGTGGACGGGCGTGATCCCTCTGCCCTCGAATATGCGGCCTTCGAGCGCCCTCTCCAAGTATCGGGCCTCAGTCAGACATCCATCATGCTAAAGCCTACAGCAGCCTCAAATCACTGAGGTTTTGCGGTTCCCCCCGTTTCTTCCCGTGCCTGTTTTCTCTCACCTCAAGAGGATACCCCTCAAGGGCCAATGTAGAAGGTTTTTTCGACGGGGAGTCTCTTAACAAGCCTTACCAAAACATGGTGGGAGGATGTATCCAAACAGAAATATACTTACAAGCATACCGACAACTAGAGAAATCTGTTTTCTTCAGAGAAGTAAAAATACGCAGCATAGGTAAGTTCTAGTAACTCTGTTCAGCCAAAATAGAAGAAAAAAAAAAAAAAAAGAAACACTCGAAAAATCACAAAACACCAAATAGTATACTTTGGCTTAATTTACCAATCACCATTTCTACTTGCGTAGCTGGCAGTGAAACACAGCATTTGGAACGCACGCCCTCATAAGCAGATTGAGCTCCTTCAGAAATGACTCCGTGCGTTCAAGCCCGCCGTTCTGCCACTCCTCTTCCCCCACATATTCGGTCGAGGACCGATTTCGCAAGGTGCAAATATTGAGCCTACCCTGAGACAGCAACCTGGCAACTGCAGATCATTCGAGTCTAAAAAGTTAGATGGCGGCCCACGCCGCTCGCTGGGGTTGTTCCGTGCTCCTGGCATTACGAAATGCCACAGACCCCGCAACGGCACCGAGGTGAGGGCATGGGTATCCGGAAGAAGTTAAACAGGGAAAAGCAGATTTCAAATAGCATTTCTTCTGTCATAAAACCAGAAGCACAAGCAGGGATTAAATATAAAAGAGATTACTTTAAGTAGTAGTTCTATGGGGAGAAATTCCCTGAGACTCTGCCTTTACAGTTTCTACTCTAACCTTAACCCTAACCCTAACCCTAACCCTAATGATAAGCCCTAACCCTAATGCTAACCCTAACCCCAAACCCTAACCCATATCCCGAACTCTAACCCTAACCCTAAACCCCAGCCCTAACCCTAACCTTAAACCTAACACTAACCTTTACCCTAACCCTAACCCTAACCCTAAAATTAAACCCTAACCCTAAACCCTAACCCAAACACTAACCCTAACGCTAACCCTAACTCTAAGCCCTAATCCTAACCCTAAACCTAAACCTAAACCTAACCCTAAAATGAAACCCTAACCCAATCCCTAACCCTAAACCCAAACCATAATCCTAACCCCAACCTTATCCCTAACCCTAACAATAACCCTAAGCCTAACCCTAAACCTAACCCTAACCCTAACCCCAACCCCTAACCATAATCCTAATGATAAGCCTAAACCTAATTCTAACCCTAACCCTTAACCCTAACCCATATCCCGAACTCTAACCCTAACTCTGAACCCCAGCCCTAACTCTAACCTTAACCCTAACCCTAAACCTAAAACTAAACCCTAACCCGGAACCCTAACCCAAACCCTATCCTAACACTAAAACTAACCCTAACCCTAACCGTAACCCTAAGCCCTAACCCTAACCCTAAACCTAACCCTAAAATGAAACCCTAACCCGATCCCTAACCCTAAACCCAAACCATAATCCTAACCGCAACCCTATCCCTAACCCTAAAGATAACCCTAAGCCTAACCCTAAACCTAACCCTAACCCTAACCTTAAACCTAACCCCTGCCCCTAACCATAACCCTAATGATAAGCCCTAACCCTAATGTTAACCCTAACCCTAAACCTAACCCTCACCGTAACAATAAGCACTAACCCTAAACTTAATCACAAACACCTATAACTGATGTAAATGAGCAATATCAGAGCAGCAAGTCAGGTTCTTTAAATCCTTGCTTTCTCTCTTCCCTTCTCTCTTCTTGCTTTCTCTCTTCCGTTCGAGGAGAGTTCCGTTCGAGGAAGCTTTAGCTAGTTTTATTATATTGTCTGTCTTAGGAGGAACAGCCACTTCTACTTTCCGCTTTGTCTTGTCAATTTTTGCTTTTGGCTTATCCTTCTCTTTTTTCTCCTTTTCAGACATCGGTTTGAAAGCAATAGAATCTGCTTCCATAGGCTCATCTCTCACAGGGGTGGCATCATCTCTGCTTGGGACCATGAACAGGGAGTCCATTTTAAGGTCTTCTGCTGGAACTGGCTCTCTTGGTTTTCTCGCACCTGCTAACAACTCAGCATTGGGAAATCCTTCATCCTCATCCCTTTTTCTTCTCTTTTTATGCTTATTTCCTTGGCCATCTCCCAGTGGATTTTTCACCTCCTTCTCTTTTGATTTGGTAGGATCCTTGATGCCATGGCTCTCTCTTTCAGAAGGTTTTTCAGGGTAATTTCCAGCTATATTGTGATTTTGGTGGCTCTGCCAAGCAGGATAATCCTCCCTACGTCCCCGAGCATATGGTGAATTCTCTTGTCTGGTCCCAGGTGGACCAAACCTACCTGGAGAAAAGTTCCCTCTGTTTACTGGAGGGTGAGGTTGAGCGCCAACAGCATAGCCCTTGTAAAACTTTCCATGCCATTCTCTGTAGTTCCTTTCCCATTCCTGGTACCTTGCCTTTTCAAATGGATCTCTACAGTCAAGTGATCTGCCATAGTAAGCTTTCAGATCATATGGTGGAACTTCTCTGTATCTGTTAAAATACTCCCTTCCTCCTTCCCCTTGAGGTATAGTCTGTTTAGTGGGAGACTGGCCTCTAAATACTGGAGACCTTGACCGTGAATGGCATCTTCTGTATGGGGGTGACCTTGACCTTGAATGCTGATAACCGTGTGACCTTGACCTAGAACGATAGTTACGCCTCTTCCCTTTGCCTCTTCTTGGATACGGCAGCAATCGCGAGTAGGAACGAGAATGGGAAGGACTAAATGAGCGAGAGTAGGAGCGAGTGCGGGAAGAACCTGATCTTGATGTGGAGCAGGTAGACGAACTTGTAGAGTAAGGTGAAGCACTATAAGGAGACTTGGACCTGGAAAAAACCACAACACACAGAAAAAGAAATGAAGTTAATTCAAAACATTCATTCTCCCCAATTTTTTTCCTCCCAAATTTGGTTTGGGTTTTTTCTCCTCTCCATACGCTTATGTCAAAGCTTCTTTCAGCTGCTGACATAATGCTACTGCAAATTGAGGAATTTGATAACATTTTTCAATTCCATTTGTCTTGTTTTAGTTATGCATGCTTACTATCTGCAACGAAAAATTCTATTGGAAAAAACACTGTCATTTTTCCTTATGTCAGATGCACTTTAGTGTAACTGCAGTCCGATATGCTGTTGAAATACAAACGTGAAAAACAAGGCAACTTCATTGAGCCAAATACTTCCTCCTCTTTAAGTCTCCGTTGTTCTCTGTAAAACTCCTCCCTAGATCAGGGAGGCCAATGGCATCCTGCCAACTTAAGCATTTTTCTCCCTGCTTTCTGTTCTTTAGAGACTACGCTCATTTCCTGATCCTCATACTTGCCTTCCACATCCTCACCCCCAACAGTTCATTCAGTCTTCTCTCCTTATACTCAGCTTTGCACCTGTGGATGGAGGCTGCCCACACTTGAAAGAGACTCCCATCTCCCGTGGGCCAAGTGCCCACTGCTCCTCTGCCACTCCTTGATACACTTAATACATCACACTTCTGATCTTCCAAGTACTGCACAGATATTAACTAATCTTCTCTGGAACTTCTTTTAACTTCTTCCACATACGCTTCCTATGTTGTTGCCTCATCATGAGGTATTTGGCCTGGTCCTGTCCCTGAATTGTTGTTTTCTTGCTGACTGAATTGGAGATATCAGATCCTGGGTTTTCTTTTGATTTACCTTTAAGATTTTATAAACACAATGCACTCTTACAATCTATCTATAACAAACATATAGCAAAAGGAAGGACTAGCTTGACGCTGCAGTAATGGGTAAAACAGACTCCTCTCTCTCCAACTGAGAGAAAGCGTCTTGGCTATGTGAGATGACTAAATTGAAGAAATTCAAAATTGTCATAAAAGAACAGTGTTGACTTTTCCAACCATTTGCTCATTGTCGTGGTTTAACCTGGCAGGCAGCCAAATACCACGCAGCCGCTCACTCACTCCCCACGCCCCCCCAGTGGGACGGGGAGAGAATCGGAAGGGTAAGAGTGAGAAAAACTCGTGGGTTGAGATAAAGACAGTTTAATAGAACAGAAAAGGGAGAATAATGATAATAAATAATGATAGAATATACAAAATGAGTGATGCACAATGCAATTGCTCACCACCTGCGCTGACCGATAACCAAGTAGCGATCGGCACTTCCTGGATCACGCCTACCGTTCATATACTGAGCATGATGTCACATGGTATGGAATACCCCATTGGCCAGCTGGGCTGGCTGTCCGGATTATGTTCCCTCCCATCTTGTGTACCTAGCTCAGTCAGTAGGCACGGGAGCTGTCCTAACCCCAAACCCTAACCCATATCCCGAACTCTAACCCTAACCCTGAACCCCAGCCCTAACCCTAACCTTAAACCTAACACTAACCTTTACCCTAACCCTAACCCTAACCCTAAAATTAAACCCTAACCCTAAACCCTAACCCAAACACTAACCCTAACGCTAACCCTAACTCTAAGCCCTAATCCTAACCCTAAACCTAAACCTAAACCTAACCCTAAAATGAAACCCTAACCCAATCCCTAACCCTAAACCCAAACCATAATCCTAACCCCAACCTTATCCCTAACCCTAACAATAACCCTAAGCCTAACCCTAAACCTAACCCTAACCCTAACCCTAACCCTAACCCTAACCCCAACCCCTAACCATAATCCTGATGATAAGCCTAAACCTGATTCTAACCCTAACCCTTAACCCTAACCCATATCCCGAACTCTAACCCTAACTCTGAACCCCAGCCCTAACTCTAACCTTAACCCTAACCCTAAACCTAAAACTAAACCCTAACCCGGAACCCTAACCCAAACCCTATCCTAACCCTAAAACTAACCCTAACCCTAACCGTAACCCTAACCCTAAACCTAACCCTAAAATGAAACCCTAACCCGATCCCTAACCCTAAACCCAAACCATAATCCTAACCGCAACCCTATCCCTAACCCTAAAGATAACCCTAAGCCTAACCCTAAACCTAACCCTAACCCTAACCTTAAACCTAACCCCTGCCCCTAACCATAACCCTAATGATAAGCCCGAACCCTAATGTTAACCCTAACCCTAAACCTAACCCTCACCGTAACAATAAGCACTAACCCTAAACTTAATCACAAACACCTATAACTGATGTAAATGAGCAATATCAGAGCAGCAAGTCAGGTTCTTTAAATCCTTGCTTTCTCTCTTCCCTTCTCTCTTCTTGCTTTCTCTCTTCCGTTCGAGGAGAGTTCCGTTCGAGGAAGCTTTAGCTAGTTTTATTATATTGTCTGTCTTAGGAGGAACAGCCACTTCTACTTTCCGCTTTGTCTTGTCAATTTTTGCTTTTGGCTTATCCTTCTCTTTTTTCTCCTTTTCAGACATCGGTTTGAAAGCAATAGAATCTGCTTCCATAGGCTCATCTCTCACAGGGGTGGCATCATCTCTGCTTGGGACCATGAACAGGGAGTCCATTTTAAGGTCTTCTGCTGGAACTGGCTCTCTTGGTTTTCTCGCACCTGCTAACAACTCAGCATTGGGAAATCCTTCATCCTCATCCCTTTTTCTTCTCTTTTTATGCTTATTTCCTTGGCCATCTCCCAGTGGATTTTTCACCTCCTTCTCTTTTGATTTGGTAGGATCCTTGATGCCATGGCTCTCTCTTTCAGAAGGTTTTTCAGGGTAATTTCCAGCTATATTGTGATTTTGGTGGCTCTGCCAAGCAGGATAATCCTCCCTACGTCCCCGAGCATATGGTGAATTCTCTTGTCTGGTCCCAGGTGGACCAAACCTACCTGGAGAAAAGTTCCCTCTGTTTACTGGAGGGTGAGGTTGAGCGCCAACAGCATAGCCCTTGTAAAACTTTCCATGCCATTCTCTGTAGTTCCTTTCCCATTCCCGGTACCTTGCCTTTTCAAATGGATCTCTACAGTCAAGTGATCTGCCATAGTAAGCTTTCAGATCATATGGTGGAACTTCTCTGTATCTGTTAAAATACTCCCTTCCTCCTTCCCCTTGAGGTATAGTCTGTTTAGTGGGAGATTGGCCTCTAAATACTGGAGACCTTGACCGTGAATGGCATCTTCTGTATGGGGGTGACCTTGACCTTGAACGCTGATAACCGTGTGACCTTGACCTAGAACGATAGTTACGCCTCTTCCCTTTGCCTCTTCTTGGATACGGCAGCAATCGCGAGTAGGAACGAGAATGGGAAGGACTAAATGAGCGAGAGTAGGAGCGAGTGCGGGAAGAACCTGATCTTGATGTGGAGCAGGTAGACGAACTTGTAGAGTAAGGTGAAGCACTATAAGGAGACTTGGACCTGGAAAAAACCACAACACACAGAAAAAGAAATGAAGTTAATTCAAAACAGTCATTCTCCCCAATTTTTTTCCTCCCAAATTTGGTTTGGGTTTTTTCTCCTCTCCATACGCTTATGTCAAAGCTTCTTTCAGCTGCTGACATAATGCTACTGCAAATTGAGGAATTTGATAACATTTTTCAATTCCATTTGTCTTGTTTTAGTTATGCATGCTTACTATCTGCAACGAAAAATTCTATTGGAAAAAACACTGTCATTTTTCCTTATGTCAGATGCACTTTAGTGTAACTGCAGTCCGATATGCTGTTGAAATACAAACGTGAAAAACAAGGCAACTTCATTGAGCCAAATACTTCCTCCTCTTTAAGTCTCCGTTGTTCTCTGTAAAACTCCTCCCTAGATCAGGGAGGCCAATGGCATCCTGCCAACTTAAGCATTTTTCTCCCTGCTTTCTGTTCTTTAGAGACTACGCTCATTTCCTGATCCTCATACTTGCCTTCCACATCCTCACCCCCAACAGTTCATTCAGTCTTCTCTCCTTATACTCAGCTTTGCACCTGTGGATGGAGGCTGCCCACACTTGAAAGAGACTCCCATCTCCCGTGGGCCAAGTGCCCACTGCTCCTCTGCCACTCCTTGATACACTTAATACATCACACTTCTGATCTTCCAAGTACTGCACAGATATTAACTAATCTTCTCTGGAACTTCTTTTAACTTCTTCCACATACGCTTCCTATGTTGTTGCCTCATCATGAGGTATTTGGCCTGGTCCTGTCCCTGAATTGTTGTTTTCTTGCTGACTGAATTGGAGATATCAGATCCTGGGTTTTCTTTTGATTTACCTTTAAGATTTTATAAACACAATGCACTCTTACAATCTATCTATAACAAACATATAGCAAAAGGAAGGACTAGCTTGACGCTGCAGTAATGGGTAAAACAGACTCCTCTCTCTCCAACTGAGAGAAAGCGTCTTGGCTATGTGAGATGACTAAATTGAAGAAATTCAAAATTGTCATAAAAGAACAGTGTTGACTTTTCCAACCATTTGCTCATTGTCGTGGTTTAACCTGGCAGGCAGCCAAATACCACGCAGCCGCTCACTCACTCCCCACGCCCCCCCAGTGGGACGGGGAGAGAATCGGAAGGGTAAGAGTGAGAAAAACTCGTGGGTTGAGATAAAGACAGTTTAATAGAACAGAAAAGGGAGAATAATGATAATAAATAATGATAGAATATACAAAATGAGTGATGCACAATGCAATTGCTCACCACCTGCGCTGACCGATAACCAAGTAGCGATCGGCACTTCCTGGATCACGCCTACCGTTCATATACTGAGCATGATGTCACATGGTATGGAATACCCCATTGGCCAGCTGGGCTGGCTGTCCGGATTATGTTCCCTCCCATCTTGTGTACCTAGCTCAGTCAGTAGGCACGGGAGCTGTCCTAACCCCAAACCCTAACCCATATCCCGAACTCTAACCCTAACCCTGAACCCCAGCCCTAACCCTAACCTTAAACCTAACACTAACCTTTACCCTAACCCTAACCCTAACCCTAAAATTAAACCCTAACCCTAAACCCTAACCCAAACACTAACCCTAACGCTAACCCTAACTCTAAGCCCTAATCCTAACCCTAAACCTAAACCTAAACCTAACCCTAAAATGAAACCCTAACCCAATCCCTAACCCTAAACCCAAACCATAATCCTAACCCCAACCTTATCCCTAACCCTAACAATAACCCTAAGCCTAACCCTAAACCTAACCCTAACCCTAACCCTAACCCTAACCCTAACCCCAACCCCTAACCATAATCCTGATGATAAGCCTAAACCTGATTCTAACCCTAACCCTTAACCCTAACCCATATCCCGAACTCTAACCCTAACTCTGAACCCCAGCCCTAACTCTAACCTTAACCCTAACCCTAAACCTAAAACTAAACCCTAACCCGGAACCCTAACCCAAACCCTATCCTAACCCTAAAACTAACCCTAACCCTAACCGTAACCCTAACCCTAAACCTAACCCTAAAATGAAACCCTAACCCGATCCCTAACCCTAAACCCAAACCATAATCCTAACCGCAACCCTATCCCTAACCCTAAAGATAACCCTAAGCCTAACCCTAAACCTAACCCTAACCCTAACCTTAAACCTAACCCCTGCCCCTAACCATAACCCTAATGATAAGCCCTAACCCTAATGTTAACCCTAACCCTAAACCTAACCCTCACCGTAACAATAAGCACTAACCCTAAACTTAATCACAAACACCTATAACTGATGTAAATGAGCAATATCAGAGCAGCAAGTCAGGTTCTTTAAATCCTTGCTTTCTCTCTTCCCTTCTCTCTTCTTGCTTTCTCTCTTCCGTTCGAGGAGAGTTCCGTTCGAGGAAGCTTTAGCTAGTTTTATTATATTGTCTGTCTTAGGAGGAACAGCCACTTCTACTTTCCGCTTTGTCTTGTCAATTTTTGCTTTTGGCTTATCCTTCTCTTTTTTCTCCTTTTCAGACATCGGTTTGAAAGCAATAGAATCTGCTTCCATAGGCTCATCTCTCACAGGGGTGGCATCATCTCTGCTTGGGACCATGAACAGGGAGTCCATTTTAAGGTCTTCTGCTGGAACTGGCTCTCTTGGTTTTCTCGCACCTGCTAACAACTCAGCATTGGGAAATCCTTCATCCTCATCCCTTTTTCTTCTCTTTTTATGCTTATTTCCTTGGCCATCTCCCAGTGGATTTTTCACCTCCTTCTCTTTTGATTTGGTAGGATCCTTGATGCCATGGCTCTCTCTTTCAGAAGGTTTTTCAGGGTAATTTCCAGCTATATTGTGATTTTGGTGGCTCTGCCAAGCAGGATAATCCTCCCTACGTCCCCGAGCATATGGTGAATTCTCTTGTCTGGTCCCAGGTGGACCAAACCTACCTGGAGAAAAGTTCCCTCTGTTTACTGGAGGGTGAGGTTGAGCGCCAACAGCATAGCCCTTGTAAAACTTTCCATGCCATTCTCTGTAGTTCCTTTCCCATTCCCGGTACCTTGCCTTTTCAAATGGATCTCTACAGTCAAGTGATCTGCCATAGTAAGCTTTCAGATCATATGGTGGAACTTCTCTGTATCTGTTAAAATACTCCCTTCCTCCTTCCCCTTGAGGTATAGTCTGTTTAGTGGGAGATTGGCCTCTAAATACTGGAGACCTTGACCGTGAATGGCATCTTCTGTATGGGGGTGACCTTGACCTTGAACGCTGATAACCGTGTGACCTTGACCTAGAACGATAGTTACGCCTCTTCCCTTTGCCTCTTCTTGGATACGGCAGCAATCGCGAGTAGGAACGAGAATGGGAAGGACTAAATGAGCGAGAGTAGGAGCGAGTGCGGGAAGAACCTGATCTTGATGTGGAGCAGGTAGACGAACTTGTAGAGTAAGGTGAAGCACTATAAGGAGACTTGGACCTGGAAAAAACCACAACACACAGAAAAAGAAATGAAGTTAATTCAAAACAGTCATTCTCCCCAATTTTTTTCCTCCCAAATTTGGTTTGGGTTTTTTCTCCTCTCCATACGCTTATGTCAAAGCTTCTTTCAGCTGCTGACATAATGCTACTGCAAATTGAGGAATTTGATAACATTTTTCAATTCCATTTGTCTTGTTTTAGTTATGCATGCTTACTATCTGCAACGAAAAATTCTATTGGAAAAAACACTGTCATTTTTCCTTATGTCAGATGCACTTTAGTGTAACTGCAGTCCGATATGCTGTTGAAATACAAACGTGAAAAACAAGGCAACTTCATTGAGCCAAATACTTCCTCCTCTTTAAGTCTCCGTTGTTCTCTGTAAAACTCCTCCCTAGATCAGGGAGGCCAATGGCATCCTGCCAACTTAAGCATTTTTCTCCCTGCTTTCTGTTCTTTAGAGACTACGCTCATTTCCTGATCCTCATACTTGCCTTCCACATCCTCACCCCCAACAGTTCATTCAGTCTTCTCTCCTTATACTCAGCTTTGCACCTGTGGATGGAGGCTGCCCACACTTGAAAGAGACTCCCATCTCCCGTGGGCCAAGTGCCCACTGCTCCTCTGCCACTGCTTGATACACTTAATACATCACACTTCTGATCTTCCAAGTACTGCACAGATATTAACTAATCTTCTCTGGAACTTCTTTTAACTTCTTCCACATACGCTTCCTATGTTGTTGCCTCATCATGAGGTATTTGGCCTGGTCCTGTCCCTGAATTGTTGTTTTCTTGCTGACTGAATTGGAGATATCAGACAACCTGTGGGATGGATCCTGGTTTTTCTTTTGATTTACCTTTAAGATTTTATAAACACAATGCACTCTTACAATCTGTCTATAACAAACATATAGCAAAAGGAAGGACTAGCTTGACGCTGCAGTAATGGGTAAAACAGACTCCTCTCTCTCCAACTGAGAGAAAGCGTCTTGGCTATGTGAGATGACTAAATTGAAGAAATTCAAAATTGTCATAAAAGAACAGTGTTGACTTTTCCAACCATTTGCTCATTGTCGTGGTTTAACCTGGCAGGCAGCCAAATACCACGCAGCCGCTCACTCACTCCCCCCGCCCCCCCAGTGGGACGGGGAGAGAATCGGAAGGGTAAGAGTGAGAAAAACTCGTGGGTTGAGATAAAGACAGTTTAATAGAACAGAAAAGGGAGAATAATGATAATAAATAATGATAGAATATACAAAATGAGTGATGCACAATGCAATTGCTCACCACCCGCGCTGACCGATAACCAAGTAGCGATCGGTACTTCCTGGATCACGCCTACCGTTCATATACTGAGCATGACGTCACATGGCATGGAATACCCCATTGGCCAGCTGGGCTGGCTGTCCTGATTATGTTCCCTCCCATCTTGTGTACCTAGCTCAGTCAGTAGGCACGGGAGCTGTCCTTGGACTAGGAGGGCACTTAGCAACAACTGAAAACATCAGTGTGTTATCAACATTCTCCTCATACTAAATCCAAAACACAGCACTAGGAAGAAATTTAACCCTATCCCTGCCGAAACTAGGACAGTATCCACCCCTTATTCTATACCATTTACGTTATGCTTAGGTCTCACATTTTTCGATACCTTTCAATTAATCACCACTATCTTTTTTATATATATACATATATAATACATATACATACATATATACATATAATACATATACATACATATATATACATAAATATATATAAATGTCCATCGAGTTCTTTTTGTCCACAACTTTGGGCTCCATCTGTCATAACAGTCTTTCAGGGCCAGAAAGATGGTGTGTGGTGTTGGGCTGTTGCATCCTGAAGCCAGTTCTCATTTCGGTACTGCTGCGCTCGTCCAGTTCTATCATCGTTGCACTTTACTCGGTTTCATCGGAGTTAGTTCATTCTTCATTAATCTGGGTGATTTTCACTGCTATACCATTGATAGCAACCATAGAAATAATGATATACAATATCATATAACAATTGACATCATAAAATTCAGTTCATTGGCTATTTTCACCCAAAATCAAATCCCCTTGAGGTACACACCGGACTTGCCCATCCTTTCGCATCACCCACCAAGTGCACCCAGGTCCTTGAGCAAAAGCAATCCCATGGATGTGTTTTCCCTTGCCAGAGGCAGGAGTAACCCAGACTGTCTTCCCCAGCATATTTCTTATGTGCACGACAGGGACTTTATCTCCATCTACAGTATGTAAAAGTCTTGATTGGGCAGGGCCAGCTCGATTAACAGACCCCCTAGTGTTGACTAACCAGGTGGCTTTTGCTAAATGTGTATCCCAATGCTTGAATGTCCCACCACCCATTGCCCTCAGTGTTGTCTTTAGCAGCCCGTTGTATCATTCGATTTTCCCGGAGGCTGGTGCGTGGTAGGGGATGTGATAGACCCACTCAATGCCGTGCTCTTTGGCCCAGGTGTCTATGAGGGTGTTTCGGAAATGAGTCCCGTTGTCTGACTCAATTCTTTCTAGGGTGCCATGTTGCCATAGGACTAGCTTTTCAAGGCCCAGGATGGTGTTCCGGGCAGTGGCATGAGGCACAGGGTATGTTTCTAGCCAGCCGGTGGTTGCTTCCACCATGGTGAGCACATAGCGCTTGCCGTGCCGGGTTTGTGGGAGTGTGATATAATCAATCTGCCAGGCCTCCCCATATTTGTATTTCAACCATCATCCCCCATACCAAAGAGGCTTTACTCGCTTGGCTTGTTTGATTGCAGCGCACGTTTCACATTCATGGATAACCTGTGCAATAGCGTCCGTGGTTAAGTCCACTCCTCGATCACGAGCCCATCTATATGTTGCATCTCTTCCTTGATGGCCTGAGGCATCATGGGCCCACCGAGCTATAAATAATTCACCCTTATGTTGCCAGTCCAGATCCACCTGAGCCACCTCAATCTTAGCAGCCTGGTCCACCTGCTGGTTGTTTTGATGTTCTTCACTGGCCCGACTCTTGGGTACGTGAGCATCTACGTGACGTACTTTTACAACCAGGTTCTCTACTCGGGCAGCAATATCTTGCCACAATGCGGCAGCCCAGATGGGTTTACCTCTGTGCTGCCAGTTGTTCTGCTTCCACTGCTGCAACCACCCCCACAGGGCATTTGCCACCATCCATGAGTCAGTATAGAGATAGAGTACTGGCCATTTTTCTCGTTCAGCAATGTCCAAGGCCAGCTGGATGGCTTTTACCTCTGCAAACTGGCTCAATTCACCTTCTCCTTCAGCAGTTTCTGCAACTTGGCGTATAGGACTCCATACAGCAGCTTTCCACCTCCGATGCTTTCCCACAAGGCGACAGGACCCATCAGTGAACAGGGCATATTGCTTCTCGTTTTCTGGTAGTTTATTATACAGTGGGGCTTCTTCAGCACGTGTCACCTCCTCCTCTGGGGATATTCCAAAATCTTTGCCTTCTGGCCAGTTCGTGATCACCTCCAAGATTCCTGGGCGACTGGGGTTTCCTATTCGGGCCCGTTGTGTGATCAGTGCGACCCACTTACTCCACGTAGCATCGGTTGCATGATGTGTAGAGGGGACCCTCCCTTTGAACATCCAGCCCAGCACCGGCAGTCGGGGTGCCAGGAGGAGCTGTGCTTCAGTACCAACCACTTCCAGAGCAGCTCGAACCCCTTCATATGCTGCCAATATCTCCTTCTCAGTTGGAGTGTAGCGGGCCTCCGATCCTCTGTATCCCCGACTCCAGAACCCTAAGGGTCGACCTCGAGTCTCCCCTGGTGCTTTCTGCCAGAGGCTCCAGGTAGGGCCATTCTCCCCGGCTGCGGTGTAGAGCACATTCTTCACATCTTGTCCTGCCCGGACTGGCCCAAGGGCTACTGCATGAACTATCTCCTGTTTAATTTGTTCAAAGGCTTGTTGTTGCTCAGGGCCCCATCTGAAGTCGTTCTTCTTCCTGGTCACTTGATAGAGAGGGCTTACAATCAGGCTGTAATCTGGAATATGCATTCTCCAAAAGCCCACAACGCCTAAGAAAGCTTGTGTTTCCCTTTTGCTAGTTGGTGGGGACATGGCTGTTATTTTGTTGATCACATCCATTGGAATCTGACGACGTCCGTCTTGCCATTTTATTCCTAAAAACTGGATCTCCTGTGCAGGTCCCTTGACCTTACTTTGTTTTATGGCAAAACCGGCTTTCAGAAGGATTTGAATTATTCTCTCCCCTTTCTCAAAAACTTCTTCTGCTGTGTTGCCCCACACGATGATGTCATCAATGTATTGCAGGTGTTCTGGAGCCTCACCCTGTTCCAGTGCGGTGTGGATCAGTCCATGGCAAATGGTAGGGCTGTGTTTCCACCCCTGGGGCAGTCAGTTCCAGGTGTACTGGATGCCCCTCTAAGTGAAAGCAAACTGTGGCCTGCACTCTGCTGCCAAAGGGATGGAGAAGGCAGCATTAGCAATGTCAATTGTGGCGTACCACTTGGCTGCCTTTGACTCCAGTTCGTATTGAAGTTCTAGCATGTCCGGCACAGCAGCACTCAGTGGCGGCGTGACTTCGTTCAGGCCACGGTAGTCTACTGTTAGTCTCCACTCTCCATTAGACTTTCGCACTGGCCATATGGGACTGTTGAAGGGTGAGCGAGTCTTGCTGATCCCTCCTTGGCACTCCAATCGACGAATCAGCTCATGGATAGGGATCAGGGAATCTCGGTTGGTGCGGTATTGTCGCCGATGCACTGTTGTGGTAGCGATTGGTACTTGTTGTTCTTCAACCCCCAACAACCCCACAACAGAAGGGTCCTCTGAGAGACCAGGCAAGGTGGACAGCTGTTTAATTTCCTCCATCTCCAGGGCAGCTATACCAAAAGCCCACCGATGCCCTTTTGGGTCCTTAAAATACCCTCTCCTGAGGTAGTCTATGCCAAGGATGCACGGAGCCTCTGGGCCAGTCACAATGGGGTGCTTCTGCCACTCGTTCCCAGTTAGGCTCACTTCGGCCTCCAATACAGTTAACTCTTGGGATCCCCCTGTCACTCCAGAAATACAAATGGGTTCTGCCCCTTTATAGCTTGATGGCATTAGGGTGCACTGTGCACCAGTGTCTACGAGAGCCTTATACTCCTGTGGCTCTGATGTGCCAGGCCATCGAATCCACACAGTCCAGTAAACCCGGTTGTCCCTTTCCTCCACCTGGCCGGAGGCAGGGCCCCTCTAGTTCTGGTCATAGTATCCGCTTCTCACTTCTTGCAAATGTGAGTCAAGAATTCCTTCATTACAGTCCAAAGTAAGATCAGCCCTTCTACTCTGTCTGGGGAACTGTTCACTGGAAACTGGACCGTCGTGAGACAGGGTTTTCCTGAAAACTGGAGCAGCATTTTTCCTGAGAGAACCCCCTTGTGTGATTGTTTTTTCTTGCAACTCACGTACACGTGCCTCTAGGATGAAGGTAGGTTTTCCATCCCACTGCCTCATGTCCTCTCCGTGGTCACGCAGGTAAAACCACAGGGTGCCCCGTGGTGTGTACTTTCGATATCCTCTCTCTTGAGGAGAAAAACACTGACTCCTAATGGCTGAGATACTGATCCGTACAGGTGGAGAATAGGACCTATCGTCTTTGAGTTGCTGGACCTCTCGGGATAGTTTCTCTACAGCTGAGACAAGGGAGGAGGAGATAGTTTCTTCGAAATCCCGAAGTCTGTTAACCACCTCATCCACCGTTGGTGCTTCTTCCTCTTTCCAGCACAGTACTGCTAACGAACTGGCATACGATGCTGGTGCGCTCCGTACCAACTTCCACCACATGGATCGGGTGCACTGGACGTCATCTGGATCTTTGGGTGTTCGGGCGTCATCCGGGTCACTATAAACCACCTCCAGCACGCCTAGTTCTCTCAGGTACTGGATACTTCTCTCCATAGTAGTCCATTTGCCTAGGCGATATATAACATCTTCCTTGAAGGGATACCTTTCCTTTACGCCTGACAGCAGTCGCCTCCAGAGGCTGAGGACCTGTGTCCCTTTTCCGATTGCTTTGTCAATACCCGCTTCCCTAGCAAGGGATCCCAGCTGTTTGGCCTCCTTCCCCTCTAATTCCAGGCTACTGGCCCCATTATCCCAGCATCGGAGCAGCCAGGTAACAATATGCTCGCCTGGACGACGGCTGAAATCTTTCCGCATATCTCGCAGCTCACTCAGGGATAGGGATCGGGTGGTTTCGGTCTCGTTTATGAGTTCTTCCTCTTCCCCCTCCTCTCCTCGTGATGTCCCTGCTCTTTCATCATCCCTTTCTAAACGACCTGATCTCCGCTTCCAAGATTTCCTCTTTCGTACAGGGGCAACGGATACCAGCAGGGGTTGGTCCTCTGGTTCAGCTGTAGTGCCTGTTGCTGGGGTTTGGGTAGCTGCAGTGCTTGTCATGGGGGTTGGAGTAATTGTAGTGCCTGTTGCCGGAGCTTGAGTGGCTGCAGTGCTTGTCGCAGGGGTTGGAGAAGCTACAGTGACTGTTGCCGGGGTTTGAGTAGCCACAGGGGTTGTCATGGGGGTTGGAGTAGCCGCAGTGCCTGTCGTGGCGTTTTGAGTAGCCACCGTGTCTGTAGCCGCCCCCGAGACTCGCCGCTCCGCCCGCCCCGATGAGGCACCGCTGCTTGCCCTACCTCTTTTCTTGTTCCTGAGGGTTGATGTCTGGACAGTATTCCTGAATAGTTGTTTAACCCTAAACAAGGCCTGAACCGCATTCAGGAGACATAGCAATATGAACATGCTTGTTTGAACATCCCAAGGATATTCAAAATTCTCAGGGAATATTGTGGACATCTTTGTGAAGAGGATAGAAGAAAAAGGAGTTTCTGACGATATGGAAGGGAAGATGAACAAGTGGGAGAAAGTGTCCCATCCCGTCTCCCCCTTAAATTCATTCTCCGAGGAGAAACAAGTGCAATTACCAATAATTTCTAAGAGGTGGTTCCCGAGGTACAGAAATGACGGCAGTGCCGAGTACAGATACCAGATTAGACTTACGACCAACGATTTTATCACCTCATAAAACAGCAACAAAATTATAATCTTGGCCCAGTTCCGAATAATGATAAACAGCACAAACGGGAACATATACTGCAAGCAAGGTATTACATGACCCAACATTGAGAGCCAGACCCACAACTTTGACAGCCAATACATCAACATTGTGACCAATCAATATAATGGATGCTTATAACAATTTTGCCTTAACACACTTTGGTCAGATCTATCGTTATTTCAATCCTTCGAGCCCCACGTTGGGCGCCAAAAAAGGACTGTCGTGGTTTAACCTGGCAGGCAGCCAAATACCACGCAGCCGCTCACTCACTCCCCCCGTCCCCCCAGTGGGATGGGGAGAGAATCGGAAGGGTAAGAGTGAGAAAAACTCGTGGGTTGAGATAAAGACAGTTTAATAGAACAGAAAAGGGAGAATAATGATAATAAATAATGATAGAATATACAAAATGAGTGATGCACAATGCAATTGCTCACCACCTGCGCTGACCGATAACCAAGTAGCGATCGGCACTTCCTGGATCACGCCTACCGTTCATATACTGAGCATGACGTCACATGGTATGGAATACCCCATTGGCCAGCTGGGCTGGCTGTCCGGATTATGTTCCCTCCCATCTTGTGTACCTAGCTCAGTCAGTAGGCACGGGAGCTGTCCTTGGACTAGGAGGGCACTTAGCAACAACTGAAAACATCAGTGTGTTATCAACATTCTCCTCATACTAAATCCAAAACACAGCACTAGGAAGAAATTTAACCCTATCCCTGCCGAAACTAGGACACTCATTCAGTATTAACTAAGTTGTTAAAAAAAGAATGTTGGAGGCTGATTCCTATTGGGAAATCAATTTCTTCAGCCCTATTCAGCCAGTAATGGAAAAGGTGGCTTTCCATCTGATCCTTTAATTATCTTTAATTTTTATAGGTAATTATGGTTTCCTCAAAAAGCGTTCATTTCTCAGAGTCCTGTTTTCAGTCATGTACCGGAGTTTTATTTTAAATAACCTTAGTGGAAGCACAGATGCCCTTTGTAAAAGCCAATTCAAATGAAGCCATTTAAAAATTAATTACCACTTGGATTCTCCACAACTATCTGTGCATACTTGCTTCATTATAAATCAGCTGTTGTATAAGTTATGCGTTATACAGCCTCTTTTAACAGGTGACAAGGAGTCATCTATTGAATTTCTGTAGAATACTTACACTTCCCAGCCTGGTCTGCCACCTGCTGAGCGAACTGGACTGGCTCTCATTGGATGACCTTTTGGAGTGGGGAGAGGAAAAAGAAAGAAATCCCATTCAGTTCCTCTGAAGGTAATTTTTTTAAAGAAATTCTGAAGTTACAGTTACTTACCAGTTGTGGGTATTGCTTGTCCTTGGGGGCCCAGAAGACTTGGTAATGCTGGTTGTCTTTGTACGGGAACCTGATAGACATCTCAAAAAACCATTAGTAGGCTTGAGTTCTGAAGGTTTTAACCAACTCTCCCGTGGAGAAGAATGTGGATTAAATGCCTAACTATCCGTTTGCTGCAGACCACAGTAAGTCACCAGAGTTGGCTATATCATTTTCTATGAGAGAAATGAATCCCACCCCTCCTTTGCCAGAGGGTAAATGTAAATTGCAGGCTCAGGGTAAAGTTCGTCTCCGAGTAACTACATTTTATAAATGGAAGAAGTCTATTTCCTACAAAACGAGATCCATGACAGAAACACAGAAGTGCTACCAAGTGCATTTTAAAACAGCCACTCCTGTCAGCACACAGCAGTATTTTCTTAGTTTATAGCAACAGGAAAACTTCAGTCTGTTTCACACATGGGATTTGATAAAAGTCAGAGGGGGCGGAAATCTCAGTCCAACAGCTACTTGTTAAATTTTGCAAGAAGCCTTTGAAACATAAACCAAAAGCAAAACGAGCTTTCAGAGAGAACGACTCCACTGCAAACACTACTGAAATGTTTTGCAGAAATACAGATTCTTAGCATACCACACGTTTAACCAACTTCCAGGGGCACGAACAGCAGGACCACCCTATTTTAATATTCAAAAGTATCACAGATTCTATGGTTAAGCACAATGACAGTGCTTCCTGCCCCGTAATTACAGATGCTGGCCAACTTGGTTGCATAGCCACTCAGACATGCACGCATGGTTTCTCTCGCTCACTTGTTGGCCAGTCCAATTAATTCCATACTTACGCATTAATAGTTGGTATTGTGTATTTTCCAGTGTTTGTCAGCATAGCACCCTTTGTATTGGGGTCTTTCACCTCCATCATGAAACTCCTTGGAATTTCTGTGCTCTTTAATTCTGAGAACAGGCTCAACATTTTTGTCCTGTTAAGAAAAGAAATGCAGACGTATCTCCTTTTAAGACCCACACTTAAAATGACATTTCAATGATTATTTTAAGCAGCAAAAGCCTTTAATCCTCTCCTTTTACCTAGCATAAGGGTTGCTCGACTAAAATACTTATTTTCCTAAATGAATATAGCCAGGATGTTCCAGGATGTTGTTACGTAACTGCCAAGGTAAAAAAATGAAAAGCTAAGTAACACCAGAAGTCCCCCACAGTCTTACCCCATTTGTTGGGCAGTTCTTTATACAGTCGCCAGGTTTTCCGCAACGAAAGCAAGCAGATGATGGTGGAGGTGGACCCCAGGGTTTCTGCATGTAACTAAAAGGGTTTGGGGCAAAGAAGAAAAAGGTATGCACGTGTCTCTCTCGTTAAAACAAACTTCTCTACAATTTTTCCATAATCTTCAAAGAACAGATTTGACATTATCAACACTTACTTGATTGGATCATATTCCTGGCAAGACTGTAGCATCATAGCTTTTATTTTATCTTCTTCGGAAGCATTGGCTTCAGCCAGATTGGCAGTCTGTTTAACAGGTAATTATTTGACACATACATTAGAAACACATTTAAGCCCACACTGCCAAAGAGAACACCACTCACCCAACCCTGTAAAGAGCAGCACAACGCCAGCTGAGGTTGCATGAAAACAGCTGCTTATATGAAACAGAGTTGTCCAAAAGATGTTCTGGGGAGTCCTTACATCATCACAGGCTGTTTATGTGCCTGTTAACCTACTTGAAAAGAGCATTCCTGGCCACTCAAAACCTTAGGCTCTTCATGTTCCCCCCCACTAACTTCTTCATAGGAAGCAAGTTAACTACAATAAGCAAAACCTGCAGTTTTTTTCCAGTTGACCGTGTCCTTTTAACATACAAATTGTAATATAAACGTTATGCAGAACTGGATCTTCAAATTATTGAAGCCAGCTGATTTTTTTAAAGTAGTATTTGTTCAAATGTTTTTATTACACACTAGTACAGATACAAGCAGGGTCTAAGGGAGTGACTGTAAATGATTTGGACCCTCAAGCACCTATCATTCAGATCAACCACTCATGGTTTTGGTTTTAGATGCATTCATTCACAAAAGCAACCAACTTGTTTCAGCATTTTGTTAAAGGGCTGTTTCATATACACAGCTTTTTCTCAACTGTAACATAATCCAGATCGACATCTATGAAATCATTTCCATTAACATTTACAGAAGACTTTACAGATACTTGACTAATTTGTTTGAACCCAAGCCGTTTACAAAACACATCCAAAACCCACAAGACATTACTAGGAATAGACCAAAATTCAATATGGCATTTAATGCATAATGAAACAGAAAACTTTTTACAACACATTGCCTCCATGCTAAGCCAGTCTGCACTGAGGAGGTTAGAGTAAGGAACCGTTTGGAGCTGCTTTATCTTATGTTCCTCTATTTTTCTGAAATACTTACATTTTCTCAAAAGCTTAAATGTGTACAGTTTTGTGTACACTGTACACTTGGACAGTTTTTCACATTTTAGAGTAAAACTTCACCTGAGTTTACAGAACCAAGGACATGTTTAGGGACAGCGCTAACAGAGACCAATTTCTCCTGGTGGCTACCTTCCAAACTATTTTTTTTTTCTTACCAAATGTCCACAATTTAATTTCTGCAGTGAGAGAGGGAAGAAGTTACCAGTGGGAAGAGATTTTTCTTTCTGGGAAAGGAACTCCAGCCTTTATTTTCAGAAGAAAGGACTAGCTCCTCTGCATTAGGCCCTGCCTTCTCTAATCTTTGTAACTTTAAAGACTAGTAATTTAATTGGCTAGCACTACGCCTTTTCACAAAGTGCAATCCCTAGTGCTTTCCCAGACAAAGTTACATGTTGTTGAGCAAAAAATGCAAGCAGTTCCATAGCAAAACATGGCATTACAACAGTTTCAGAAGGTCACGTTTGCTAATATGCCACACATACGCATCAGTATTTTCCTGTAAACAATTAGGTGCATTTACACAATTTACACAGTCTGCGATCAAACAAATTAGATTGTGTTGTCCACTGTATATATACTACAGTGTATGAAATTGTGCAGCATTCAAAGCATGGATCTATAACTGTAGCGCCTAGAAATTCAAAAATAGCCATGCAATTGTCCGTGTTCCAGAAACGCTTCTATTTTGGCTCTTGCAAACCCCCCTGAAATGTCCGTCACTTACAGCCAATTAAATTCTTCTGTGAAAATTGTGTTAGTTTCCAATGCAAAATGAACGAAAAGTATGAAAAACGGTAAACAGCTTCTGAAGTGCTTCTTCTTTGTGTCTTGAAGATGAGTAATACTGCAACATTACGTTGCGGCTGATAAGGTCCTCCCCCTTCTATCTTCCCAAACTGGCAACTACTCTTTACCAGGATAGTATCAAAATATACACACATTTTAAAGTTAAAAGAAATACTTTAAATTATTAAAAATTAAATTAAAGGTTTGTTCACATGACAACAGTTCTCCAGCTATAGATCACAGTATAAGATTTAAAAATACAAAGCAAACACTTTTTTTTAGGAATATATATGTACCTTAGTCAGCTGGGCCAGAGAAATAGATGCAGAAGAGTCATCAATCTGTTCACAAAAAATTAAACTCACATTCAAGTTCTACAATCAAAAACAGAGCAATAGTTAACCTCTACTGTAGTCTGACAGTCTGCACTATATCCTCCGAGTGTCACTGAAAGAGCCATTTCCAACCTAGTGTAGTTGGTATTTGTTCAAAACAAAGTCCAAACCTGTGACAGCTTAAGAGTGCCTATGTGGTTAAGGAGAAGAAGCTAAACTAACCAAACCCGCTGGAGATCAACTTATTGCTCCAGAATATCTCAGAGAGGGACCCTTGTCAAATGCTCACAGCTGCTTAAAAGTCGAAGGGGTAAGGAAGCTATCAATTTTCAGCTAAAAAGGATTTTTAACAAATATTTATTTGAAAAGGAAGCATCACTACAGGAAACTTCTTTTCAGTGTGGTTTGTAAACTAATCAGCCAAGTATTTCCTTGTGTTACTTATTTCTGTTTTAGCAGCAGAACGACAGTGTCTTCAAACCTGAAGAAAAACGCTGCCCCTTTTCCAAATGTAAATTCAAAGTGGCAGTATCCTAAAGAAAAGCTTAGCCTTTGGGAAATTAAAGCAGCATCCAGCCCTGAAGTCACCCAGATCCAAAAACGTACTGCAGGCGGAGGTTAAGAAAAATGACAGGGATTTTACCCTTTACAAATGCACCAGGCTCTAACCTTGTGCCAAAATTTGTACACTGGGTTTTACGTATTTTCATTTGCAGACAAACTATTAAACTAAACTGCTTCATCTGATAAAGCGGAAAGGTCAAATGTAGAACTTTAGAATACCACTTTGTGTAGCAACGATATTTAAATTCACAGCAATCTATTAAAGACAGTTATGCACTCAGTTATGCACTCAAACAATATCGCTTCAATTATACAGTTTCAGGAACAAATACCCAAGTCTTTAAGGACATGAAAAGGAAGCATTTAGCTGCACAGAACTGTCCTCAAAACGTGTGGGACATGTTGGTTTTGGTATTTGTTTGAACCCCCAAGTCAAAAGTAAGAAACAGTACCAAGTTTAACAATAATGGTTTCTCAGTGGTTTTTGATAACATTTTCAAAAACCATGTTCAGTTGTGCAAACCTTGAACCTACGTGATCTAAAAACGATTGTACATTATCTGTACAACACAAAGTCGTTCAGGAAATAGTCTAGCATATCCAGTATGAAATACAATGCATTACTAGGCACAAACACCAATATTCACATTAGATAGAACTGTGCAAATGATGGCATTACTCCGTTTCTACTATGCTGAACCAAATACATTGTATTTACAACATATACTATGTTTTACTGGAAAAGCTATTAAGTTAATGTTTGGAAAATTAATCCAAGGCTACCTTAAGGGCAGCATGCAGCAAAAAGTGTGAGATTGTGTTTTTATATACTGCTTTTGATGTTCCACTTACTGGCTCAGTTTGACTTCTAGAAGAAGAAATAAAGGTGATCAGAACTTCAAATACAGCACTTGTACCAAAAACATAAAGCACTGAAAACAGATTATAAAACCTGAACATCAAAACTTTATGTTCTGATAGTCGAGTGAATCTGGAAATTTACTCATATACATAAACCATTGTCTCTTGGTACATTCAGTGCAACTAAAAAAACCCCCCAGAATCCCATTTCTGCTTTGTCACAAATTACTCTAAGGCTTACGGATATAGAACACAACCGTGCAAGGGGAAGTCCTCAGATAGTTTGTCTCTGCTACATAAGTATCAAAACCAGGAAGTCTGTACTACAGTTTTGTGTTCATAAATAATCAACCATCAAAATACGAAGGTAACTTTAGCCAATCTGTGTATCGCTAGTATTACAAATAGGTACCAGATGGAGTCCTTTAGTTTCTAAGAAAGAACAGTGATAGTCTAGACACTTCCAAGTGCACCTTTACTTAAGTGAAAAAAATCAGTCATCTGACAAATAACAACAATGTCAGCAGCATCGTCTTTAGAACAGTGTTTCTCTGTGGAAGCCCAAGCACTGTGTTCAGATATCTTAGCCATGAAAGTGCCAAAACACTAAATGTGTTACATATGCTATATGGACTAAAAACAGTAGTAGAAATGTCACCTGAAAGCAGGTCCTAGGCCTTTGTGCGATTTAGGAGACCTGTGACAAAAAAAAAAGGTCTTGGTTGCCAGAATTTGCTTCAAGATAATCTTGAAAATGCTACGATATTTTAGGAAATATTTATTAAATTTGAAAACTTGCTGAGATTCCACATACTCATTGATCTGTATCTGCACGCTACTCATCATGAATCAGCCATGCAACCATTGATGTCGTTAACAAACAATTCACACATCATCCAAAGTGTCCCATGAGCAGAGGCAATTCAAAGGCTGCTGTGCAACTGGTGTACAAATAGAAAGGCGCACGCTCCCTGCCACTGCTAGAACACCACCAGGCTCGCAACGACAGCCACGTACCTCCTGAAGTTGAGGAAGGACAAGGACATCCTTTAGATTACCACAGCATGGATTCTTCATACATTTACCTTCAAGAGCGTACTAAAAGGAGAGTAACGCATTTTTGAAGGCCTCTCCACCATTACAGCATACATTCATCATTCCCAAACATCCACCACTCTACCAGTTGTTTCTGCAATGTTCACAGCTGAAAGACTAGAAAGCTAATCTGCCTGGTTAATTTTCAGCGCTAGAACAGCGGTGCCGTTCCTTCCTTATCCCCTTATACATACAGGTATGTATCTGACCTTTGATGCTAGCCGCATCTATCCTCTCATTTTAGGGCAGCATTACAATACCAGGAGAGGGTGCCCGAAACAGAGGATGCACTGACAAGACAGCAC
Source organism: Calonectris borealis (assembly GCF_964195595.1). NCBI lineage: Eukaryota > Metazoa > Chordata > Aves > Procellariiformes > Procellariidae > Calonectris > Calonectris borealis. Next base: position 85,944 of record NC_134318.1, read on the forward strand.
TAAGCAGACGTGTTTAAATTAACCCCCAAAACAAGGCCATGTTTATAAGCACAGTGCTGCGGTGTCCAGAATTACTAGACGGTGCCTGAAAACACTGCAACAACTACTGCAGGAATACGCCCAAAGTTGAGATGCAGAGCCACATAAATTCAGGGTTTTTTGCTTGCAGATGCCTCGTGGGTACCGGGAGGCTGCTGTACTCTTTGTTCGTGACACAGTGTAACTCATCCGTCTACTTGATTTATTGAGAAGCAACATTAGAAAGACATGGCAAAACCACAAGCTAATAATATCTACTAATTGTGGTGGAGAGACCTATCTTTAAGGCGGCTGGAAAACATGACCGTTCAAACAATGCTAATGTAGCTGATATAGAACTGGACTGTATGAATACATAAATGACAGCAGTAATCCTCTAGTCAGCACTGCATTGGAATAGCTGTAATTTTAATCAATACACCTGATTCTCTGTCCTCCGTAAATCTTAGGAATACAGAACCAAAACCCGGAGCACAGATACCAGCTTAGGGTAAAAACAGACGTAGCAAGATAACTAGTAACATTTGGTAATGTGCTAAACTGCTTACTGAGTTTCAAGTTTGGAAAGGATTAACTATTCCTTCATCGTACTTGCACAAAAGGCAATACACTTTAGGATACTGTTCTTTTTCTCTTGCCTGAAACGGACATTGTCTTGAGGAAACGCATAGGAATCGCTTACGAATGGAACTTCTTGTTTGCATCGTTCGCCAACTGGTAAACCTTGGTCTTTCCTCTATAGCTAGTATGCAAAAAACCCAGATTTGCGGCGTAAGAATACCTGCCATATCCCCCCCAAATGCCAGAAATAGTCAAACACTGAGAATCAGGCTCTTCTGAGACAGGAACAAAGTATGCGTTTACGTTACAATGCGTATCTGTCTTTACTATAAAAGCCATAAAAGCAAACACATATAATAAGGAATCTCTGCACGTCGAGGAAACAGGATCTACAACTTGGGTCTCAGAACAATCAACCCCAAGAACAAACCCAATAGAATAATCTTAAAAGTTACCATGGTTGGAGTTCGACCCCCATGACCCAGCAGGCCTAAAAATGTAAGTCCACTTTCGGACAGACACATTAAAATCTACCCCATGCCAACAAAAATTAACAGCAGCTTTAACAAGAAAGAACGCCTCTGTAAACTAATATCCATAAAAAAAGTTAACACACTGAAACCCCTAACAAAGAATACAATGCTTTATGGATACTTACATAACATCGGTTTTGCCGGTAGCTTTAACTCCTCCGACAGGGATTCTTCTAACAATTACCGATGAGTTCTTAGGAATCAGGGCATTCTCATCTGTGTATTCTGAAAACAACATAAATACAGAGAAAAACATCAGTCAATTCGTAAGAATGCATGCTCATATGTAATTACGTAGCACTTCGCAGAATCCCTTTACAGATACAAAAGCAAAATTTTATATGTAACATCACGCTTTCATCGTCTCAACACACTAACAGTATATTTCAAGAAATCTTGGGGTTTGAGAATCAAACACAAGCAGCAAAATCTTTTTCCTTTTTTTAAAACAGTTTGAATGCCAACAGCAAAATGGACTCAAAGGTCACTAAAGGAGAGTCTGCTAATGCACGAGGTTCTTTCCTGACCTAGCTTAAAGTTGCTTTTGCTTCCGTTAGGCTACAAAACCCATAGATCTTTGGAGAAAAACAAACCACAGCAAAGTCTCACCTGCCTAAACCAGATTCTAAAGTCTGACTAGCTTGCCCTGCAACCAAACAGGCACTTAGCTAAAGCACGAGAACTCTGCGCCATTGCTTTCATAGCTGTTAACTAAAAACCAGTCACCTGTGCTGCCAGTGCTCAAGCCTGACAGAACACAGAAGAGAGCCTGCCGCCTCTGCCTGTTTCTTGGAGCTTAATCCATCAACAACCACACTTCTCAGCTGCTCAGGGCTTTACGTTTAAATGGAAACAGAACTGGCAGTGCTAGAATTTGGATCACAGACATTTTGGGGTTTTTTTGAGCTTGCTTTCACAAGTAGGGCAGAATTGGCTCAAACTCAAGTGGTATCTCCCCTCTTAAGCCAATCATCTAGTTTGAATTAACCAAAGGGACGTGAATTCGTTCGATCGATTCCCTTTTTGCAGAGCAGAGAGGCCCAAACGAAATTACTTAGGAAGACAGCCTTGAAAAGCCTTTCAGGAACAGCGTGTGCCTGAAGCTCTCCATGCTTTGCCTTGGCTTACACCCTGTTAGTCTTCTGAAGAGGAGGAAAGCCTTCTGACCTTTTACATAAGGCCCAAACAAAAAAAAACAACTACCTGAGACACTTGGACTGAGTAAGCTTAAAATGCAAAGATCTCTCCATGAGAATGCTTTTTCTATTGTACTTACACAAGCTGGATAGGACTGAATATTTTAAAGCACTATCAGCAGGCATCCCCTGTAATCTGCCTACAGTTTTAAATATTCAAAGCCCTTACCTTTGCAGAGTGAATCAGAACAATGGTCTGAAAACCAAAGATACTGTATACCTCGTCAAACCCTGTCAGGTGGCATCCCTAAGACCCCTAACGTTGTGCTGTTAAGGCTCTTCACAGACACTCTCCTGAAAATAGTTTAAGTATCTGTAGACAAACAGCAAGCTTTAGGTCCAACCACTTTAAAGGCTAGGGCTGAAGTTACAGTTACCCCAGTGTACATACTACTCTGTTTAAGTTTTAACACATGAAACGGGAAGAGGAAAAAAAACACTAGTACACATTTTAAAGAAAAGCCTGTTGTAAGAGTGTCACAGAACCACAGGGGGAAAAAAAAAAAAGAAATGTAATGTTTAAGGAATGAAAACACTTTACAAGTCTTTTTATTTCTGAAAAGTCACATCCCAAAGTCTTTAGTCACATTCAAACTTATCGAGATGGCAGATTACCAAACTGAAATATCCTACTAAGTAATACGAAACCATTATCATCTCTAAGAATCAAGCACCATTTGTTAGATTTAAAAGAATTTATGATGTCTCTAAGAACATTTCTTACGTATATCCACCATAAACGTTCTGCCATAAAACTTCAGTATTGCCCTGATACGGTTAACATGTAGTACAGGAAAAAAAACCACCGTTAGAAACAAATGATGAAATGATGCTCAATAGCATCTGAATGACCATGTCTTTGGTGTGGAAAAGAAGTTATATTAACAAGAAATTCCAAAGTATAATTTAGATACGGAGAACACTCATGCGCAAGACGGCTTTCAAGGGTCTGCACAGATTTTAACTCACAGATACGCTCCTGATCCAAAATGTTGCTAGTGGGCAGTTTCTGCAACAGCCGCAAAACCCATTTTCCAATGCAGTGGAGTAAAACAAGTTGAAGTCAAAATTAAGTCACGAAATTCACCAAATCCAGGTGGTTTCTTTTCTTCAAATTAGCCATCTCTTTTATTTCTATCACTTTCAGCTTTCTCCACCACATTTCAAAGAAATCTGGCAAGTTGGTTATTACAAGATATGCTCCCACATTTCCTTCTCATTTTACCTAGAAGAATTCCAGGAAACCAAAGCTTTTGTAAGCGCCGTATGTCACACATCAACCACGTACTCTTCTACGCCTAGCTCCATGTCTACAACACAGATCTGAAGGTAGTTGTCCGAACAGCAACTACAGAAGAACAGCTCTGTGAGGCCCCCAACACAAGTCACAGCTACCGATGGTGGCCGAATCGCATTATGGCTTCCCACCCCACTTAACGCCCAGCGCCGCTTGCCCTCCCGGTCCTGCCGCATGCTGGCGGCATGGGCCCCAGCCTGACTCACGCTACGTGGGGATGACCCACAAAGAGCAGAGCGCGGCTCCCACAGGCCACGGCCGACGCAGGGTGGTCTGCGACGCCACCAGCCGGGCGGTGCCCGAGGCCCCGCGCCCGCCGCCCCCGCGCACCTTCTTTGGTCTGGGCGTTGGTGATCTGCAGGTCGCAGCTGGCCGCCTTCAGCTCCTCGCGGCCCATGATCTGGTGCTTGAGGTCACACAGGGAGATGTGGAGGCCGTTGAAGGTGACCATGTCATGGTTCAGCTTGGAGGCGAACTTGTAGTTGGGGCCAGGAGGTGCCTGCTCCGTGATGGCGTCTACCACGGCAGACAGCGTCGCGGCTGCTGTGCCAGGTGAGGGCCCGCGGCGGTTCCTCCTCCACCGAGGACGCCAGGGCAAGCTGCGCGGGCTGAGCTCGAGCGGGCCGGCGGCGCTCAGAGGCTGCGGCGCTCCGCCATGGCCTTCCTGGCCGACAACCGCACGGGCCGCTGCGAGCGTGTCACTGTGCACACGCAACGGCACACTGCACCCACCCCCCGCGCCTCACGTGACCCAGCGCATTATGACAAAAAGCCCGCGTCACGTGGGCGTGGCGGCCCCGCGCTCTTCATCCTAACACCAAGCGCCCCCGAGGGGAGGGGGGGCCCGTCAGCCCCGGGCCTGTCACCACCCCGGGCCGCTGGTCTCCCTGCTGTCCCCTGGCCTGTCACCACCCGGTGTCCTGCCACCCCCCAGGCCTGTCACTGCCTGGTGTCCCTCCTGTCACCCCCCAGGCCTGTCCCTGCCCAGTGTCCCTCCTGTCACCCCCCTAGGCTGTCACCACCTGATGTCCCTCCTGTCACCCCCCAGGCCTGTCACTGCCCGGTGTCCCTCCTGTCACCGCCCGGGCCCATCACCGCCTGGTGTCCTGTCACCCCCCAGGCTGTCACCACCTGGAGTCCCTCCTGTCACCTCCCAGGCGGTCACCACCTGGTGTCCCCTCCTGTCAGCAGCCAGCCAGGGCAAGACAGCCTGGGGCAGATGCAGCGGGCTTGGCCGTGTGGCGCTCGGCTGCCCGCGGTGCAGGGCCGGCAAAGAGAGGGGACATCTCAGGGTGCTTGAGTGTATCTTGTGGCATTCATGGAAAGTTCAGTCAAAGAAGCCAATGACCATTTATGTTTATGGCCACAGACCAGTCCCCTGCCCCCATTTTTTAACTCCTCCCTCTCTGCCTTTAGCCCATCACTATTTTTTGCTTTCTCTTTCTCTGTCTCTCTCCCTGTCTGTAGCTTCTAATTCCTCCCTGTCTGTCCTATAGCCTGCTGCTATTTTTTCCTTTCTCTCCATCTCTTTCTCCTGCTCCCTCTCCTTCTCTTTTTTCTATTGCCGTGTCCTGCTTCCTGGCCTTATCTTAATGTTAGGGTTAGGGGCTAGGGTTAGGGTTAGGCTTAGGGTATCGTTAGGGTTAGGGTTAGGGTCGGGGTTAGGATTATGGTTCGGGTTTAGGGTTAGGGATAGGCTTAGGGTTTCGTTTTAGGGTTAGGCTTAGGGCTTAGAAGTAAAACTGTCCCAAGCACTTACGCCTCCATCAAGGACCACATGCCCTGAGGCTTGTGATGACTGTTGGATGGCTTTCCCGCCCCTAAGTACACTTAGTCCTGCGGCAGTCATTACCTATGGACCCGAACTCCTCCCACACCCCAGAAGTGGCTGTCGGTCGTCTGGCAGTCATTCTCCACAAACTGCAAGCCCTCCATACCTAACCACCTACCTAGTGACTCAGTGGAAATGAGCTGGACCACAACAGAAGTGACACTGCCCGGCCCGGTCACACAGATTAGACCACAAACGGTGGTTACAAGACAGAAAATGCAACACAAACCACAAGGACGGCAAAAAAACAAGCAGAAGACACATCACACAAAAACCAAAGACCCCTATCCAAACCCTAAAAACGCAAACAAGCTACAAAAGGACTTTCCAAAAAAAAGACCACCCAGAACACAACATAAGGCAAAACCAACCTAACCCCAGGAACCCAGCGCTTGCAAACCCAGATCCTGACCATAACAATAACATGCTTTAATCCTAAGTCGCGTAAACTCCCATAACCCTCAAACCCCATAACCCTAGCACGCTGGAACCCTAGCGCCCCATATCCCTAGCACATTGTAGCCCCAAGATATCAAAACATTGAACACAAACTCCCTGGAGGTCTCTCTCTTCAGGTGGCCCCAGATCTCAGACACCACAACTCTGAAGTGGGGGTGCCCACCGTGCCCAAGTGGAAGATCCACCAGGACAGCACCAGCATCCATCTTCACATCATCCGTCACGCCCTGAAAAAGTGCCCAGGCTGGACACTCCTGGGGAGAAAGGCGGAGGCACTCGGAGACTTTGAACCGGCCAGCCATGGCCACAGGGCTTCAGCTCATCATGTCTGTGTCAGAGCCACCAGGCAGGTGACCCCGTCCCCCCTGCGAAGACCCCTTGGGGTAGCCGTACCCAGCACCAGCTGGCTGGATACGGCCTTTGCTCTATGGGGAGGTGCTCCCTGGGAGCAGGGTCTCTCACGGGGGAACTCACAGCTCACCTGGGCTGCTCTGCGGCCACCGGACGCCTTTGCTGTCAGGTGGCTCTCAGCACCTCTCTGCCAACGGCTGTCACCTCCCTGCGGGACGCTCTCCAGCACACGGTCCGTCTCCACTGGGTCTCCCTGGGGACAAAGATCGGAAGGGAGGGATGGGGTTTGCTTTGTCCCCGTTCCCAGGGTGCTTCAGGAGAGACCTGCCACCCCCAAATGAGCTGTCTGACGTGGACACCACAGACGAGCTGCAGACGGGGGTCAGCACGGTGGCGGGGAGTGGGCAAGATGTCCTGCGGAGCCCCCGGCGCTGGCGGAAAGCAGAGCTGGAGACAACGGGGAGAAGCCCCAGGCTGCCGGCAGCTGGCGGTGGGGCCTGGCAGGGAGCAGCGCCCGCAGAAATGCCCGGCTCCTGGAGCCTCGGCCCCAGGGCTGCAGCCTCGGCACCTCCTGGGGCTTCGCTGGGAAAAACCAGGCAGGGGTGACCCTGACAGCCCGCACACGTACCTGGCCCCGGGATCTGGCAGCCTGTCCCTGTGCCCATCGCTGCCACGGGATCCAGGAAGCAGCGCCCCAGCCCTGGCGTGGCCCTGAGCCGCCTCTCAGGCCAGGCAGCAGGAAGCCGCGCCCCATGGCATGCTGGGAGCTGTAGGCCCGGGGCACGGGCTGCCGCGCGGCCATGTTGGTTCCCGGGGCATGCCGGGAGCTGTAGGCCTGGGGCACGGGGCTGCCGGGCAGCCATGTTGGTCTTGGGAGGTGCGGGCTCTGCTCCAGCTGCGGCCCAGCTGAGGTGAGGACAGGCACGCAGGTGGAGCTACCAAAGAGGAAGGGACGAAAGGACAGACGGACAGAGAAAGAAGTGCTTGAACTGTAACATTTGCCTGGCAGTGCAGAGAGCGGGAGCTGCGGTGAGTCCCAGCCCCTCGGGGCCGTGTCACCCCTCTTCTGCATCGCAGTCCCTCCCAGCCCCCCCCTCCCATTTCCCTCTGTGTCATTTTTTTCACTTCCCCATACCTCTCTTCTTCCGTTGCTGTGTTCTGCTCCCCGTCCTCTCTTCTCCAAGTCCCTCTTTCCCTGTCACTCTACCTGCCCCTGTCTTTTTCTTGCTGCCCCCCCCTCCTGCTCCTTGTCCCTCTTTTTGCCTTCCTCTGTCTCTGCCCTGCAGCACATTGCTGTTGTTTCTTCTCTGTCTCTTTGTCCTGGTCTGCATCCCGCTCTGTTTTTCACAGTCTCTCTGGCCTGTTCCCTGTCGTGATTTGTCTCTCTCTGCCTGTATGTCCCGCTCCCTGTCCTTGTCTTCCCTTCTCCCTCCTTCTGCTTCTCTCTCTCTCTGCCTCCCCCCCCCGCCCTGCTCACTGTCACTGCGGTTTTCCATGCTGTATCCCACTGTCCCTGTCCTTCTTCCTGTTCATCTCTCTTCTGTCTCTCTCTGCTGCTCCCTGACCCATCCCCTCCCCGCTTCCTCCATCTCTCTGCAGGGCTCCTCATCCCTATTTCTCTTGATTTCTCCAGCTCTCTAGCCTTTTCCCCATACCTTTCTTTCTCTCTCAGCTCCTCTATCTTTTCTCTCATCATATTTTTCTCTTCCTAGTCCACTGTCCTTCTCCCCGTCAACTGAAGCTGAGTGACCAGGTGTCCCTGGGCTCTGGTATTTCCTTAGCATTGCCCTAGGGAAGATCTGTGGTTTTAGGGCTAGGGATCATTTAGGAGCTGGTCTCCTTACATAGGCAGCGGAGCTAGGCATAGTTAAAGCAGAGGTTGTTCTCAGCTGGTGCTCTGTGCGTCCTGTTGAAAGAGCAGGCTGTGGGCCTTATTTTGAAGGAAGGTTTCTTGTTCTGCGCTTATTGCTCCTCGGGACGCTGCACAGAAGTGGTGGTGGGGTCTGGAGAGACAGATGGGACCTGCTGTGATTCCTAGTAAATGTGAACTTGAACGAGACCAGACTGACTGCATATGGTTTTCTTCTCAGCTCCAATTCCAACCTACGTGCTCGGCGCTAATGAAAAAAGAGACCCTGAGCTGCAAATGAGCAGACAACGTCACTCACTTAGGTCACCGTGCAGTTGGTCTGTGATAAGGGATGTGTACTTCCATGACGGTGCTTTCGTGAACGTTCTCTGGTCTTGCCGCTTCAAAGCCCTCCCTTTTTCCAGACATTTTAAGATGGCATTTCTTATTCTGGGGTTCAGGCTGGAGTTGGACTTAATGTTGAACAGCTGATATCATGGGCTCCGTAAAATGTGAGAGAGAACCCTGCTTTTTTGTTGTTGTTGTTGTTGTTTTCTAACACGCCCTAAACTTTGCTAAGCAAAGGGAGGAGTGGTTGCAAGAGTCTGTTCTTTGAGAGTGACGTATTCCTGTAGCGTGCCTGTCTTTGTATGGTGAAGGTTTCCTACCTGCAGTATGATTTTGCTGAGCTGTGAGGCTGTATTGGCGTAGCAAAGGTAAGAAGTGGCGTCTTTAAAGGTCATGCAACTGTAGCAAAACTAGCGGGAGAAGCTAGTTCCTTCCCTGACAAAACTAGTAGCAAGTAAAAGCATTTGCTATTGGCTTTTTTATGCAATGTTCATACAGAGCTTTTGGTATTGATTGATTTTTGGGAAGCAAGACAGCAGTGAGGAAAGAAAACTGGGGCTTCTTCACTGTAGGCGGGGTTCAAGCCTTTGCGCTAGAACAGGTCTTCACTACAGTTTACAAAAAGAGAAGATGAGCTGTCTGTAAGGAAAGTTTCAGTAGAAGTAAGGCTAGATTTGCAGAATTTGGTCCTCCGTATCTGTTGCAAATAAGAGATGACTTGGCAGTGTTTACATCTGAAGTGCATGCCGGTGTGTTAATGCAGGCCGTCGAGGTCTTTTCAGGGGTACTTCTGGACTGCAGGTTGCGTGCGTGGGGGGCACCATGTCCCAGGATGAGCCAGTTTTAGCTCAGAGGATGTGACAGAATGGCAACCACCTTTGTGGTGGACCCCTGTCATGGTTTAACCCCAGTCGGCAACTAAGCACCACACAGCCGCTCACTCGCCCTCCCCCCAGCAATGGGATGGGGGAGAGAATCAGAAGAGCAAAAGCAAGAAAACTCACGGGTAGAGATAAGAAGACTTTAATACTTGAAATAAAATAATAATAGCAATAATAGTAATACTAGTAACAGTAATAATAGTAACACCAATAATACCATAATATTACCAATAATAACACCAATAATAACAATAATAACAATAATAATAATAACAACAACAATAATAACACCAATAATAATAATAATAGTAATAATAACAATAATAACACCAATAATAATAATAATAATAATAATAAATAATAATAAGAATTTGTAATTAAAACGAGAGAGAGAAAGAGAGGGAGAGAGGATCAAGAATAAGAACCCCAATCCTAACACTAACACCAAACCCTCACCCTAACTCGAACCCCTAACACTACCCGTAAACCCTATGCATAACACTAAGACCTCACCCTTACCCTAAGCCTAACACCGAAACCTAACCCTAAACCTGAACCCCAACCCTAACCCGAACCCTAACCCAAATGCTAACCCTAACCGTAAACCTAACCCTAACTCTAACCCTAACCCTATCCCTAACCCTAAACCCGAACCATCCTAAACCCAACCGTAAAACTAATGCTATCCCTAAGCCTAACCCTAACCCTAAACATAACCCTAACCTTAACCCTAAACCTAACCCCTAACCATAACCCTAACCTTAACGCCTAACCCTAACGTTAACCCCTAACCCTAATGCTAACCCTAACCCCGAACTCTAGCCCTAATCCTGAACCCTAACCCTAACCCTGAACCCCAACCTAACCCTAACCCCTAAACCTAACCCTAATGCTACCCGTAAACCCTACGCATAACACTATGACCTCACCCTAATAGTAACTCTAACCCCAATACCGAACCCTAACTCTAACCCTGAACCCCAATCCTAACCCTAAACCCTAACCCTAAACTTAACCCTAACACTAACCCTAAACCTAACCCTAATGGTACCCGGAAACCCTAAGCGTAACATTAAGACCTCACCCTAAACCTAACAGTGGACCCTAACTCTAACCCTTAACTCCAGTCCTAAGCCTAACTCTAACCTTAACCCTAACCCTAACACTTAACCCTAAATTGAACACTTAACCCTTACCCTAACCCTAACCTAACCTTAAGCCTAACCTGAATCATAAAGCTCTAACCCTAATGTTAACCCTAACCCCGAACCCTAACCCTAATCCCAAACCCTAACCCTAAACCTGAACCCCAACCCTAACCTTAACGTAATGACCCTAACCCTAACTCTAACCCTAACCCTAATGCTACCCGTAAACCCTAACTGTAACACTAAGACCTCACCCTTATACTAACGCTAACCCCAATACCGAACCCTATCTCTAACCCTGAACCCAATCTTAAACCCTAACCCTAACCTTAACGCTAACACTAACCCTAAACCTAACCCTAACGCTACCTGTAAACCCTAAGAGTAACATTAAGACCTCACCCTAACCCTAACACTGAATCCTAACTCTAACCCTTAACTCTAATCCTAACCCTAACTCTAACCTTAACCCTAACCCTACCCCTAAACCTAACACTTAACCCTAACCCTAAGCCTAACACTTAACCCTAAACCGAACACTTAACCCTAACCGTAACCTAACCTTAAGCCTAACCTGAATCATAAAGCTAACCCTAGCCCTAACCCTAACCCTAAGGCGAAACCTCACCCTAAAACAAAATCCTAACGCTAACCCTAACCCCAAACCGTAACCCTAACCCTAACATCAAACCGTAACACTAACACTTTGGCATAACCCTAACGTTAAACCTAAACGGAACCATAAAACTAACCCTCACATAACACCGAACACCTAATTCTAACCGTAACCCTAATGCTAACTCAACCTCAAACCGTAATCTTAAGACATCACCACAACCCTACCCCTACCCCTACCCCTACCCCTACCCCTACGCCTAACCCTAAAACTAAACCCTAACCCTATCCCCTAACCCAAACCCTAACCCTAACGCTAAGCCTATCCCTAACTGTAACCGTACGCCCTAACCCTAACGCTAACCCTAACCCTAAAACGAAACCATAACCCTATCCCTAACACTAAACCTGAACCATAATCCTAACCCCAACGATAACCCTAGGCCTAACCCTAACCCCAACCATAACCCTAACCTTAACCCCTAATCCTAATTTTAAGCCCTAACCCTGATGCTAATCCTAACCCCGACCCCTAACCGTAATCCCGAACCCTAACCCTAACCCTGAACCCCAACCTGAACCCTAATGACCCTAACCCTAACTCTAACCCTAACCCTAATGCTACCCCAAACCTAATACCGTAACCATAACACCTCACCCTAAACCTAATGCGAAACCTAATCCTAAAATTAAACCGCAACTCTAAACCTAAACCCTAACCCTAAAAATTAATGCTACCCCTAACCCAAACTGAAATCCTAACCCATAAGCGTAAACCCAATGTAACCCCTAACCATAACACTAAGCCCTAACCCTAATGCTATCACAAACCTAATACCATAACCGTGGGACCTCACCCTAACCCTAATGCGAAACCTAACCCTAAAACTAAACTGCAACCCTAACCCTAAACCTAATCCTAATACTTAATGCTAACCCTAACCCAAACTGAAATCCTAACCCATAAGCATAAGCCCAACCATAACCACTAACCATAACACTAATCCCTAACCCTAACCCTAACTCTAACCCCAAACCCTAACCCGTATCCCAAACACTAACCCTAACCCTGAACCCCAGCCCTAACTCTAACCTTAACCCTAACCCTAACCCTAATAAGCCCTAACCCTAATGCTAACCCTAACCCCAAACCGTAACCCGTATCCCAAACTCTAACCCTAACCCTGAACCCCAGCCCTAACTCTAACCTTAAACCTAACACTAACCTTTACCCTAACCCTAACCTTAAAACTAAACCCTAACCCTAAACCCTAACCCAAACGCTAACCCTAACCCTAAACCTAACCATAACCCTAAGCCCTAACCCTAACCCTAACCCTAAAATGAATCCCTAACCTGATCCCTAACCCTAAACCCAAACCATAATCCTAACCCCAACCCTCTCCCTAACCCTAACGATAACCCTAACCCTAACCCTAAACCTAACCCTAACCCTAACCCCAACCCCTAACCATAACCCTAATGATAAGCCCTAACCCTAATTCTAACCCTAACCCTAACCCATATCCCGAACTCTAACCCTAAGCCTGAACCCCAGCCCGAACCCCAGACCTAACTCTAACCCTAAACCCTAACCCTAAACCCTAACCCAAACCCTAACCCTAACCCTAAAACTAACCCTAACCCTAACCGTAACCCCAAGCCCTAACCCTAACCCTAAACCTAACCCTAAAATGAAACCCTAACCCGATCCCTAACCCTAAACCCAAACCATAATCCTAACCCCAACCCTATCCCTAACCCTAACGATAACCCTAAGCCTAACCCTAAACCTAACCCTAACCCTAACCTTAAACCTAACCCCTGCCCCTAACCATAACCCTAATGATAAGCCCTAACCCTAATGTTAACCCTAACCCTAAACCTAACCCTCACCGTAACACTAAGCCCTAACCCTAACCCTAAACTTAATCACAAACACTATAACTGATGTAAATGAGCAATATCAGGGCAGCAAGTCAGGTTCTTTAAATCCTTGCTTTCTCTCTTCCCTTCTCTCTTCTTGCTTTCTCTCTTCCGTTCGAGGAGAGTTCCGTTCGAGGAAGCTTTAGCTAGTTTTATTATATTGTCTGTCTTAGGAGGAACAGCCACTTCTACTTTCCGCTTTGTCTTGTCAATTTTTGCTTTTGGCTTATCCTTCTCTTTTTTCTCCTTTTCAGACATCGGCTTGAAAACAATAGAATCTGCTTCCATAGGCTCATCTCTCACAGGGGTGGCATCATCTCTGCTTGGGCCATGAACAGGGAGTCCATTTTAAGGTCTTCTGCTGGAACTGGCTCTCTTGGTTTTCTCGCACCTGCTAACAACTCAGCATTGGGAAATCCTTCATCCTCATCCCTTTTTCTTCTCTTTTTATGCTTATTTCCTTGGCCATCTCCTAGTGGATTTTTCACCTCCTTCTCTTTTGATTTGGTAGGATCCTTGATGCCATGGCTCTCTCTTTCAGAAGGTTTTTCAGGGTAATTTCCAGCTATATTGTGATTTTGGTGGCTCTGCCAAGCAGGATAATCCTCCCTACGTCCCCGAGCATATGGTGAATTCTCTTGTCTGGTCCCAGGTGGACCAAACCTACCTGGAGAAAAGTTCTCTCTGTTTACTGGAGGGTGAGGTTGAGCGCCAACAGCATAGCCCTTGTAAAACTTTCCATGCCATTCTCTGTAGTTCCTTTCCCATTCCCGGTACCTTGCCTTTTCAAATGGATCTCTAAAGTCAAGAGATCTGCCATAGTAAGCTTTCAGATCATATGGTGGAACTTCTCTGTATCTGTTAAAATACTCCCTTCCTCCTTCCCCTTGAGGTATAGTCTGTTTAGTGGGAGACTGGCCTCTAAATACTGGAGACCTTGACCGTGAATGGCATCTTCTGTATGGGGGTGACCTTGACCTTGAACGCTGATAACCGTGTGACCTTGACCTAGAACGATAGTTACGCCTCTTCCCTTTGCCTCTTCTTGGATACGGCAGCAATCGCGAGTAGGAACGAGAATGGGAAGGACTAAATGAGCGAGAGTAGGAGCGAGTGCGGGAAGAACCTGATCTTGATGTGGAGCAGGTAGACGAACTTGTAGAGTAAGGTGAAGCACTATAAGGAGACTTGGACCTGGAAAAAACCACAACACACAGAAAAAGAAATGAAGTTAATTCAAAACAGTCATTCTCCCCAATTTTTTTCCTCCCAAATTTGGTTTGGGTTTTTTCTCCTCTCCATACGCTTATGTCAAAGCTTCTTTCAGCTGCTGACATAATGCTACTGCAAATTGAGGAATTTGATAACATTTTTCAATTCCATTTGTCTTGTTTTAGTTATGCATGCTTACTATCTGCAACGAAAAATTCTATTGGAAAAAACACTGTCATTTTTCCTTATGTCAGATGCACTTTAGTGTAACTGCAGTCCGATATGCTGTTGAAATACAAACGTGAAAAACAAGGCAACTTCATTGAGCCAAATACTTCCTCCTCTTTAAGTCTCCGTTGTTCTCTGTAAAACTCCTCCCTAGATAAGGGAGGCCAATGGCATTCTGCCAACTTAAGCATTTTTCTCCCTGCTTTCTGTTCATTAGAGACTACGCTCATTTGGCCTGGTCCTGTCCCTGAATTGTTGTTTTCTTGCTGACTGAATTGGAGATATCAGACAACCTGTGGGATGGATCCTGTTTTTTCTTTTGATTTACCTTTAAGATTTTATAAACACAATGCACTCTTACAATCTGTCTATAACAAACATATAGCGAAAGGAAGGACTAGCTTGACGCTGCAGTAATAGGTAAAACAGACTCCTCTCTCTCCAACTGAGAGAAAGCGTCTTGGCTATGTGAGATGACTAAATTGAAGAAATTCAAAATTGTCATAAAAGAACAGTGTTGACTTTTCCAACCATTTGCTCATGCAGTATCAACTAAGTTGTTAAAAAAAGAATGTTGGAGGCTGATTCCTATTGGGAAATCAATTTCTTCAGCCCTATTTAGCCAGTAATGGAAAAGGTGGCTTTCCATCTGATCCTTTAATTATCTTTAATTTTTATAGGCAATTATGGTTTCCTCAAAAAGCGTTCATTTCTCAGAGTCCTGTTTTCAGTCATGTACCGGAGTTTTATTTTAAATAACCTTAGTGGAAGCACAGATGCCCTTTGTAAAAGCCAATTCAAATGAAGCCATTTAAACATCAATTACCACTTGGATTCTCCACAACTATCTGTGCATACTTGCTTCATTATAAATCAGCTGTTGTATAAGTTATGCGTTATACAGCCTCTTTTAACAGGTGACAAGGAGTCATCTATTGAATTTCTGTAGAATACTTACACTTCCCAGCCTGGTCTGCCACCTGCTGAGCGAACTGGACTGGCTCTCATTGGATGACCTTTTGGAGTGGGGAGAGGAAAAAGAAAGAAATCCCATTCAGTTCCTCTGAAGGTAATTTTTTTAAAGAAATTCTGAAGTTACAGTTACTTACCAGTGTCGTGGTTTAACCTGGCAGGCAGCCAAATACCATGCAGCCGCTCACTCACTCCCCCCGCCCCCCCAGTGGGACGGGGAGAGAATCGGAAGGGTAAGAGTGAGAAACACTCGTGGGTTGAGATAAAGACAGTTTAATAGAACAGAAAAGGGAGAATAATGATAATAAATAATGATAGAATATACAAAATGAGTGATGCACAATGCAATTGCTCACCACCCGCGCTGACCGATAACCAAGTAGCGATCGGTACTTCCTGGATCACGCCTACCGTTCATATACTGAGCATGACGTCACATGGCATGGAATACCCCATTGGCCAGCTGGGCTGGCTGTCCTGATTATGTTCCCTCCCATCTTGTGTACCTAGCTCAGTCAGTAGGCACGGGAACTGTCCTTGGACTAGGAGGGCACTTAGCAACAACTGAAAACATCAGTGTGTTATCACCATTCTCCTCATACTAAATCCAAAACACAGCACTAGGAAGAAATTTAACCCTATCCCTGCCAAAACTAGGACACCAGTTGTGGGTATTGCTTGTCCTTGGGGGCCCAGAAGACTTGGTAATGCTGGTTGTCTTTGTACGGGAACCTGATAGACATCTCAAAAAACCATTAGTAGGCTTGAGTTCTGAAGGTTTTCACCAACTCTCCCGTGGAGAAGAATGTGGATTAAATGCCTAACTATCCGTTTGCTGCAGACCACAGTAAGTCACCAGAGTTGGCTATATCATTTTCTATGAGAGAAATGAATCCCACCTCTCCTTTGCCAGAGGGTAAATGTAAATTGCAGGCTCAGGGTAAAGTTCGTCTCCAAGTAACTACATTTTATAAATGGAAGAAGTCTATTTCCTACAAAACGAGATCCATGACAGAAACACAGAAGTGCTACCAAGTGCATTTTAAAACAGCCACTCCTGTCAGCACACAGCAGTATTTTCTTAGTTTATAGCAACAGGAAAACTTCAGTCTGTTTCACACATGGGATTTGATAAAAGTCAGAGGGGGCGGAAATCTCAGTCCAACAGCTACTTGTTAAATTTTGCAAGAAGCCTTTGAAACATAAACCAAAAGCAAAACGAGCTTTCAGAGAGAACGACTCCACTGCAAACACTACTGAAATGTTTTGCAGAAATACAGATTCTTAGCATACCACACGTTTGACCAACTTCCAGGGGCACGAACAGCAGGACCACCCTATTTTAATATTCAAAAGTATCACAGATTCTATGGTTAAGCACAATGACAGTGCTTCCTGCCCCGTAATTACAGATGCTGGCCAACTTGGTTGCATAGCCACTCAGACATGCACGCATGGTTTCTCTCGCTCACTTTTTGGCCAGTCCAATTAATTCCATACTTACGCATTAATAGTTGGTATTGCGTATTTTCCAGTGTTTGTCAGCATAGCACCCTTTGTATTGGGGTCTTTCACCTCCATCATGAAACTCCTTGGAATTCCTGTGCTCTTTAATTCTGGGAACAGGCTCAACATTTTTGTCCTGTTAAGAAAAGAAATGCAGACATATCTCCTTTTAAGACCCACACTTAAAATGACATTTCAATGATTATTTTAAGCAGCAAAAGCCTTTAATCCTCTCCTTTTACCCAGCATAAGGGTTGCTCGACTAAAATACTTATTTTCCTAAATGAATATAGCCAGGATGTTCCAAAGGCTTGAGCAGTGTTTTGAACTCATTCCATTCTTTGGCTTAAGTTCAGGTTCTTTAAGGGTGAAATATCCCTTAGCTCACCATCCCCTCAGAAAAGAGATACAAACCCGCTCCTCCTCCAAAGCGCAATTCAGAGCACAAATATTCAATAGATGGGGTCAACAGAAACATCTTGGTTTTACATGAAATACTAAAAACTGTGAACTGTCATTAAACAGAGTTAAAACCAGAAACATTTCCAGTAATATTGAAATATATAAAAATATGCATGAAAGTTCACAGAGCAAGATCTGTGGACATACTTAATGTCTATGACCTAGAAAAAAGAAAAGTTTACATTTATAATGCCAGGTTTCCCTTGGATTTTGAAGGGCTTTGCAACATTGCCCTATGAACCTCTGTCTTTCACCCCAAGAGAAACAATTCTTAATATGAGTATTCATGGATTTGTTACGTAACTGCCAAGGTAAAAAAATGAAAAGCTAAGGAACACCAGAAGTCCCCCACAGTCTTACCCCATTTGTTGGGCAGTTCTTTATACAGTCGCCAGGTTTTCCGCAACGAAAGCAAGCAGATGATGGTGGAGGTGGACCCCAGGGTTTCTTCATGTAACTAAAAGGGTTTGGGGCAAAGAAGAAAAAGGTATGCACGTGTCTCTCTTGTTAAAACAAACTTCTCTACAATTTTTCCATAATCTTCAAAGAACAGATTTGACATTATCAACACTTACTTGATTGGATCATATTCCTGGCAAGACTGTAGCATCATAGCTTTTATTTTATCTTCTTCGGAAGCATTGGCTTCAGCCAGATTGGCAGTCTGTTTAACAGGTAATTATTTGACACATACATTAGAAACACATTTAAGCCCACACTGCCAAAGAGAACACCACTCACCCAACCCTGTAAAGAGCAGCACAACGCCAGCTGAGGTTGCATGAAAACAGCTGCTTATATGAAACAGAGTTGTCCAAAAGATGTTCTGGGGAGTCCTTACATCATCACAGGCTGTTTATGTGCCTGTTAACCTACTTGAAAAGAGCATTCCTGGCCACTCAAAACCTTAGGCTCTTCATGTTCCCCCCCACTAACTTCTTCATAGGAAGCAAGTTAACTACAATAAGCAAAACCTGCAGTTTTTTTCCAGTTGACCGTGTCCTTTTAACATACAAATTGTAATATAAATGTTATGCAGAACTGGATCTTCAAATTATTGAAGCCAGCTGATTTTTTTAAAGTAGTATTTGTTCAAATGTTTTTCTTACACACTAGTACAGATACAAGCAGGGTCTAAGGGAGTGACTGTAAATGATTTGGACCCTCAAGCACCTATCATTCAGATCAACCACTCATGGTTTTGGTTTTAGATGCATTCATTCACAAAAGCAACCAACTTGTTTCAGCATTTTGTTAAAGGGCTGTTTCATATACACAGCTTTTTCTCAACTGTAACATAATCCAGATCGACATCTATGAAGTCATTTCCATTAACATTTACAGAAGACTTTACAGATACTTGACTAATTTGTTTGAACCCAAGCCGTTTACAAAACACATCCAAAACCCACAAGACATTACTAGGAATAGACCAAAATTCAAGATGGCATTTAATGCATAATAAAACAGAAAACTTTTTACAACACATTGCCTCCACGCTAAGCCAGTCTGCACTGAGGAGGTTAGAGTAAGGAACCGTTTGGAGCTGCTTTATCTTATGTTCCTCTATTTTTCTGAAATACTTACATTTTCTCAAAAGCTTAAATGTGTACACCACTTGGACAGTTTTTCACATTTTAGAGTAAAACTTCACCTGAGTTTACAGAACCAAGGACATGTTTAGGGACAGCGCTAACAGAGACCAATTTCTCCTGGTGGCTACCTTCCAAACTATTTTTTTTTCCTTACCAAATGTCCACAATTTAATTTCTGCAGTGAGAGAGGGAAGAAGTTACCAGTGGGAAGAGATTTTTCTTTCTGGGAAAGGAACTCCAGCCTTTATTTTCAGAAGAAAGGACTAGCTCCTCTGCATTAGGCCCTGCCTTCTCTAATCTTTGTAACTTTAAAGACTAGTAATTTAATTGGCTAGCACTACGCCTTTTCACAAAGCGCAATCCCTAGTGCTTTCCCAGACAAAGTTACATGTTGTTGAGCAAAAAATGCAAGCAGTTCCATAGCAAAACATGGCATTACAACAGTTTCAGAAGGTCACGTTTGCTAATATGCCACACATACGCATCAGTATTTTCCTGTAAACAATTAGGTGCATTTACACAATTTACACAATTTACACGTCTGCGATCAAACAAATTAGATTGTGTTGTCCACTGTATATATACTACAGTGTATGAAATTGTGCAGCATTCAAAGCATGGATCTATAACTGTAGCGCCTAGAAATTCAAAAATAGCCATGCAGTTGTCCGTGTTCCAGAAACGCTTCTATTTTGGCTCTTGCAAACCCCCCTGAAATGTCCGTCACTTACAGCCAATTAAATTCTTCTGTGAAAATTGTGTTAGTTTCCAATGCAAAATGAACGAAAAGTATGAAAAACGGTAAACAGCTTCTGAAGTGCTTCTTCTTTGTGTCTTGAAGATGAGCAATACTGCAACATTACGTTGCGGCTGATAAGGTCCTCCCCCTTCTATCTTCCCAAACTGGCAACTACTCTTTACCAGGATAGTATCAAAATATACACACATTTTAAAGTTAAAAGAAATACTTTAAATTATTAAAAATTAAATTAAAGGTTTGTTCACATGACAACAGTTCTCCAGCTACAGATCACAGTATAAGATTTAAAAATACAAAGCAAACACTTTTTTTTAGGAATATATATGTACCTTAGTCAGCTGGGCCAGAGAAATAGATGCAGAAGAGTCATCAATCTGTTCACAAAAAATTAAACTCACATTCAAGTTCTACAATCAAAAACAGAGCAATAGTTAACGTCTACTGTAGTCTGACAGTCTGCACTATATCCTCCGAGTGTCACTGAAAGAGCCATTTCCAACCTAGTGTAGTTGGTATTTGTTCAAAACAAAGTCCAAACCTGTGACAGCTTAAGAGTGCCTATGTGGTTAAGGAGAAGAAGCTAAACTAACCAAACCCGCTGGAGATCAACTTATTGCTCCAGAATATCTCAGAGAGGGACCCTTGTCAAATGCTCACAGCTGCTTAAAAGTCGAAGGGGTAAGGAAGCTATCAATTTTCAGCTAAAAAGGATTTTTAAAAAATATTTATTTGAAAAGGAAGCATCACTACAGGAAACTTCTTTTCAGTGTGGTTTGTAAACTAATCAGCCAAGTATTTCCTTGTGTTACTTATTTCTGTTTTAGCAGCAGAACGACAGTGTCTTCAAACCTGAAGAAAAACGCTGCCCCTTTTCCAAATGTAAATTCAAAGTGGCAGTATCCTAAAGAAAAGCTTAGCCTTTGGGAAATTAAAGCAGCATCCAGCCCTGAAGTCACCCAGATCCAAAAACGTACTGCAGGCGGAGGTTAAGAAAAATGACAGGGATTTTACCCTTTACAAATGCACCAGGCTCTAACCTTGTGCCAAAATTTGTACACTGGGTTTTACGTATTTTCATTTGCAGACAAACTATTAAACTAAACTGCTTCATCTGATAAAGCGGAAAGGTCAAATGTAGAACTTTAGAATACCACTTTGTGTAGCAACGATATTTAAATTCACAGCAATCTATTAAAGACAGTTATGCACTCAGTTATGCACTCAAACAATATCGCTTCAATTATACAGTTTCAGGAACAAATACCCAAGTCTTTAAGGACATGAAAAGGAAGCATTTAGCTGCACAGAACTGTCCTCAAAACGTGTGGGACATGTTGGTTTTGGTATTTGTTTGAACCCCCAAGTCAAAAGTAAGAAACAGTACCATGTTTAACAATAATGGTTTCTCAGTGGTTTTTGATAACATTTTCAAAAACCATGTTCAGTTGTGCAAACCTTGAACCTACGTGATCTAAAAACGATTGTACATTATCTGTACAACACAAAGTCGTTCAGGAAATAGTCTAGCATATCCAGTATGAAATACAATGCATTACTAGGCACAAACACCAATATTCACATTAGATAGAACTGTGCAAATGATGGCATTACTCCGTTTCTACTATGCTGAATCAAATACATTGTATTTACAACATATACTATGTTTTACTGGAAAATCTATTAAGTTAATGTTTGGAAAATTAATCCAAGGCTACCTTAAGTGCAGCGTGCAGCAAAAGTGTGAGATTGTGTTTTTACATACTGCTTTTGATGTTCCACTTACTGGCTCAGTTTGACTTCTAGAAGAAGAAATAAAGGTGATCAGAACTTCAAATACAGCACTTGTACCAAAAACATAAAGCACTGAAAACAGATTATAAAACCTGAACATCAAAACTTTATGTTCTGATAGTCGAGTGAATCTGGAAATTTACTCATATACATAAACCGTTGTCTCTTGGTACATTCAGTGCAACTAAAAAAACCCCCCAGAATCCCATTTCTGCTTTGTCACAAATTACTCTAAGGCTTACAGATATAGAACACGACCGTGCAAGGGGAAGTCCTCAGATAGTTTGTCTCTGCTACATAAGTATCAAAACCAGGAAGTCTGTACTACAGTTTTGTGTTCATAAATAATCAACCATCAAAATACGAAGGTAACTTTAGCCAATCTGTGTATCGCTAGTATTACAAATAGGTACCAGATGGAGTCCTTTAGTTTCTAAGAAAGAACAGTGATAGTCTAGACACTTCCAAGTGCACCTTTACTTAAGTGAAAAAAATCAGTCATCTGACAAATAACAACAATGTCAGCAGCATCGTCTTTAGAACAGTGTTTCTCTGTGGAAGCCCAAGCACTGTGTTCAGATATCTTAGCCATGAAAGTGCCAAACCACTAAATGTGTTACATATGCTATATGGACTAAAAACAGTAGTAGAAATGTCACCTGAAAGCAGGTCCTAGGCCTTTGTGCGATTTAGGAGACCTGTGACAAAAAAAAAAGGTCTTGGTTGCCAGAATTTGCTTCAAGATAATCTTGAAAATGCTACGATATTTTAGGAAATATTTATTAAATTTGAAAACTTGCTGAGATTCCACATACTCATTGATCTGTATCTGCACGCTACTCATCATGAATCAGCCATGCAACCATCGATGTCGTTAACAAACAATTCACACATCATCCAAAGTGTCCCATGAGCAGAGGCAATTCAAAGGCTGCTGTGCAACTGGTGTACAAATAGAAAGGCGCACGCTCCCTGCCACTGTTAGAACACCACCAGGCTCGCAACGACAGCCACGTACCTCCTGAAGTTGAGGAAGGACAAGGACATCCTTTAGATTACCACAGCATGGATTCTTCATACATTTACCTTCAAGAGCGTACTAAAAGGAGAGTAACGCATTTTTGAAGGCCTCTCCACCATTACAGCATACATTCATCATTCCCAAACATCCACCACTCTACCAGTTGTTTCTGCAATGTTCACAGCTGAAAGACTAGAAAGCTAATCTGCCTGGTTAATTTTCAGCGCTAGAACAGCGGTGCCGTTCCTTCCTTATCCCCTTATACATACAGGTATGTATCTGACCTTTGATGCTAGCCGCATCTATCCTCTCATTTTAGGGCAGCATTACAATACCAGGAGAGGGTGCCCGAAACAGAGGATGCACTGACAAGACAGCACTAAGCAGACGTGTTTAAATTAACCCCCAAAACAAGGCCATGTTTATAAGCACAGTGCTGCGGTGTCCAGAATTACTAGACGGTGCCTGAAAACACTGCAACAACTACTGCAGGAATACGCCCAAAGTTGAGATGCAGAGCCACATAAATTCAGGGTTTTTTGCTTGCAGATGCCTCGTGGGTACCGGGAGGCTGCTGTACTCTTTGTTCGAGACACAGTGTAACTCATCCGTCTACTTGATTTATTGAGAAGCAACATTAGAAAGACATGGCAAAACCACAAGCTAATAATATCTACTAATTGTGGTGGAGAGACCTATCTTTAAGGCGGCTGGAAAACATGACCGTTCAAACAATGCTAATGTAGCTGATATAGAACTGGACTGTATGAATACATAAATGACAGCAGTAATCCTCTAGTCAGCACTGCATTGGAATAGCTGTAATTTTAATCAATACACCTGATTCTCTGTCCTCCGTAAATCTTAGGAATACAGAACCAAAACCCGGAGCACAGATACCAGCTTAGGGTAAAAACAGACGTAGCAAGATAACTAGTAACATTTGGTAATGTGCTAAACTGCTTACTGAGTTTCAAGTTTGGAAAGGATTAACTATTCCTTCATCGTACTTGCACAAAAGGCAATACACTTTAGGATACTGTTCTTTTTCTCTTGCCTGAAACGGACATTGTCTTGAGGAAACGCATAGGAATCGCTTACGAATGGAACTTCTTGTTTGCATCGTTCGCCAACTGGTAAACCTTGGTCTTTCCTCTATAGCTAGTATGCAAAAACCCCAGATTTGGGGCGTAAGAATACCTGCCATATCCCCCCCAAATGCCAGAAATAGTCAAACACTGAGAATCAGGCTCTTCTGAGACGGGAACAAAGTATGCGTTTACGCTACAATGCGTATCTGTCTTTACTATAAAAGCCATAAAAGCCAACACATATAATAAGGAATCTCTGCACGTCGAGGAAACAGGATCTACAACTTGGGTCTCAGAACAATCAACCCCAAGAACAAACCCAATAGAATAATCTTAAAAGTTACCATGGTTGGAGTTCGACCCCCATGTCCCAGCAGGCCTAAAAATGTAAGTCCACTTTCGGACAGATACATTAAAATCTACCCCATGCCAACAAAAATTAACAGCAGCTTTAACAAGAAAGAACGCCTCTGTAAACTAATACCCATAAAAAAAGTTAACACACTGAAACCCCTAACAAAGAATACAATGCTTTATGGATACTTACATAACATCGGTTTTGCCGGTAGCTTTAACTCCTCCGACAGGGATTCTTCTAACAATTACCGATGAGTTCTTAGGAATCAGGGCATTCTCATCTGTGTATTCTGAAAACAACGTAAATACAGAGAAAAACATCAGTCAATTCGTAAGAATGCATGCTCATATGTAATTACGTAGCACTTCGCAGAATCCCTTTACAGATACAAAAGCAAAATTTTATATGTAACATCACGCTTTCATCGTCTCAACACACTAACAGTATATTTCAAGAAATCTTGGGGTTTGAGAATCAAACACAAGCAGCAAAATCTTTTTCCTTTTTTTAAAACAGTTTGAATGCCAACAGCAAAATGGACTCAAAGGTCACTAAAGGAGAGTCTGCTAATGCACGAGGTTCTTTCCTGACCTAGCTTAAAGTTGCTTTTGCTTCCGTTAGGCTACAAAACCCATAGATCTTTGGAGAAAAACAAACCACAGCAAAGTCTCACCTGCCTAAACCAGATTCTAAAGTCTGACTAGCTTGCCCTGCCACCAAACAGGCACTTAGCTAAAGCACGAGAACTCTGCGCCATTGCTTTCATAGCTGTTAACTAAAAACCAGTCACCTGTGCTGGCAGTGCTCAAGCCTGACAGAACACAGAAGAGAGCCTGCCGCCTCTGCCTGTTTCTTGGAGCTTAATCCATCAACAACCACACTTCTCAGCTGCTCAGGGCTTTACGTTTAAATGGAAACAGAACTGGCAGTGCTAGAATTTGGATCACAGACATTTTGGGGTTTTTTTGAGCTTGCTTTCACAAGTAGGGCAGAATTGGCTCAAACTCAAGTGGTATCTCCCCTCTTAAGCTAATCATCTAGTTTGAATTAACCAAAGGGACGTGAATTCGTTCGATCGATTCCCTTTTTGCAGAGCAGAGAGGCCCAAACGAAATTACTTAGGAAGACAGCCTTGAAAAGCCTTTCAGGAACAGCGTGTGCCTGAAGCTCTCCATGCTTTGCCTTGGCTTACACCCTGTTAGTCTTCTGAAGAGGAGGAAAGCCTTCTGACCTTTTACATAAGGCCCAAACAAAAAAAAACAACTACCTGAGACACTTGGACTGAGTAAGCTTAAAATGCAAAGATCTCTCCAATGAGAATGCTTTTTCTATTGTACTTACACAAGCTGGATAGGACTGAATATTTTAAAGCACTATCAGCAGGCATCCCCTGTAATCTGCCTACAGTTTTAAATATTCAAAGCCCTTACCTTTGCAGAGCGAATCAGAACAATGGTCTGAAAACCAAAGATACTGTATACCTCGTCAAGCCCTGTCAGGTGGCATCCCTAAGACCCCTAACGTTGTGCTGTTAAGGCTCTTCACAGACACTCTCCTGAAAATAGTTTAAGTATCTGTAGACAAACAGCAAGCTTTAGGTCCAACCACTTTAAAGGCTAGGGCTGAAGTTACAGTTACCCCAGTGTACATACTACTCTGTTTAAGTTTTAACACATGAAACGGGAAGAGGAAAAAAAACGCTAGTACACATTTTAAAGAAAAGCCTGTTGTAAGAGTGTCACAGAACCACAGGGGGGGAAAAAAAAAATGTAATGTTATGTTTAAGGAATGAAAACACTTTACAAGTCTTTTTCTGAAAAGTCACATCCCAAAGTCTTTAATCACATTCAAACTTATCGAGATGGCAGATTACCAAACTGAAATATCCTACTAAGTAATACGAAACCATTATCATCTCTAAGAATCAAGCACCATTTGTTAGATTTAAAAGAATTTATGATGTCTCTAAGAACATTTCTTACGTATATCCACCATAAACGTTCTGCCATAAAACTTCAGTACTGCCCTGATACGGTTAACATGTAGTACAGGAAAAAAAAACACCGTTAGAAACGAATGATGAAATGATGCTCAATAGCATCTGAATGACCATGTCTTTGGTGTGGAAAAGAAGTTATATTAACAAGAAATTCCAAAGTATAATTTAGATACGGAGAACACTCATGCGCAAGACAGCTTTCAAGGGTCTGCACAGATTTTAACTCACAGATACGCTCCTGATCCAAAATGTTGCTAGTGGGCAGTTTCTGCAACAGCCGTAAAACCCATTTTCCAATGCAGTGGAGTAAAACAAGTTGAAGTCAAAATTAAGTCACGAAATTCACCAAATCCAGGTGGTTTCTTTTCTTCAAATTAGCCATCTCTTTTATTTCTATCACTTTCAGCTTTCTCCACCACATTTCAAAGAAATCTGGCAAGTTGGTTATTACAAGATATGCTCCCACATTTCCTTCTCATTTTACCTAGAAGAATTCCAGGAAACCAAAGCTTTTGTAAGCGCCGTGTGTCACACATCAACCACGTACTCTTCTACGCCTAGCTCCATGTCTACAACACAGATCTGAAGGTAGTTGTCACAACAGCAACTACAGAAGAACAGCTCTGTGAGGCCCCCAACACAAGTCACAGCTACCGATGGTGGCCGAATCGCATTATGGCTTCCCACCCCACTTAATGCCCAGCGCCGCTTGCCCTCCCGGTCCTGCCACATGCTGGCGGCATGGGCCCCAGCCTGACTCACGCTACGTGGGGATGACCCACAAAGAGCAGAGCGCGGCTCCCACAGGCCACGGCCGACGCAGGGTGGTCTGCGACGCCACCAGCCGGGCGGTGCCCGAGGCCCCGCGCCCACCGCCCCCGCGCACCTTCTTTGGTCTGGGCGTTGGTGATCTGCAGGTCGCAGCTGGCCGCCTTCAGCTCCTCGCGGCCCATGATCTGGTGCTTGAGGTCACACCGGGAGATGTGGAGGCCGTTGAAGGTGACCATGTCATGGTTCAGCTTGGAGGCGAACTTGTAGTGGACACACGATGTGGTTGGGGCCAGGAGGTGCCTGCTCCGTGATGGCGTCTACCGCGGCAGACAGCGTCGCGGCCGCTGTGCCAGGTGAGGGCCCGCGGTGGTTCCTCCTCCACCGAGGAGGCCAGGGCAAGCAGCGCGGGCTGAGCTCGAGCGGGCCGGCGGCGCTCACAGGCTGCGGCGCTCCGCCATGGCCTTCCTGGCCGACAACCGCACGGGCCGCTGCGAGCGTGTCACTGTGCACACGCAACGGCACACTGCACCCACCCCCCGCGCCTCACGTGACCTGCCGCGATGGAGAGACGGAGACCCAGCCAGGTGGAAATCAGATCTCACTTTATTGCTCTACACGAACTTCTTATATACGGTTTCAGAACAACCATGTACAAAACTCATTGGCTACATCTTAATTACCTAATGCATATTGCAAAACCTGAGCTCTCTATTCGCTGCTCCTCCTCACGCTGTTCCCAAGGGTCGCAAGTTCTGCTTTTGTATCTTTCTGCTGCACACCCCAGCCCCGCACCTGCTGACAGCGTCGGTCACAGCCGGGTCCACACCCTGCCATCGTGTAACCACAGATCCCAAGGTCGCAATGCCCTTGTGGCCTAAGCCTCCACTAATCGTATCATATTATGTTCTTTCTTCTGCGGCCCATTCTTCATGCGCTCCCACAGATCTCTTTCAATTATCTTATCTTCACTGGAGTTTCCCCCAGGATTGGACAAACTATTCCCCTCATCTCCCCCTTCTTGTTGCACCATAAGCACTCGCTTTACAGAGTTAGTTATCAGTCTTTGTAAACATTGCATAACACATGGCAAAAGCAAAATCAACAACAATACTACTATAATTATAACAACTATTTTTTCTAAAATTGTAGTCCACCATCCGGACAACCCTAATGAAGATAACCAATCTGTAAAAGGATCACTACTTTCTCGAAGCTTTCTCATGTTATCCCTCAAAATTGAGAGTTGCTTATGTATTGACTGGGAATGATCAGAGATGTTCATACAGCACATCCCCTCAAATTCTTCACACCCATGCCCTTGTGCTAAAAGCAAAAAATCAATCGCGGCACGATTCTGTAACATGGCATGTCTTATCCCTTGAACGTCACTGGCTAATTCCGACAAGACATTTGTTGTCACATTAATTTGTTTTCCAGTCCAGCACGCCAACTTTCTTAATTGTGTTAACGCTTGTGCCGTAGCTATCCCAGGGGCAAATATGCTGGCTATAATGACTTCAGGAGGATTCCAAAGTGTTACCTCATCTTTACAATCATCGCCTAATTCTGCAAGAGCTCTTTTACGGCGACGGGATTTAGCATGGTTAGCTTGAAAGATGTTAGTGACACTTGGCGTAAATAGCGTTAAATGACCGACATAACACGGTCCTCCTTTAGCACTTCGAGGGATTCCTTGCCAAGCCCGATCACCACAGATTAAAAACATTCCCTCTGGCAATCGCCCTGCCTTAGAAGTAATTGCCGTAATTTCAGTGGTATTTTGACAATATGCTGTCTTGTTATATGGTCTATACGACGTAACATTAATGGAATCATCCTGATCCGCATGTGATGAAAACTGAAAACATAAATCTGAAGGGGCAGAACCTAAAAGGTTAAATTCTTGTATTTCTCTATCTGAGGTACACATAGAACTATTACATTTCATAAAGGGAGAAGAAGCGTTAAAGGTGATATTGTTTTTATCACACTGTGTCTGAGAACGCATAGAACCACATGTTATCACAGTGGGTTCAAGGATCAAGGTGGAATTGTTTACCAGGCTCATATTAATAGGGACTCCCAATAGACACGTCCTAAAAGGGTCAGAAGGGGTGGCCATCGAAAGACAGAAGCTACTCTGATTGATTTTCTCGGCCCAAGTGACCCATAGGTTTTTTCTATTTTCTATGTGTTTAAGGGTTTCCCAAGATTCTGTGCCGCTGACCAGGATGGAAATAGTAATTCCTGTCACTAGGCACTTTACGCCAAGGTTGCCTTTAGTTACTTTCATTTTTTTTTTTTTTTTTTTTTTTTTTTTTTTCCAGGAGCTCTCTCAATTACCCCTCTTAAAAGTCTTACTGTGACGAATTCTTTCCTCAGACAAAGATTACACCAACGCTCAGAACGCGTCCAGCGACACCTACGCATATAGCGATTATTCATTTAAGATACTTGAGTCTTCAGGCTCTGTTTCTTTTGCGAAAGGCTCTTCCGACCGCTGTTCGGGATCTTCGAGCGAGGTTTGGGGCAAGGGTTCACGGAACGGTCGCACATTCTTCGCTGGGATCCATCGGGGGCCTTTTTCTGTAGAGACACAAGCATAACCTCTGCCCCATGTGACAAGGGGGTAGGGCCCCATTATCTTACCTGTTTCTGGGTCACGAACCAGCACAGGAGCTTTGATTCGCATCTCAAATGAAGTATTTATGTTAAAATGTCGGATTATTGGGGGGTTACTGTCTAATAGAGAACAATTCAAAAAGTTAAAAACATATAAGGCTTTCTGTAATCGTTCCTCAGGAGTAACGGCTCCTATTCCCCCTTTTTGTTGTTGTAGCAGGCGTTTGAGCGACTGATGGGAACGTTCAATGAGAGATTGACCTGTAGGAGAATGAGGAATGCCAGTGATGTGAGTTATACCCCAAGAGTCAAAAAATGTTTTCATTGCTTTAGAGACATAGGCAGGACCGTTATCTGTCTTAATTTGTGCAGGTGTGCCCAATGTAGCAAAAGCTCGCATAAGATGCTTACGAACATCACGCGCCTTTTCCCCAGTATGACAAGAAGCAAATAAAGCACCTGAAAAGGTGTCAATAGAAGAGTGAATATATCTCAAATTGCCAAACTCTGAATAGTGGGTGACATCCGTTTGCCATAGTTGCAGACTTTGCAATCCTCGAGGGTTGACTCCGCCTGCAATTGACGGAAAGGAATGCCTCTGGCAGTCAGGGCATGTAGCAATGATACTAGATGCTTGCTGAGAGGTAAGGCCGAATTGTCTTTTAAGGCCTCCAGCATTTTGGTGGAAAAAAGAATGGCTGAGTCTAGCTTGGGCTAGACGATCCGGCAGCACGTGTACTGGTAAGGTTAATAAATCAGCCCGTCGATTTCCTTCTGCAATAAAACCAGGTAAGGAAGTGTGAGACCTAACATGCATGACAAAATAGGGGTGAGGGCGAGAGTCTAAAAGAAAGACGAGTTCCTGTAATAAGGCAAATAAGTCAAAATGTAAAATACTACGTAATACAGACGCTTCAGCTCGTTCCACAATCCCTGTAACATAAGCGGAATCAGTGATGATATTGACCGGCGTTGACCATTTCCGAAAAACTCGAACCACTGCAGCTAACTCGACTATCTGGGGAGAACCAGGGACTGTTTCTATGTCTGAGTTCCAACGTTCACGTTGGTTGTCCCACCATAATATGACTGATTTGTGCGACTTTCCAGATCCATCTGTGAACACAGTAAGGGCTTGCAGCGGTTGGTCGCTCCGTTTTGGTTTAGATGTTATGCTAAAATTCGCATTAAGCAGTTTATGCGAAGGCGGGTGAGATGTAAGCTGGCCCACATAACCCGCTAGTGCCAGTATAAAAGTGTCTGATTGCTGATAAAGCCACTGCAGATATATGGCTGTTACAGGTAAGCAAATAGAAGTGAAATCAGTTCCTGATAACGTCAGCAGTCGCTGTCTAGCTTTAATTATCAGGAGGGCAAACATTTCATATTGTGTTGAAATAGTTTTTGCAGACTGATTGGGTAAAAAAACCCACTCAATGATCAACAACGGGTCTGATTTTTGTGGATCCCGTTGGAATATTAATGCATGGGGTTGTCGAGCCGGGTTTAAGATGATTAGATGAAAAGAGAGATCAGGATCACATCGGTGTGCTTGCCTGAGAGTAATGGCCGTAGCCACCTTTTGCAGCGAGGCAACAGCCTCAGGACTAAGACAGCGTTGAGAACGCAAATCTGGGTCTCCCTTGAGCAACTCAAACAGCGGGCTCAAGTCTGAATTGGAAATCCCCAACAGAGGTCGGACCCAATTAATGGTTCCTAACAATTTTTGTGCATCATGCAGGTTTTTTATATCAGTCTGAATCTGCAAAGGCTGAGGAACTACAGTTTGAGCTCTTATGCGCCAGCCCAAATATTTCCATGGAGGTGTTTTTTGAATTTTTTTCCGGCGCAATACAGAGGCCCGCCGAATTTACGGCAGCCGTGACAAGGGCTACAGCTTTCTCCATGACCGCGTGATGTTGTGCAGCCACCAGGATATCATCCATGTAGTGGTACACTAAGACATTAGACATTGTAGTACGGACAGGACTAAGTACTTTGGCTACATACCATTGGCATATCGTCGGGCTATTTTTCATTCCTTGTGGCAGCACAACCCACTGATATCTTTGCAATGGAGCTTGCATATTGACGCTAGGAACTGAAAAGGCGAATTTAGGAGCATCATCCGGATGCAAGGGAATATTGAAAAAGCAATCTTTAAGATCAATAACAGTTAAATACCAATCTCGAGGAATCATCGTAGGGGATGGGAGCCCAGGTTGCAAGGCCCCCATAGTTTCCATGGCGTCATTAATTTTTCTGAGGTCATGGAGCAAGCGCCATTTGCCAGTTTGTTTTCTGATAACAAAAACAGGAGAATTCCATGGGCTAAGAGAAGGCACGATGTGTCCCTTTTGGAGTTGCTCTGTGATCAGTTCTTGAAGAGCGCGAAGCTTTTCTAAAGGTAGGGGCCATTGATCTACCCAAATAGGAACATCAGTTTTCCAGGTCAATTTTAGGGTGTCGCGCGTTTCAATGGCCCCACCTAAAAAGGAGTACGAATTGTCATTCCCCACTGTGACAGCACATCCCGCCCCCATAAAACCATAGGAATAGGCAATACAAAAGGTTTAACAGAGGCAATGTGCCCTTCGGGACCTTGAACTTGGATAAGTTCCAGGCTCTGGTGACTCTTACCAGTCCCGCCAATCCCAGCTAGCGCCTGGGAAACATTGGCTAGCGGCCACAGTGGCGGCCATTTAGCTTGAGATATTACTGTGACATCAGCTCCAGTATCAATAATCCCATTCAAGACCACTTTTTGTTCTCCACGAATTAGGGTACATTGGCACATAGGTCGTTTTTGAGAAAGAGATTGTACCCATAAGATTTGTGGGCTCCTTGTTGAACCAAATCCACCCTGTCTTTGTTGGAGCTGATCCAAATTTGGACAATTTGTGCCTATGGGCATAAATATTAATTGCGCTATGCGGCTGCCTTCCGGCACCGTACAAGGAGGAAACGGAGTCCATGCCATGATCTTAATACTTTCGGTACTATCAGGGTCAATAACACCCGGTAATACAAAGAGTCCGGATAATGTCGTGGAGGACCTTCCTATTAGTAAGGCTTGTGTTTTAGAGGGTAAAGGTCCCGAGACATCTATTAACAATAAGTGAACCGAGGAATCAAGCAACGTTACTGTGTGGGCGGTTGCCAGGTCCAGTCCGGCGCTGCCTGTTGTTGCTGGGCGAAGACTTGAGGCACTGCTGCCCCTCTCTGGGGATTTTTGAAAGGTGACGGCGTCATTTGTGTCCGCACGCGTCGCTGTCCCGCGCTCCGAGATCGGTTTCCCTGGATCGGTTGTCCCTGTAAATCATACTTGGATCGACATTGATTAGCGTAATGGCGACCCTTCTTACACCTAGGACAGATTCCCGGAGCTCGGGGTCCATTATTACTACTAGAAAGTAGACAATTCTTTTTCAAATGGCCAGGTTTACCACATCCATAGCAGACGCCTGGTGCTAAGGGACCGCGCATGGCTGCGAAAGCAGCAGCCATGACTTCATATTTATACTCTGTAGTACCGAATCTATTACATGCCTCAATCATTTCGACCAAAGTAGGGTTCTGATTCGGGAGAGATTTTAAAAGCTTCCTGCAATCTGCATTAGCGTTCTCTACAGCCAATTTCAACAGCAGGATCTCTCGCGCCTCCGCATTGTCTACTTGACGCTCCAGAGCTTGCTTTAATCTATCAATAAATTGCATATAAGGCTCTCGAGAGTCTTGTGTAATGGTGGTAAAAGCCTTTTGCGGTTTTTGAGAATCAGGAACCTTAAAGAAGGCCTTTTTTGCTTCTTCGCGGGTCGCCTCAAGGGCTTCTCGTGGAATTCGGGCTTGATCTACCGGGTTAGTATGGCGACCCGTGCCCGTGAGGTGTTCTATGGTCAATGCAGCAATTGCATTGTTATTATGACCTGCGTAAGTCGAGAGGAGCGCTTGAAGCCCCCCCTTCCAGTGGGATTCCCACAAAGTATACTGAGTCGGTGTCAGGAGTAATCGCGCTAAAGATTTCAAATCATGCGGAGTCATAACAAATGTATCGAGGACAGAGGATAACAGGCTCGCAAAATATGGTGAAGAAAGTCCATGTTCAGTAACAGTACGGCGCAGCTCCTTAACCACCGGAAAAGATAGAGCTTCCCACTGGGCTCCTCCGCTTCTCTGATAGACTACAGGAGCCACTATCATTCTAGCAATCTCTAGTTCCCCCTCCTTTAACGCTTGGCGCCTAATGTTGGCCCACACATCGTGTGGGTCGGGGGGGTAGAGATCTGGCTCCTTTTCAGGGTCCACGGGTCCCGGATCGAAGGGATCCTCCTCAGGGGGATACCCTGCGGTACATATCGTCAATGGAGCCGAGGGCTTCTTTACCTCCGATAACAATGCAGACACCGGGGAAGTGTCTTTCTTTTTATCTGGGTCATCTTTATTACTTTCCTCCTGGGCCTTTAAAACTTCAAAGATATTTCTCCACCACGGGAGCATACGCTGCGCTTCAACACTTCCCGTAGTCGCTGCATCCCATAACTTTACTCCCACATCGTCCCAAAGTTCCCGTGTGAAAATAGTGGATGCAGTTACAGCCGGTAATTTAACCTGCACCCATTTAAGAATTGTCTTAAGATCATGGCCAGAGATATTCTTCCCATGTTTTTTAAGAAGAGCTTTCATAAGCTCATACACGTCTCTCTCAGGGGACGACGCTTGATTCCCCATGTTTCCCACAGCTCACCTCTCTAATCCGGAGGGATTGGTTGCCGGCCGGCTCCTGCTTCCTTTCAGCAGCTCATTCAATGTTCTGTGGGACTCGCAGCCTGCCACGCAGTTAGGTGGTTCACGACCCCAAATCACGTCGGGGTCACCAATTTGCCGCGATGGAGAGACGGAGACCCAGCCAGGTGGAAATCAGATCTCACTTTATTGCTCTACACGAACTTCTTATATACGGTTTCAGAACAACCATGTACAAAACTCATTGGCTACATCTTAATTACCTAATGCATATTGCAAAACCTGAGCTCTCTATTCGCTGCTCCTCCTCACGCTGTTCCCAAGGGTCGCAAGTTCTGCTTTTGTATCTTTCTGCTGCACACCCCAGCCCCGCACCTGCTGACAGCGTCGGTCACAGCCGGGTCCACACCCTGCCATCGTGTAACCACAGATCCCAAGGTCGCAATGCCCTTGTGGCCTAAGCCTCCACTAATCGTATCATATTATGTTCTTTCTTCTGCGGCCCATTCTTCATGCGCTCCCACAGATCTCTTTCAATTATCTTATCTTCACTGGAGTTTCCCCCAGGATTGGACAAACTATTCCCCTCAGTGACCCAGCGCATTATGACAAAAGGCCCGCGTCACGTGGGCGTGGCGGCCCCGCGCTCTTCATCCTAACACCAAGCGCCCCCGAGGGGAGGGGGGGCCCGTCAGCCCCGGGCCTGTCACCACCCCGGGCCGCTGGTCTCCCTGCTGTCCCCTGGCCTGTCACCACCCGGTGTCCTGCCACCCCCCAGGCCTGTCACTGCCTGGTGTCCCTCCTGTCACCCCCCAGGCCTGTCCCTGCCCAGTGTCCCTCCTGTCACCCCCCTAGGCTGTCACCACCTGATGTCCCTCCTGTCACCCCCCAGGCCTGTCACTGCCCGGTGTCCCTCCTGTCACCGCCCGGGCCCATCACCGCCTGGTGTCCTGTCACCCCCCAGGCTGTCACCACCTGGTGTCCCTCCTGTCACCCCCCAGGCGGTCACCACCTGGTGTCCCCTCCTGTCAGCAGCCAGCCAGGGCAAGACAGCCTGGGGCAGATGCAGCGGGCTTGGCCGTGTGGCGCTCGGCTGCCCGCGGTGCAGGGCCGGCAAAGGGAGGGGACATCTCAGGGTGCTTGAGTGTATCTTGTGGCATTCATGGAAAGTTCAGTCAAAGAAGCCAATGACCATTTATGTTTATGGCCACAGACCAGTCCCCTGCCCCCATTTTTTAACTCCTCCCTCTCTGCCTTTAGCCCATCACTATTTTTTGCTTTCTCTTTCTCTGTCTCTCTCCCTGTCTGTAGTTTCTAATTCCTCCCTGTCTGTCCTATAGCCTGCTGCTATTTTTTCCTTTCTCTCCATCTCTTTCTCCTGCTCCCTCTCCTTCTCTTTTTTCTATCGCCGTGTCCTGCTTCCTGGCCTTATCTTAATGTTAGGGTTAGGGGCTAGGGTTAGGGTTAGGCTTAGGGTATCGTTAGGGTTAGGGTTAGGGTCCGGGTTAGGATTATGGTTCGGGTTTAGGGTTAGGGATAGGCTTAGGGTTTCGTTTTAGGGTTTTAGGGCTTAGGGCTTAGAAGTAAAACTGTCCCAAGCACTTACGCCTCCATCAAGGACCACATGCCCTGAGGCTTGTGATGACTGTTGGATGGCTTTCCCGCCCCCCGATGGAAACACCTCTCAGTTCTCTGTGCTCACACCAGGGAAGGAAAGGCAATACACCCCCATATCTAAAGGCATGGCACTCCAAGCAAAGGTAACGTTTCGTTTCTTTAGATGAACTGCCTGGCCAGTTACAACACCTGCTTATACTGACTTCATCCACCCTTACCCGCAAAACATTGTGACAGGCTGAGTCAGCGTGGAGAGTCAGGTGAACTTTGACGCACACACTGCTACCATAGGACTGGATTTTTAACCTATTTACATTTATCCGTCACTTTGAAGCTGCCCAAGGGTCAGCATGCCCTTGCTACTGGAGGTTCTTGCTCTGTGCAGGCACTAAGGAAGACATTTCTGGTGACAGATTATTTCTAACGGGTAAAGCACAGCAGAACACACTGTTCATGAGCTGCTGAGAATCGTCCCCCAGGCATAGCAGGAACAACGGCAAAGCTTGTATATTTAAGATGCATTTGAGTTACCTTACCATTAAAATACACCACCACCAGCCAGTGCTCTAGGCGGAAGGCTGACATCAGTGTACAAGGACAGTCCCTTCTGGACATCTCGCTCCTGGGTAGAAATCCTAGAGACTTCCTTTAAGGACAGAAATCCAAAGAGCTACAATAAGCCTTTTAAATTCAGCACAGCAAACAAAAAGCAAACAAACAAAAAATGACAGGAAACCCCTGAGGCACTGATGAGGAACACAAGGTCTCCCCTTGAGTCCACTACCCCTCACAAGACTTACTCAAAATTACTCAGTTGCTTACTCAAAAGCAATAACCAACAAGCCATGTACCCTTGGGGAAGCCCTTGTCCTTCTGTGCCGCTGGTGGCATCCCACCATTACTCTGGGAGTCCACACAAATTCAGAAGTACACTTAGTCCTCCGGCAGTCATTACCTATGGACCCGAACTCCTCCCACACCCCAGAAGTGGCTGTCGGTCGTCTGGCAGTCATTCTCCACAAACTGCAAGCCCTCCATACCTAACCACCTACCTAGTGACTCAGTGGAAATGAGCTGGACCACAACAGAAGTGACACTGCCTGGCCCGGTCACACAGATTAGACCACAAACGGTGGTTACAAGACAGAAAATGCAACACAAACCACAAGGACGGCAAAAAAACAAGCAGAAGACACATCACACAAAAACCAAAGACCCCTATCCAAACCCTAAAAACGCAAGCAAGCTACAAAAGGACTTTCCAAAAAAAAGACCACCCAGAACACAACATAAGGCAAAACCAACCTAACCCCAGGAACCCAGCGCTTGCAAACCCAGATCCTGACCATAACAATAACATGCTTTAATCCTAAGTCGCGTAAACTCCCATAACCCTCAAACCTCATAACCCTAGCACGCTGGAACCCTAGCGCCCCATATCCCTAGCACATTGTAGCCCCAAGATATCAAAACATTGAACACAAACTCCCTGGAGGTCTCTCTCTTCAGGTGGCCCCAGATCTCAGACACCACAACTCTGAAGTGGCGGTGCCCACCGTGCCCAAGTGGAAGATCCACCAGGACAGCACCAGCATCCATCTTCACATCATCCGTCACGCCCTGAAAAAGTGCCCAGGCTGGACACTCCTGGGGAGAAAGGCGGAGGCACTCGGAGACTTTGAACCGGCCAGCCATGGCCACAGGGCTTCAGCTCATCATGTCTGTGTCAGAGCCACCAGGCAGGTGACCCCGTCCCCCCTGCGAAGACCCCTTGGGGTAGCCGTACCCAGCACCAGCTGGCTGGATACGGCCTTTGCTCTATGGGGAGGTGCTCCCTGGGAGCAGGGTCTCTCACGGGGGAACTCACAGCTCACCTGGGCTGCTCTGCGGCCACCGGACGCCTTTGCTGTCAGGGGGCTCTCAGCACCTCTCTGCCAACGGCTGTCACCTCCCTGCAGGACGCTCTCCAGCACACGGTCCGTCTCCACTGGGTCTCCCTGGGGACAAAGATCGGAAGGGAGGGATGGGGTTTGCTCTGTCCCCGTTCCCAGGGTGCTTCAGGAGAGACCTGCCACCCCCAAATGAGCTGTCTGACGTGGACACCACAGACGAGCTGCAGACGGGGGTCAGCACGGTGGCGGGGAGTGGGCAAGATGTCCTGCGGAGCCCCCGGCGCTGGCGGAAAGCAGAGCTGGAGACAATGGGGAGAAGCCCCAGGCAGCCGGCAGCTGGCGGTGGGGCCTGGCAGGGAGCAGCGCCCGCAGAAATGCCCGGCTCCTGGAGCCTCGGCCCCAGGGCTGCAGCCTCGGCACCTCCTGGGGCTTCGCTGGGAAAAACCAGGCAGGGGTGACCCTGACAGCCCGCACACGTACCTGGCCCCGGGATCTGGCAGCCTGTCCCTGTGCCCATCGCTGCCACGGGATCCAGGAAGCAGCGCCCCAGCCCTGGCGTGGCCCTGAGCCGCCTCTCAGGCCAGGCAGCAGGAAGCCGCGCCCCATGGCATGCTGGGAGCTGTAGGCCCGGGGCACGGGCTGCCGCGCGGCCATGTTGGTTCCCGGGGCATGCCGGGAGCTGTAGGCCTGGGGCACGGGGCTGCTGGGCAGCCATGTTGGTCTTGGGAGGTGCGGGCTCTGCTCCAGCTGCGGCCCAGCTGAGGTGAGGACAGGCACGCAGGTGGAGCTACCAAAGAGGAAGGGACGAAAGGACAGACGGACAGAGAAAGAAGTGCTTGAACTGTAACATTTGCCTGGCAGTGCAGAGAGCGGGAGCTGCGGTGAGTCCCAGCCCCTCGGGGCCGTGTCACCCCTCTTCTGCATCGCAGTCCCTCCCAGCCCCCCCCTCCCATTTCCCTCTGTGTCATTTTTTTCACTTCCCCATACCTCTCTTCTTCCGTTGCTGTGTTCTGCTCCCCGTCCTCTCTTCTCCAAGTCCCTCTTTCCCTGTCGCTCTACCTGCCCCTGTCTTTTTCTTGCTGCCCCTCCCTCCTGCTCCCTGTCCCTCTTTTTGCCTTCCTCTGTCTCTGCCCTGCAGCACATTGCTGTTGTTTCTTCTCTGTCTCTTTGTCCTGGTCTGCATCCCGCTCTGTTTTTCACAGTCTCTCTGGCCTGTTCCCTGTCCTGCTTTGTCTCTCTCTGCCTGTATGTCCCGCTCCCTGTCCTTGTCTTCCCTTCTCCCTCCTTCTGCTTCTCTCTCTCTCTGCCTCCCCCCCCGCCCTGCTCACTGTCACTGCGGTTTTCCATGCTGTATCCCACTGTCCCTGTCCTTCTTCCTGTTCATCTCTCTTCTGTCTCTCTCTGCTGCTCCCTGACCCTTCCCCTCCCCGCTTCCTCCATCTCTCTGCAGGGCTCCTCATCCCTATTTCTCTTGATTTCTCCAGCTCTCTAGCCTTTTCCCCATACCTTTCTTTCTCTCTCAGCTCCTCTATCTTTTCTCTCATCATATTTTTCTCTTTCTAGTCCACTGTCCTTCTCCCCGTCAACTGAAGCTGAGTGACCAGGTGTCCCTGGGCTCTGGTATTTCCTTAGCATTGCCCTAGGGAAGATCTGTGGTTTTAGGGCTAGGGATCATTTAGGAGCTGGTCTCCTTACGTAGGCAGCGGAGCTAGGCATAGTTAAAGCAGAGGTTGTTCTCAGCTGGTGCTCTGTGCGTCCTGTTGAAAGAGCAGGCTGTGGGCCTTATTTTGAAGGAAGGTTTCTTGTTCTGCGCTTATTGCTCCTCGGGACGCTGCACAGAAGTGGTGGTGGGGTCTGGAGAGACAGATGGGACCTGCTGTGATTCCTAGTAAATGTGAACTTGAACGAGACCAGACTGACTGCATATGGTTTTCTTCTCAGCTCCAATTCCAACCTACGTGCTCGGCGCTAATGAAAAAAGAGACCCTGAGCTGCAAATGAGCAGACAACGTCACTCACTTAGGTCACCGTGCAGTTGGTCTGTGATAAGGGATGTGTACTTCCATGACGGTGCTTTCGTGAACGTTCTCTGGTCTTGCCGCTTCCAAGCCCTCCCTTTTTCCAGACATTTTAAGATGGCATTTCTTATTCTGGGGTTCAGGCTGGAGTTGAACTTAATGTTGAACAGCTGATATCATGGGCTCCGTAAAATGTGAGAGAGAACCCTGCTTTGTTGTTGTTGTTGTTGTTTTCTAACACGCCCTAAACTTTGCTAAGCAAAGGGAGGAGTGGTTGCAAGAGTCTGTTCTTTGAGAGTGACGTATTCCTGTAGCGTGCCTGTCTTTGTATGGTGAAGGTTTCCTACCTGCAGTATGATTTTGCTGAGCTGTGAGGCTGTATTGGCGTAGCAAAGGTAAGAAGTGGCGTCTTTAAAGGTCATGCAACTGTAGCAAAACTAGCGGGAGAAGCTAGTTCCTTCCCTGACAAAACTAGTAGCAAGTAAAAGCATTTGCTATTGGCTTTTTTATGCAATGTTCATACAGAGCTTTTGGTATTGATTGATTTTTGGGAAGCAAGACAGCAGTGAGGAAAGAAAACTGGGGCTTCTTCACCGTAGGCGGGGTTCAAGCCTTTGCGCTAGAACAGATCTTCACTAGAGTTTACAAAAAGAGAAGATGAGCTGTCTGTAAGGAAAGTTTCAGTAGAAGTAAGGCTAGATTTGCAGAATTTGGTCCTCCGTATCTGTTGCAAATAAGAGATGACTTGGCAGTGTTTACATCTGAAGTGCATGCCGGTGTGTTAATGCAGGCCGTCGAGGTCTTTTCAGGGGTACTTCTGGACTGCAGGTTGCGTGCGTGGGGGGCACCATGTCCCAGGATGAGCCAGTTTTAGCTCAGAGGATGTGACAGAATGGCAACCATCTTTGTGGTGGACCCCTGTCATGGTTTAACCCCAGTCGGCAACTAAGCACCACACAGCCGCTCACTCGCCCTCCCCCCAGCAATGGGATGGGGGAGAGAATCAGAAGAGCAAAAGCAAGAAAACTCACGGGTAGAGATAAGAAGACTTTAATACTTGAAATAAAATAATAATAGCAATAATAGTAATACTAGTAACAGTAATAATAGTAACACCAATAATACCATAATATTACCAATAATAACACCAATAATACCAATAATAACAATAATAATAATAATAATAACAACAACAATAATAACACCAATAATAATAATAATAATAATAATAATAACAATAATAACACCAATAATAATAATAATAATAATAAATTATAATAATAATAATTTGTAATTAAAACGAGAGAGAGAAAGAGAGGGAGAGAGGATCAAGAATAAGAACCCCAATCCTAACAACACTAACACCAAACCCTCACCCTAACTCGAACCCCTAACACTACCCGTAAACCCTATGCATAACACTAAGACCTCACCCTTACCCTAAGCCTAACACCGAAACCTAACCCTAAACCTGAACCCCAACCCTAACCCGAACCCTAACCCAAATGCTAACCCTAACCGTAAACCTAACCCTAACTCTAACCCTAACCCTATCCCTAACCCTAAACCCGAACCATCCTAAACCCAACCGTAAAACTAATGCTATCCCTAAGCCTAACCCTAACCCTAAACATAACCCTAACCTTAACCCTAAACCTAACCCCTAACCATAACCCTAACCTTAACGCCTAACCCTAACGTTAACCCCTAACCCTAATGCTAACCCTAACCCCGAACTC
This sequence comes from Calonectris borealis, assembly GCF_964195595.1. NCBI lineage: Eukaryota > Metazoa > Chordata > Aves > Procellariiformes > Procellariidae > Calonectris > Calonectris borealis. The sequence continues at coordinate 127,375 of NC_134318.1, forward strand.
TAGCCCTAATCCTGAACCCTAACCCTAACCCTGAACCCCAACCTAACCCTAACCCCTAAACCTAACCCTAATGCTACCCGTAAACCCTACGCATAACACTACGACCTCACCCTAACCCTAACTCTAACCCCAATACCGAACCCTAACTCTAACCCTGAACCCCAATCCTAACCCTAAACCCTAACCCTAAACTTAACCCTAACACTAACCCTAAACCTAACCCTAATGCTACCCGGAAACCCTAAGCGTAACATTAAGACCTCACCCTAAACCTAACACTGGACCCTAACTCTAACCCTTAACTCCAGTCCTAAGCCTAACTCTAACCTTAACCCTAACCCTAACACTTAACCCTAAATTGAACACTTAACCCTAACCCTAACCCTAACCTAACCTTAAGCCTAACCTGAATCATAAAGCTCTAACCCTAATGTTAACCCTAACCCCGAACCCTAACCCTAATCCCAAACCCTAACCCTAACCCTGAACCCCAACCCTAACCTTAACGTAATGACCCTAACCCTAACTCTAACCCTAACCCTAATGCTACCCGTAAACCCTAACTGTAACACTAAGACCTCACCCTTATATTAACGCTAACCCCAATACCGAACCCTATCTCTAACCCTGAACCCAATCTTAAACCCTAACCCTAACCTTAACGCTAACACTAACCCTAAACCTAACCCTAACGCTACCTGTAAACCCTAAGCGTAACATTAAGACCTCACCCTAACCCTAACACTGAATCCTAACTCTAACCCTTAACTCTAATCCTAACCCTAACTCTAACCTTAACCCTAACCCTACCCCTAAACCTAACACTTAACCCTAACCCTAAGCCTAACACTTAACCCTAAACCGAACACTTAACCCTAACCGTAACCTAACCTTAAGCCTAACCTGAATCATAAAGCTAACCCTAGCCCTAACCCTAACCCTAAGGCGAAACCTCACCCTAAAACAAAATCCTAACGCTAACCCTAACCCCAAACCGTAACCCTAACCCTAACATCAAACCGTAACACTAACACTTTGGCATAACCCTAACGTTAAACCTAAACGGAACCATAAAACTAACCCTCACATAACACCGAACCCCTAATTCTAACCGTAACCCTAATGCTAACTCAACCTCAAACCGTAATCTTAAGACATCACCACAACCCTACCCCTACCCCTACCCCTACGCCTAACCCTAAAACTAAACCCTAACCCTATCCCCTAACCCAAACCCTAACCCTAACGCTAAGCCTATCCCTAACTGTAACCGTACGCCCTAACCCTAACGCTAACCCTAACCCTAAAACGAAACCATAACCCTATCCCTAACACTAAACCTGAACCATAATCCTAACCCCAACGATAACCCTAGGCCTAACCCTAACCCCAACCATAACCCTAACCTTAACCCCAACCATAACCCTAACCTTAACCCCTAATCCTAATTTTAAGCCCTAACCCTGATGCTAATCCTAACCCCGACCCCTAACCGTAATCCCGAACCCTAACCCTAACCCTGAACCCCAACCTGAACCCTAATGACCCTAACCCTAACTCTAACCCTAACCCTAATGCTACCCCAAACCTAATACCGTAACCATAACACCTCACCCTAAACCTAATGCGAAACCTAATCCTAAAATTAAACCGCAACTCTAAACCTAAACCCTAACCCTAAAAATTAATGCTACCCCTATGCCAAACTGAAATCCTAACCCATAAGCGTAAACCCAATGTAACCCCTAACCATAACACTAAGCCCTAACCCTAACGCTATCACAAACCTAATACCATAACCGTGAGACCTCACCCTAACCCTAATGCGAAACCTAACCCTAAAACTAAACTGCAACCCTAACCCTAAACCTAATCCTAATACTTAATGCTAACCCTAACCCAAACTGAAATCCTAACCCATAAGCATAAACCCAACCATAACCCCTAACCATAACACTAATCCCTAACCCTAACCCTAACCCTAACCCTAACCCTAACCCCAAACCCTAATCCGTATCCCAAACTCTAACCCTAACCCTGAAGCCCAGCCCTAACTCTAACCTTAACCCTAACCCTAACCCTAATGATAAGCCCTAACCCTAATGCTAACCCTAACCCCAAACCCTAACCCGTATCCTGAACTCTAACCCTAACCCTGAACCCCAGCCCGAACCCCAGCCCTAACTCTAACCCTAAACCCTAACCCTAAACCCTAACCCAAACCCTAACCCTAACCCTAAAACTAACCCTAACCCTAACCGTAACCCCAAGCCCTAACCCTAACCCTAAACCTAACCCTAAAATGAAACCCTAACCTGATCCCTAACCCTAAACCCAAACCATAATCCTAACCCCAACCCTATCCCTAACCCTAACGATAACCCTAAGCCTAACCCTAAACCTAACCCTAACCCTAACCCTACCCCTAACCCTAACCTTAAACCTAACCCCTGCCCCTAACCATAACCCTAATGATAAGCCCTAACCCTAATGTTAACCCTAACCCTAAACCTAACCCTCACCGTAACACTGAGCCCTAACCCTAACCCTAACCCTAAACTTAATCACAAACACTATAACTGATGTAAATGAGCAATATCAGGGCAGCAAGTCAGGTTCTTTAAATCCTTGCTTTCTCTCTTCCCTTCTCTCTTCTTGCTTTCTCTCTTCCGTTCGAGGAGAGTTCCATTCGAGGAAGCTTTAGCTAGTTTTATTATATTGTCTGTCTTAGGAGGAACAGCCACTTCTACGTTCCGCTTTGTCTTGTCAATTTTTGCTTTTGGCTTATCCTTCTCTTTTTTCTCCTTTTCAGACATCGGCTTGAAAGCAATAGAATCTGCTTCCATAGGCTCATCTCTCACAGGGGTGGCATCATCTCTGCTTGGGCCATGAACAGGGAGTCCATTTTAACGTCTTCTGCTGGAACTGGCTCTCTTGGTTTTCTCGCACCTGCTGACAACTCAGTATTGGGAAATCCTTCATCCTCATCCCTTTTTCTTCTCTTTTTATGCTTATTTCCTTGGCCATCTCCTAGTGGATTTTTCACCTCCTTCTCTTTTGATTTGGTAGGATCCTTGATGCCATGGCTCTCTCTTTCAGAAGGTTTTTCAGGGTAATTTCCAGCTATATTGTGATTTTGGTGGCTCTGCCAAGCAGGATAATCCTCCCTACGTCCCCGAGCATATGGTGAATTCTCTTGTCTGGTCCCAGGTGGACCAAACCTACCTGGAGAAAAGTTCTCTCTGTTTACTGGAGGGTGAGGTTGAGCGCCAACAGCATAGCCCTTGTAAAACTTTCCATGCCATTCTCTGTAGTTCCTTTCCCATTCCCGGTACCTTGCCTTTTCAAATGGATCTCTAAAGTCAAGAGATCTGCCATAGTAAGCTTTCAGATCATATGGTGGAACTTCTCTGTATCTGTTAAAATACTCCCTTCCTCCTTCCCCTTGAGGTATAGTCTGTTTAGTGGGAGACTGGCCTCTAAATACTGGAGACCTTGACCGTGAATGGCATCTTCTGTATGGGGGTGACCTTGACCTTGAACGCTGATAACCGTGTGACCTTGACCTAGAACGATAGTTACGCCTCTTCCCTTTGCCTCTTCTTGGATACGGCAGCAATCGCGAGTAGGAACGAGAATGGGAAGGACTAAATGAGCGAGAGTAGGAGCGAGTGCGGGAAGAACCTGATCTTGATGTGGAGCAGGTAGACGAACTTGTAGAGTAAGGTGAAGCACTATAAGGAGACTTGGACCTGGAAAAAACCACAACACACAGAAAAAGAAATGAAGTTAATTCAAAACAGTCATTCTCCCCAATTTTTTTCCTCCCAAATTTGGTTTGGGTTTTTTCTCCTCTCCATACGCTTATGTCAAAGCTTCTTTCAGCTGCTGACATAATGCTACTGCAAATTGAGGAATTTGATAACATTTTTCAATTCCATTTGTCTTGTTTTAGTTATGCATGCTTACTATCTGCAACGAAAAATTCTATTGGAAAAAACACTGTCATTTTTCCTTATGTCAGATGCACTTTAGTGTAACTGCAGTCCGATATGCTGTTGAAATACAAACGTGAAAAACAAGGCAACTTCATTGAGCCAAATACTTCCTCCTCTTTAAGTCTCCGTTGTTCTCTGTAAAACTCCTCCCTAGATCAGGGAGGCCAATGGCATCCTGCCAACTTAAGCATTTTTCTCCCTGCTTTCTGTTCTTTAGAGACTACGCTCATTTCCTGATCCTCATACTTGCCTTCCACATCCTCACCCCCAACAGTTCATTCAGTCTTCTCTCCTTATACTCAGCTTTGCACCTGTGGATGGAGGCTGCCCACCCTTGAAAGAGACTCCCATCTCCCGTGGGCCAAGTGCCCACTGCTCCTCTGCCACTCCTTGATACACTTAATACATCACACTTCTGATCTTCCAAGTACTGCACAGATATTAACTAATCTTCTCTGGAACTTCTTTTAACTTCTTCCACATACGCTTCCTATGTTGTTGCCTCATCATGAGGTATTTGGCCTGGTCCTGTCCCTGAATTGTTGTTTTCTTGCTGACTGAATTGGAGATATCAGACAACCTGTGGGATGGATCCTGGTTTTTCTTTTGATTTACCTTTAAGATTTTATAAACACAATGCACTCTTACAATCTGTCTATAACAAACATATAGCGAAAGGAAGGACTAGCTTGACGCTGCAGTAATAGGTAAAACAGACTCCTCTCTCTCCAACTGAGAGAAAGCGTCTTGGCTATGTGAGATGACTAAATTGAAGAAATTCAAAATTGTCATAAAAGAACAGTGTTGACTTTTCCAACCATTTGCTCATGCAGTATCAACTAAGTTGTTAAAAAAAGAATGTTGGAGGCTGATTCCTATTGGGAAATCAATTTCTTCAGCCCTATTTAGCCAGTAATGGAAAAGGTGGCTTTCCATCTGATCCTTTAATTATCTTTAATTTTTATAGGCAATTATGGTTTCCTCAAAAAGCGTTCATTTCTCAGAGTCCTGTTTTCAGTCATGTACCGGAGTTTTATTTTAAATAACCTTAGTGGAAGCACAGATGCCCTTTGTAAAAGCCAATTCAAATGAAGCCATTTAAACATCAATTACCACTTGGATTCTCCACAACTATCTGTGCATACTTGCTTCATTATAAATCAGCTGTTGTATAAGTTATGCGTTATACAGCCTCTTTTAACAGGTGACAAGGAGTCATCTATTGAATTTCTGTAGAATACTTACACTTCCCAGCCTGGTCTGCCACCTGCTGAGCGAACTGGACTGGCTCTCATTGGATGACCTTTTGGAGTGGGGAGAGGAAAAAGAAAGAAATCCCATTCAGTTCCTCTGAAGGTAATTTTTTTAAAGAAATTCTGAAGTTACAGTTACTTACCAGTGTCGTGGTTTAACCTGGCAGGCAGCCAAATACCATGCAGCCGCTCACTCACTCCCCCCGCCCCCCCAGTGGGACGGGGAGAGAATCGGAAGGGTAAGAGTGAGAAACACTCGTGGGTTGAGATAAAGACAGTTTAATAGAACAGAAAAGGGAGAATAATGATAATAAATAATGATAGAATATACAAAATGAGTGATGCACAATGCAATTGCTCACCACCCGCGCTGACCGATAACCAAGTAGCGATCGGTACTTCCTGGATCACGCCTACCGTTCATATACTGAGCATGACGTCACATGGCATGGAATACCCCATTGGCCAGCTGGGCTGGCTGTCCTGATTATGTTCCCTCCCATCTTGTGTACCTAGCTCAGTCAGTAGGCACGGGAACTGTCCTTGGACTAGGAGGGCACTTAGCAACAACTGAAAACATCAGTGTGTTATCACCATTCTCCTCATACTAAATCCAAAACACAGCACTAGGAAGAAATTTAACCCTATCCCTGCCGAAACTAGGACACCAGTTGTGGGTATTGCTTGTCCTTGGGGGCCCAGAAGACGTGGTAATGCTGGTTGTCTTTGTACGGGAACCTGATAGACATCTCAAAAAACCATTAGTAGGCTTGAGTTCTGAAGGTTTTAACCAACTCTCCCGTGGAGAAGAATGTGGATTAAATGCCTAACTATCCGTTTGTTGCAGACCACAGTAAGTCACCAGAGTTGGCTATATCATTTTCTATGAGAGAAATGAATCCCACTTCCCCTTTGCCAGAGGGTAAATGTAAATTGCAGGCTCAGGGTAAAGTTCGTCTCCGAGTAACTACATTTTATAAATGGAAGAAGTCTATTTCCTACAAAACGAGATCCATGACAGAAACACAGAAGTGCTACCAAGTGCATTTTAAAACAGCCACTCCTGTCAGCACACAGCAGTATTTTCTTAGTTTATAGCAAGAGGAAAACTTCAGTCTGTTTCACACATGGGATTTGATGAAAGTCAGAGGGGGCGGAAATCTCAGTCCAACAGCTACTTGTTAAATTTTGCAAGAAGCCTTTGAAACATAAACCAAAAGCAAAACGAGCTTTCAGAGAGAACGACTCCACTGCAAACACTACTGAAATGTTTTGCAGAAATACAGATTCTTAGCATACCACACGTTTGACCAACTTCCAGGGGCACGAACAGCAGGACCACCCTATTTTAATATTCAAAAGTATCACAGATTCTATGGTTAAGCACAATGACAGTGCTTCCTGCCCCGTAATTACAGATGCTGGCCAACTTGGTTGCATAGCCACTCAGACATGCACGCATGGTTTCTCTCGCTCACTTTTTGGCCAGTCCAATTAATTCCATACTTACGCATTAATAGTTGGTATTGCGTATTTTCCAGTGTTTGTCAGCATAGCACCCTTTGTATTGGGGTCTTTCACCTCCATCATGAAACTCCTTGGAATTCCTGTGCTCTTTAATTCTGGGAACAGGCTCAACATTTTTGTCCTGTTAAGAAAAGAAATGCAGACATATCTCCTTTTAAGACCCACACTTAAAATGACATTTCAATGATTATTTTAAGCAGCAAAAGCCTTTAATCCTCTCCTTTTACCCAGCATAAGGGTTGCTCGACTAAAATACTTATTTTCCTAAATGAATATAGCCAGGATGTTCCAAAGGCTTGAGCAGTGTTTTGAACTCATTCCATTCTTTGGCTTAAGTTCAGGTTCTTTAAGGGTGAAATATCCCTTAGCTCACCATCCCCTCAGAAAAGAGATACAAACCCGCTCCTCCTCCAAAGCGCAATTCAGAGCACAAATATTCAATAGATGGGGTCAACAGAAACATCTTGGTTTTACATGAAATACTAAAAACTGTGAACTGTCATTAAACAGAGTTAAAACCAGAAACATTTCCAGTAATATTGAAATATATAAAAATATGCATGAAAGTTCACAGAGCAAGATCTGTGGACATACTTAATGTCTATGACCTAGAAAAAAGAAAAGTTTACATTTATAATGCCAGGTTTCCCTTGGATTTTGAAGGGCTTTGCAACATTGCCCTATGAACCTCTGTCTTTCACCCCAAGAGAAACAATTCTTAATATGAGTATTCATGGATTTGTTACGTAACTGCCAAGGTAAAAAAATGAAAAGCTAAGGAACACCAGAAGTCCCCCACAGTCTTACCCCATTTGTTGGGCAGTTCTTTATACAGTCGCCAGGTTTTCCGCAACAAAAGCAAGCAGATGATGGTGGAGGTGGACCCCAGGGTTTCTTCAGGTAACTAAAAGGGTTTGGGGCAAAGAAGAAAAAGGTATGCACGTGTCTCTCTCGTTAAAACAAACTTCTCTACAATTTTTCCATAATCTTCAAAGAACAGATTTGACATTATCAACACTTACTTGATTGGATCATATTCCTGGCAAGACTGTAGCATCATAGCTTTTATTTTATCTTCTTCGGAAGCATTGGCTTCAGCCAGATTGGCAGTCTGTTTAACAGGTAATTATTTGACACATACATTAGAAACACATTTAAGCCCACACTGCCAAAGAGAACACCACTCACCCAACCCTGTAAAGAGCAGCACAACGCCAGCTGAGGTTGCATGAAAACAGCTGCTCATATGAAACAGAGTTGTCCAAAAGATGTTCTGGGGAGTCCTTACGTCATCACAGGATGTTTATGTGCCTGTTAACCTACTTGAAAAGAGCATTCCTGGCCACTCAAAACCTTAGGCTCTTCGTATTCCCCCCCACTAACTTCTTCATAGGAAGCAAGTTAACTACAATAAGCAAAACCTGCAGTTTTTTTCCAGTTGACCGTGTCCTTTTAACATACAAATTGTAATATAAATGTTATGCAGAACTGGATCTTCAAATTATTGAAGCCAGCTGATTTTTTTAAAGTAGTATTTGTTCAAATGTTTTTATTACACACTAGTACAGATACAAGCAGGGTCTAAGGGAGTGACTGTAAATGATTTGGACCCTCAAGCACCTATCATTCAGATCAACCACTCATGGTTTTTGTTTTAGATGCATTCATTCACAAAAGCAACCAACTTGTTTCAGCATTTTGTTAAAGGGCTGTTTCATATACACAGCTTTTTCTCAACTGTAACATAATCCAGATCGACATCTATGAAATCATTTCCATTAACATTTACAGAAGACTTTACAGATACTTGACTAATTTGTTTGAACCCAAGCGGTTTACAAAACACATCCAAAACCCACAAGACATTACTAGGAATAGACCAAAATTCAATATGGCATTTAATGCATAATAAAACAGAAAACTTTTTACAACACATTGCCTCCATGCTAAGCCAGTCTGCACTGAGGAGGTTAGAGTAAGGAACCGTTTGGAGCTGCTTTATCTTATGTTCCTCTATTTTTCTGAAATACTTACATTTTCTCAAAAGCTTAAATGTGTACAGTTTTGTGTACACTGTACACTTGGACAGTTTTTCACATTTTAGAGTAAAACTTCACCTGAGTTTACAGAACCAAGGACATGTTTAGGGACAGCGCTAACAGAGACCAATTTCTCCTGGTGGCTACCTTCCAAACTATTTTTTTTTTCTTACCAAATGTCCACAATTTAATTTCTGCAGTGAGAGAGGGAAGAAGTTACCAGTGGGAAGAGATTTTTCTTTCTGGGAAAGGAACTCCAGCCTTTATTTTCAGAAGAAAGGACTAGGTCCTCTGCATTAGGCCCTGCCTTCTCTAATCTTTGTAACTTTAAAGACTAGTAATTTAATTGGCTAGCACTACGCCTTTTCACAAAGTGCAATCCCTAGTGCTTTCCCAGACAAAGTTACATGTTGTTGAGCAAAAAATGCAAGCAGTTCCATAGCAAAACATGGCATTACAACAGTTTCAGAAGGTCACGTTTGCTAATATGCCACACATACGCATCAGTATTTTCCTGTAAACAATTAGGTGCATTTACACAATTTACACAGTCTGCGATCAAACAAATTAGATTGTGTTGTCCACTGTATATATACTACAGTGTATGAAATTGTGCAGCATTCAAAGCATGGATCTATAACTGTAGCGCCTAGAAATTCAAAAATAGCCATGCAGTTGTCCGTGTTCCAGAAACGCTTCTATTTTGGCTCTTGCAAACCCCCCTGAAATGTCCGTCACTTACAGCCAATTAAATTCTTCTGTGAAAATTGTGTTAGTTTCCAATGCAAAATGAACGAAAAGTATGAAAAACGGTAAACAGCTTCTGAAGTGCTTCTTCTTTGTGTCTTGAAGATGAGTAATACTGCAACATTACGTTGCGGCTGATAAGGTCCTCCCCCTTCTATCTTCCCAAACTGGCAACTACTCTTTACCAGGATAGTATCAAAATATACACACATTTTTAAGTCAAAAGAAATACTTTAAATTATTAAAAATTAAATTAAAGGTTTGTTCACATGACAACAGTTCTCCAGCTATAGATCACAGTATAAGATTTAAAAATACAAAGCAAACACTTTTTTTTAGGAATATATATGTACCTTAGTCAGCTGGGCCAGAGAAATAGATGCAGAAGAGTCATCAATCTGTTCACAAAAAATTAAACTCACATTCAAGTTCTACAATCAAAAACAGAGCAATAGTTAACCTCTACTGTAGTCTGACAGTCTGCACTATATCCTCCGAGTGTCACTGAAAGAGCCATTTCCAACCTAGTGTAGTTGGTATTTGTTCAAAACAAAGTCCAAACCTGTGACAGCTTAAGAGTGCCTATGTGGTTAAGGAGAAGAAGCTAAACTAACCAAACCCGCTGGAGATCAACTTATTGCTCCAGAATATCTCAGAGAGGGACCCTTGTCAAATGCTCACAGCTGCTTAAAAGTCGAAGGGGTAAGGAAGCTATCAATTTTCAGCTAAAAAGGATTTTTAAAAAATATTTATTTGAAAAGGAAGCATCACTACAGGAAACTTCTTTTCAGTGTGGTTTGTAAACTAATCAGCCAAGTATTTCCTTGTGTTACTTATTTCTGTTTTAGCAGCAGAACGACAGTGTCTTCAAACCTGAAGAAAAACGCTGCCCCTTTTCCAAATGTAAATTCAAAGTGGCAGTATCCTAAAGAAAAGCTTAGCCTTTGGGAAATTAAAGCAGCATCCAGCCCTGAAGTCACCCAGATCCAAAAACGTACTGCAGGCGGAGGTTAAGAAAAATGACAGGGATTTTACCCTTCACAAATGCACCAGGCTCTAACCTTGTGCCAAAATTTGTACACTGGGTTTTACGTATTTTCATTTGCAGACAAACTATTAAACTAAACTGCTTCATCTGATAAAGCGGAAAGGTCAAATGTAGAACTTTAGAATACCACTTTGTGTAGCAACGATATTTAAATTCACAGCAATCTATTAAAGACAGTTATGCACTCAGTTATGCACTCAAACAATATCGCTTCAATTATACAGTTTCAGGAACAAATACCCAAGTCTTTAAGGACATGAAAAGGAAGCATTTAGCTGCACAGAACTGTCCTCAAAACGTGTGGGACATGTTGGTTTTGGTATTTGTTTGAACCCCCAAGTCAAAAGTAAGAAACAGTACCATGTTTAACAATAATGGTTTCTCAGTGGTTTTTGATAACATTTTCAAAAACCATGTTCAGTTGTGCAAACCTTGAACCTACGTGATCTAAAAACGATTGTACATTATCTGTACAACACAAAGTCGTTCAGGAAATAGTCTAGCATATCCAGTATGAAATACAATGCATTACTAGGCACAAACACCAATATTCACATTAGATAGAACTGTGCAAATGATGGCATTACTCCGTTTCTACTATGCTGAATCAAATACATTGTATTTACAACATATACTATGTTTTACTGGAAAATCTATTAAGTTAATGTTTGGAAAATTAATCCAAGGCTACCTTAAGTGCAGCGTGCAGCAAAAAGTGTGAGATTGTGTTTTTACATACTGCTTTTGATGTTCCACTTACTGGCTCAGTTTGACTTCTAGAAGAAGAAATAAAGGTGATCAGAACTTCAAATACAGCACTTGTACCAAAAACATAAAGCACTGAAAACAGATTATAAAACCTGAACATCAAAACTTTATGTTCTGATAGTCGAGTGAATCTGGAAATTTACTCATATACATAAACCGTTGTCTCTTGGTACATTCAGTGCAACTAAAAAAACCCCCCAGAATCCCATTTCTGCTTTGTCACAAATTACTCTAAGGCTTACAGATATAGAACACGACCGTGCAAGGGGAAGTCCTCAGATAGTTTGTCTCTGCTACATAAGTATCAAAACCAGGAAGTCTGTACTACAGTTTTGTGTTCATGAATAATCAACCATCAAAATACGAAGGTAACTTTAGCCAATCTGTGTATCGCTAGTATTACAAATAGGTACCAGATGGAGTCCTTTAGTTTCTAAGAAAGAACAGTGATAGTCTAGACACTTCCAAGTGCACCTTTACTTAAGTGAAAAAAATCAGTCATCTGACAAATAACAACAATGTCAGCAGCATCGTCTTTAGAACAGTGTTTCTCTGTGGAAGCCCAAGCACTGTGTTCAGATATCTTAGCCATGAAAGTGCCAAAACACTAAATGTGTTACATATGCTATATGGACTAAAAACAGTAGTAGAAATGTCACCTGAAAGCAGGTCCTAGGCCTTTGTGCGATTTAGGAGACCTGTGACAAAAAAAAAAGGTCTTGGTTGCCAGAATTTGCTTCAAGATAATCTTGAAAATGCTACGATATTTTAGGAAATATTTATTAAATTTGAAAACTTGCTGAGATTCCACATACTCATTGATCTGTATCTGCACGCTACTCATCATGAATCAGCCATGCAACCATCGATGTCGTTAACAAACAATTCACACATCATCCAAAGTGTCCCATGAGCAGAGGCAATTCAAAGGCTGCTGTGCAACTGGTGTACAAATAGAAAGGCGCACGCTCCCTGCCACTGCTAGAACACCACCAGGCTCGCAACGACAGCCACGTACCTCCTGAAGTTGAGGAAGGACAAGGACATCCTTTAGATTACCACAGCATGGATTCTTCATACATTTACCTTCAAGAGCGTACTAAAAGGAGAGTAACGCATTTTTGAAGGCCTCTCCACCATTACAGCATACATTCATCATTCCCAAACATCCACCACTCTACCAGTTGTTTCTGCAATGTTCACAGCTGAAAGACTAGAAAGCTAATCTGCCTGGTTAATTTTCAGCGCTAGAACAGCGGTGCCGTTCCTTCCTTATCCCCTTATACATACAGGTATGTATCTGACCTTTGATGCTAGCCGCATCTATCCTCTCATTTTAGGGCAGCATTACAATACCAGGAGAGGGTGCCCGAAACAGAGGATGCACTGACAAGACAGCACTAAGCCGACGTGTTTAAATTAACCCCCAAAACAAGGCCATGTTTATAAGCACAGTGCTGCGGTGTCCAGAATTACTAGAGGGTGCCTGAAAACACTGCAACAACTACTGCAGGAATACGCCCAAAGTTGAGATGCAGAGCCACATAAATTCAGGGTTTTTTGCTTGCAGATGCCTCGTGGGTACCGGGAGGCTGCTGTACTCTTTGTTCGAGACACAGTGTAACTCATCCGTCTACTTGATTTATTGAGAACCAACATTAGAAAGACTGTATGAATACATAAATGACAGCAGTAATCCTCTAGTCAGCACTGCATTGGAATAGCTGTAATTTTAATCAATACACCTGATTCTCTGTCCTCCGTAAATCTTAGGAATACAGAACCAAAACCCGGAGCACAGATACCAGCTTAGGGTAAAAACAGACGTAGCAAGATAACTAGTAACATTTGGTAATGTGCTAAACTGCTTACTGAGTTTCAAGTTTGGAAAGGATTAACTATTCCTTCATCGTACTTGCACAAAAGGCAATACACTTTAGGATACTGTTCTTTTTCTCTTGCCTGAAACGGACATTGTCTTGAGGAAACGCATAGGAATCGCTTACGAATGGAACTTCTTGTTTGCATCGTTCGCCAACTGGTAAACCTTGGTCTTTCCTCTATAGCTAGTATGCAAAAACCCCAGATTTGGGGCGTAAGAATACCTGCCATATCCCCCCCAAATGCCAGAAATAGTCAAACACTGAGAATCAGGCTCTTCTGAGACGGGAACAAAGTATGCGTTTACGCTACAATGCGTATCTGTCTTTACTATAAAAGCCATAAAAGCCAACACATATAATAAGGAATCTCTGCACGTCGAGGAAACAGGATCTACAACTTGGGTCTCAGAACAATCAACCCCAAGAACAAACCCAATAGAATAATCTTAAAAGTTACCATGGTTGGAGTTCGACCCCCATGTCCCAGCAGGCCTAAAAATGTAAGTCCACTTTCGGACAGATACATTAAAATCTACCCCATGCCAACAAAAATTAACAGCAGCTTTAACAAGAAAGAACGCCTCTGTAAACTAATACCCATAAAAAAAGTTAACACACTGAAACCCCTAACAAAGAATACAATGCTTTATGGATACTTACATAACATCGGTTTTGCCGGTAGCTTTAACTCCTCCGACAGGGATTCTTCTAACAATTACCGATGAGTTCTTAGGAATCAGGGCATTCTCATCTGTGTATTCTGAAAACAACGTAAATACAGAGAAAAACATCAGTCAATTCGTAAGAATGCATGCTCATATGTAATTACGTAGCACTTCGCAGAATCCCTTTACAGATACAAAAGCAAAATTTTATATGTAACATCACGCTTTCATCGTCTCAACACACTAACAGTATATTTCAAGAAATCTTGGGGTTTGAGAATCAAACACAAGCAGCAAAATCTTTTTCCTTTTTTTAAAACAGTTTGAATGCCAACAGCAAAATGGACTCAAAGGTCACTAAAGGAGAGTCTGCTAATGCACGAGGTTCTTTCCTGACCTAGCTTAAAGTTGCTTTTGCTTCCGTTAGGCTACAAAACCCATAGATCTTTGGAGAAAAACAAACCACAGCAAAGTCTCACCTGCCTAAACCAGATTCTAAAGTCTGACTAGCTTGCCCTGCCACCAAACAGGCACTTAGCTAAAGCACGAGAACTCTGCGCCATTGCTTTCATAGCTGTTAACTAAAAACCAGTCACCTGTGCTGGCAGTGCTCAAGCCTGACAGAACACAGAAGAGAGCCTGCCGCCTCTGCCTGTTTCTTGGAGCTTAATCCATCAACAACCACACTTCTCAGCTGCTCAGGGCTTTACGTTTAAATGGAAACAGAACTGGCAGTGCTAGAATTTGGATCACAGACATTTTGGGGTTTTTTTGAGCTTGCTTTCACAAGTAGGGCAGAATTGGCTCAAACTCAAGTGGTATCTCCCCTCTTAAGCTAATCATCTAGTTTGAATTAACCAAAGGGACGTGAATTCGTTCGATCGATTCCCTTTTTGCAGAGCAGAGAGGCCCAAACGAAATTACTTAGGAAGACAGCCTTGAAAAGCCTTTCAGGAACAGCGTGTGCCTGAAGCTCTCCATGCTTTGCCTTGGCTTACACCCTGTTAGTCTTCTGAAGAGGAGGAAAGCCTTCTGACCTTTTACATAAGGCCCAAAGAAAAAAAAACAACTACCTGAGACACTTGGACTGAGTAAGCTTAAAATGCAAAGATCTCTCCAATGAGAATGCTTTTTCTATTGTACTTACACAAGCTGGATAGGACTGAATATTTTAAAGCACTATCAGCAGGCATCCCCTGTAATCTGCCTACAGTTTTAAATATTCAAAGCCCTTACCTTTGCAGAGCGAATCAGAACAATGGTCTGAAAACCAAAGATACTGTATACCTCGTCAAGCCCTGTCAGGTGGCATCCCTAAGACCCCTAACGTTGTGCTGTTAAGGCTCTTCACAGACACTCTCCTGAAAATAGTTTAAGTATCTGTAGACAAACAGCAAGCTTTAGGTCCAACCACTTTAAAGGCTAGGGCTGAAGTTACAGTTACCCCAGTGTACATACTACTCTGTTTAAGTTTTAACACATGAAACGGGAAGAGGAAAAAAAATGCTAGTACACATTTTAAAGAAAAGCCTGTTGTAAGAGTGTCACAGAACCACAGGGGGGGGGAAAAAAAATGTAATGTAATGTTTAAGGAATGAAAACACTTTACAAGTCTTTTTCTGAAAAGTCACATCCCAAAGTCTTTAATCACATTCAAACTTATCGAGATGGCAGATTACCAAACTGAAATATCCTACTAAGTAATACGAAACCATTATCATCTCTAAGAATCAAGCACCATTTGTTAGATTTAAAAGAATTTATGATGTCTCTAAGAACATTTCTTACGTATATCCACCATAAACGTTCTGCCATAAAACTTCAGTACTGCCCTGATACGGTTAACATGTAGTACAGGAAAAAAAACCACCGTTAGAAACAAATGATGAAATGATGCTCAATAGCATCTGAATGACCATGTCTTTGGTGTGGAAAAGAAGTTATATTAACAAGAAATTCCAAAGTATAATTTAGATACGGAGAACACTCATGCGCAAGACGGCTTTCAAGGGTCTGCACAGATTTTAACTCACAGATACGCTCCTGATCCAAAATGTTGCTAGTGGGCAGTTTCTGCAACAGCCGCAAAACCCATTTTCCAATGCAGTGGAGTAAAACAAGTTGAAGTCAAAATTAAGTCACGAAATTCACCAAATCCAGGTGGTTTCTTTTCTTCAAATTAGCCATCTCTTTTATTTCTATCACTTTCAGCTTTCTCCACCACATTTCAAAGAAATCTGGCAAGTTGGTTATTACAAGATATGCTCCCACATTTCCTTCTCATTTTACCTAGAAGAATTCCAGGAAACCAAAGCTTTTGTAAGCGCCGTATGTCACACATCAACCACGTACTCTTCTACGCCTAGCTCCATGTCTACAACACAGATCTGAAGGTAGTTGTCACAACAGCAACTACAGAAGAACAGCTCTGTGAGGCCCCCAACACAAGTCACAGCTACCGATGGTGGCCGAATCGCATTATGGCTTCCCACCCCACTTAATGCCCAGCGCCGCTTGCCCTCCCGGTCCTGCCGCATGCTGGCGGCATGGGCCCCAGCCTGACTCACGCTACGTGGGGATGACCCACAAAGAGCAGAGCGCGGCTCCCACAGGCCACGGCTGACGCAGGGTGGTCTGCGACGCCGCCAGCCGGGCGGTGCCCGAGGCCCCGCGCCCGCCGCCCCCGCGCACCTTCTTTGGTCTGGGCGTTGGTGATCTGCAGGTCGCAGCTGGCCGCCTTCAGCTCCTCGCGGCCCATGATCTGGTGCTTGAGGTCACACAGGGAGATGTGGAGGCCGTTGAAGGTGACCATGTCATGGTTCAGCTTGGAGGCGAACTTGTAGTTGGGGCCAGGAGGTGCCTGCTCCGTGATGGCGTCTACCGCGGCAGACAGCGTCGCGGCCGCTGTGCCAGGTGAGGGCCCGCGGCGGTTCCTCCTCCACCGAGGACGCCAGGGCAAGCTGCGCGGGCTAAGCTCGAGCGGGCCAGTGGCGCTCAGAGGCTGCGGCGCTCCGCCATGGCCTTCCTGGCCGACAACCGCACGGGCCGCTGCGAGCGTGTCACTGTGCACACGCAACGGCACACTGCACCCACCCCCCGCGCCTCACGTGACCCAGCGCATTATGACAAAAGGCCCGCGTCACGTGGGCGTGGCGGCCCCGCGCTCTTCATCCTAACACCAAGCGCCCCCGAGGGGAGGGGGGGCCCGTCAGCCCCGGGCCTGTCACCACCCCGGGCCGCTGGTCTCCCTGCTGTCCCCTGGCCTGTCACCACCCGGTGTCCTGCCACCCCCCAGGCCTGTCACTGCCTGGTGTCCCTCCTGTCACCCCCCAGGCCTGTCCCTGCCCAGTGTCCCTCCTGTCACCCCCCTAGGCTGTCACCACCTGATGTCCCTCCTGTCACCCCCCAGGCCTGTCACTGCCCGGTGTCCCTCCTGTCACCCCCCGGGCCCATCACCGCCTGGTGTCCTGTCACCCCCCAGGCTGTCACCACCTGGTGTCGCTCCTGTCACCCCCCAGACGGTCACCACCTGGTGTCCCCTCCTGTCAGCAGCCAGCCAGGGCAAGACAGCCTGGGGCAGATGCAGCGGGCTTGGCCGTGTGGTGCTCGGCTGCCCGCGGTGCAGGGCCGGCAAAGGGAGGGGACATCTCAGGGTGCTTGAGTGTATCTTGTGGCATTCATGGAAAGTTCAGTCAAAGAAGCCAATGACCATTTATGTTTATGGCCACAGACCAGTCCCCTGCCCCCATTTTTTAACTCCTCCCTCTCTGCCTTTAGCCCATCACTATTTTTTGCTTTCTCTTTCTCTGTCTCTCTCCCTGTCTGTAGTTTCTAATTCCTCCCTGTCTGTCCTATAGCCTGCTGCTATTTTTTCCTTTCTCTCCATCTCTTTCTCCTGCTCCCTCTCCTTCTCTTTTTTCTATCGCCGTGTCCTGCTTCCTGGCCTTATCTTAATGTTAGGGTTAGGGGCTAGGGTTAGGGTTAGGCTTAGGGTATCGTTAGGGTTAGGGTTAGGGTCCGGGTTAGGATTATGGTTCGGGTTTAGGGTTAGGGATAGGCTTAGGGTTTCGTTTTAGGGTTAGGCTTAGGGCTTAGGGCTTAGAAGTAAAACTGTCCCAAGCACTTACGCCTCCATCAAGGACCACATGCCCTGAGGCTTGTGATGACTGTTGGATGGCTTTCCCGCCCCCCGATGGAAACACCTCTCAGTTCTCTGTGCTCACACCAGGGAAGGAAAGGCAATACACCCCCATATCTAAAGGCATGGCACTCCAAGCAAAGGTAACGTTTCGTTTCTTTAGATGAACTGCCTGGCCAGTTACAACACCTGCTTATACTGACTTTATCCACCCTTACCCGCAAAACATTGTGACAGGCTGAGTCAGCGTGGAGAGTCAGGTGAACTTTGACGCACACACTGCTACCATAGGACTGGATTTTTAACCTATTTACATTTATCCGTCGCTTTGAAGCTGCCCAAGGGTCAGCATGCCCTTGCTACTGGAGGTTCTTGCTCTATGCAGGCACTAAGGAAGACATTTCTGGTGACAGATTATTTCTAACGGGTAAAGCACAGCAGAACACACTGTTTATGAGCTGCTGAGAATCGTCCCCCAGGCATAGCAGGAACAACGGCAAAGCTTGTATATTTAAGATGCATTTGAGTTACCTTACCATTAAAATACACCACCACCAGCCAGTGCTCTAGGCGGAAGGCTGACATCAGTGTACAAGGACAGTCCCTTCTGGACATCTCGCTCCTGGGTAGAAATCCTAGAGACTTCCTTTAAGGACAGAAATCCAAAGAGCTACAATAAGCCTTTTAAATTCAGCACAGCAAACAAAAAGCAAACAAACAAAAAATGACAGGAAACCCCTGAGGCACTGATGAGGAACACAAGGTCTCCCCTTGAGTCCACTACCCCTCACAAGACTTACTCAAAATTACTCAGTTGCTTACTCAAAAGCAATAACCAACAAGCCATGTACCCTTGGGGAAGCCCTTGTCCTTCTGTGCCGCTGGTGGCATCCCACCATTACTCTGGGAGTCCACACAAATTCAGAAGTACACTTAGTCCTCCGGCAGTCATTACCTATGGACCCGAACTCCTCCCACACCCCAGAAGTGGCTGTCGGTCATCTGGCAGCCATTCTCCACAAACTGCAAGCCCTCCATACCTAACCACCTACCTAGTGACTCAGTGGAAATGAGCTGGACCACAACAGAAGTGACACTGCCTGGCCCGGTCACACAGATTAGACCACAAACGGTGGTTACAAGACAGAAAATGCAACACAAACCACAAGGACGGCAAAAAAACAAGCAGAAGACACATCACACAAAAACCAAAGACCCCTATCCAAACCCTAAAAACGCAAGCAAGCTACAAAAGGACTTTCCAAAAAAAAGACCACCCAGAACACAACATAAGGCAAAACCAACCTAGCCCCAGGAACCCAGCGCTTGCAAACCCAGATCCTGGCCATAACAATAACATGCTTTAATCCTAAGTCGCGTAAACTCCCATAACCCTCAAACCTCATAACCCTAGCAGGCTGGAACCCTAGCGCCCCATATCCCTAGCACATTGTAGCCCCAAGATATCAAAACATTGAACACAAACTCCCTGGAGGTCTCTCTCTTCAGGTGGCCCCAGATCTCAGACACCACAACTCTGAAGTGGCGGTGCCCACCGTGCCCAAGTGGAAGATCCACCAGGACAGCACCAGCATCCATCTTCACATCATCCGTCACGCCCTGAAAAAGTGCCCAGGCTGGACACTCCTGGGGAGAAAGGCGGAGGCACTCGGAGACTTTGAACCGGCCAGCCATGGCCACAGGGCTTCAGCTCATCATGTCTGTGTCAGAGCCACCAGGCAGGTGACCCCGTCCCCCCTGCGAAGACCCCTTGGGGTAGCCGTACCCAGCACCAGCTGGCTGGATACGGCCTTTGCTCTATGGGGAGGTGCTCCCTGGGAGCAGGGTCTCTCACGGGGGAACTCACAGCTCACCTGGGCTGCTCTGCGGCCACCGGACGCCTTTGCTGTCAGGTGGCTCTCAGCACCTCTCTGCCAACGGCTGTCACCTCCCTGCAGGACGCTCTCCAGCGCACGGTCCGTCTCCACTGGGTCTCCCTGGGGACAAAGATCGGAAGGGAGGGATGGGGTTTGCTCTGTCCCCGTTCCCAGGGTGCTTCAGGAGAGACCTGCCACCCCCAAATGAGCTGTCTGACGTGGACACCACAGACGAGCTGCAGACGGGGGTCAGCACGGTGGCGGGGAGTGGGCAAGATGTCCTGCGGAGCCCCCGGCGCTGGCGGAAAGCAGAGCTGGAGACAATGGGGAGAAGCCCCAGGCTGCCGGCAGCTGGCGGTGGGGCCTGGCAGGGAGCAGCGCCCGCAGAAATGCCCGGCTCCTGGAGCCTCGGCCCCAGGGCTGCAGCCTCGGCACCTCCTGGGGCTTCGCTGGGAAAAACCAGGCAGGGGTGACCCTGACAGCCCGCACACGTACCTGGCCCCGGGATCTGGCAGCCTGTCCCTGTGCCCATCGCTGCCACGGGATCCAGGAAGCAGCGCCCCAGCCCTGGCGTGGCCCTGAGCCGCCTCTCAGGCCAGGCAGCAGGAAGCCGCGCCCCATGGCATGCTGGGAGCTGTAGGCCCGGGGCACGGGCTGCCGCGCGGCCATGTTGGTTCCCGGGGCATGCCGGGAGCTGTAGGCCTGGGGCACGGGGCTGCTGGGCAGCCATGTTGGTCTTGGGAGGTGTGGGCTCTGCTCCAGCTGCGGCCCAGCTGAGGTGAGGACAGGCACGCAGGTGGAGCTACCGAAGAGGAAGGGAGGAGAGCACAGACGGACAGAGAAAGAAGTGCTTGAACTGTAACATTTGCCTGGCAGTGCAGAGAGCGGGAGCTGCGGTGAGTCCCAGCCCCTCGGGGCCGTGTCACCCCTCTTCTGCATCGCAGTCCCTCCCAGCCCCCCCCTCCCATTTCCCTCTGTGTCATTTTTTTCACTTCCCCATACCTCTCTTCTTCCGTTGCTGTGTTCTGCTCCCCGTCCTCTCTTCTCCAAGTCCCTCTTTCCCTGTCGCTCTACCTGCCCCTGTCTTTTTCTTGCTGCCCCCCCCTCCTGCTCCCTGTCCCTCTTTTTGCCTTCCTCTGTCTCTGCCCTGCAGCACATTGCTGTTGTTTCTTCTCTGTCTCTTTGTCCTGGTCTGCATCCCGCTCTGTTTTTCACAGTCTCTCTGGCCTGTTCCCTGTCCTGCTTTGTCTCTCTCTGCCTGTATGTCCCGCTCCCTGTCCTTGTCTTCCCTTCTCCCTCCTTCTGCTTCTCTCTCTCTCTGCCTCCCCCCCCGCCCTGCTCACTGTCACTGCGGTTTTCCATGCTGTATCCCACTGTCCCTGTCCTTCTTCCTGTTCATCTCTCTTCTGTCTCTCTCTGCTGCTCCCTGACCCTTCCCCTCCCCGCTTCCTCCATCTCTCTGCAGGGCTCCTCATCCCTATTTCTCTTGATTTCTCCAGCTCTCTAGCCTTTTCCCCATACCTTTCTTTCTCTCTCAGCTCCTCTATCTTTTCTCTCATCATATTTTTCTCTTTCTAGTCCACTGTCCTTCTCCCCGTCAACTGAAGCTGAGTGACCAGGTGTCCCTGGGCTCTGGTATTTCCTTAGCATTGCCCTAGGGAAGATCTGTGGTTTTAGGGCTAGGGATCATTTAGGAGTTGGTCTCCTTACGTAGGCAGCGGAGCTAGGCATAGTTAAAGCAGAGGTTGTTCTCAGCTGGTGCTCTGTGCGTCCTGTTGAAAGAGCAGGCTGTGGGCCTTATTTGGAAGGAAGGTTTCTTGTTCTGCGCTTATTGCTCCTCGGGACGCTGCACAGAAGTGGTGGTGGGGTCTGGAGAGACAGATGGGACCTGCTGTGATTCCTAGTAAATGTGAACTTGAACGAGACCAGACTGACTGCATATGGTTTTCTTCTCAGCTCCAATTCCAACCTACGTGCTCGGCGCTAATGAAAAAAGAGACCCTGAGCTGCAAATGAGCAGACAACGTCACTCACTTAGGTCACCGTGCAGTTGGTCTGTGATAAGGGATGTGTACTTCCATGACGGTGCTTTCGTGAACGTTCTCTGGTCTTGCCGCTTCAAAGCCCTCCCTTTTTCCAGAAATTTTAAGATGGCATTTCTTATTCTGGGGTTCAGGCTGGAGTTGGACTTAATGTTGAACAGCTGATATCATGGGCTCCGTAAAATGTGAGAGAGAACCCTGCTTTGTTGTTGTTGTTGTTGTTGTTTTCTAACACGCCCTAAACTTTGCTAAGCAAAGGGAGGAGTGGTTGCAAGAGTCTGTTCTTTGAGAGTGACGTATTCCTGTAGCGTGCCTGTCTTTGTATGGTGAAGGTTTCCTACCTGCAGTATGATTTTGCTGAGCTGTGAGGCTGTATTGGCGTAGCAAAGGTAAGAAGTGGCGTCTTTAAAGGTCATGCAACTGTAGCAAAACTAGCGGGAGAAGCTAGTTCCTTCCCTGACAAAACTAGTAGCAAGTAAAAGCATTTGCTATTGGCTTTTTTATGCAATGTTCATACAGAGCTTTTGGTATTGATTGATTTTTGGGAAGCAAGACAGCAGTGAGGAAAGAAAACTGGGGCTTCTTCACCGTAGGCGGGGTTCAAGCCTTTGCGCTAGAACAGATCTTCACTAGAGTTTACAAAAAGAGAAGATGAGCTGTCTGTAAGGAAAGTTTCAGTAGAAGTAAGGCTAGATTTGCAGAATTTGGTCCTCCGTATCTGTTGCAAATAAGAGATGACTTGGCAGTGTTTACATCTGAAGTGCATGCCGGTGTGTTAATGCAGGCCGTCGAGGTCTTTTCAGGGGTACTTCTGGACTGCAGGTTGCGTGCGTGGGGGGCACCATGTCCCAGGATGAGCCAGTTTTAGCTCAGAGGATGTGACAGAATGGCAACCATCTTTGTGGTGGACCCCTGTCATGGTTTAACCCCAGTCGGCAACTAAGCACCACACAGCCGCTCACTCGCCCTCCCCCCAGCAATGGGATAGGGGAGAGAATCAGAAGAGCAAAAGCAAGAAAACTCACGGGTAGAGATAAGAAGACTTTAATACTTGAAATAAAATAATAATAGCAATAATAGTAATACTAGTAACAGTAATAATAGTAACACCAATAATACCATAATATTACCAATAATAACACCAATAATACCAATAATAACAATAATAATAATAATAATAACAACAACAATAATAACACCAATAATAATAATAATAGTAATAATAACAATAATAACACCAATAAAAATAATAATAATAATAATAATGATAATAATAATAAATAATAATAATTTGTAATTAAAACGAGAGAGAGAAAGAGAGGGAGAGAGGATCAAGAATAAGAACCCCAATCCTAACACTAACACCAAACCCTCACCCTAACTCGAACCCCTAACACTACCCGTAAACCCTATGCATAACACTAAGACCTCACCCTTACCCTAAGCCTAACACCGAAACCTAACCCTAAACCTGAACCCCAACCCTAACCCGAACCCTAACCCAAATGCTAACCCTAACCGTAAACCTAACCCTAACTCTAACCCTAACCCTATCCCTAACCCTAAACCCGAACCATCCTAAACCCAACCGTAAAACTAATGCTAACCCTAAGCCTAACCCTAACCCTAAACATAACCCTAACCTTAACCCTAAACCTAACCCCTAACCATAACCCTAACCTTAACGCCTAACCCTAACGTTAACCCCTAACCCTAATGCTAACCCTAACCCTGAACTCTAGCCCTAATCCTGAACCCTAACCCTAACCCTGAACCCCAACCTAACCCTGACCCCTAAACCTAACCCTAATGCTACCCGGAAACCCTAAGCGTAACATTAAGACCTCACCCTAAACCTAACACTGGACCCTAACTCTAACCCTTAACTCCAGTCCTAAGCCTAACTCTAACCTTAACCCTAACCCTAACACTTAACCCTAAATTGAACACTTAACCCTAACCCTAACCCTAACCTAACCTTAAGCCTAACCTGAATCATAAAGCTCTAACCCTAATGTTAACCCTAACCCCGAACCCTAACCCTAATCCCAAACCCTAACCCTAACCCTGAACCCCAACCCTAACCTTAACGTAATGACCCTAACCCTAACTCTAACCCTAACCCTAATGCTACCCGTAAACCCTAACTGTAACACTAAGACCTCACCCTTATACTAACGCTAACCCCAATACCGAACCCTATCTCTAACCCTGAACCCAATCCTAAACCCTAACCCTAACCTTAACGCTAACACTAACCCTAAACCTAACCCTAACGCTACCTGTAAACCCTAAGCGTAACATTAAGACCTCACCCTAACCCTAACACTGAATCCTACCTCTAACTCTTAACTCTAATCCTAACCCTAACTCTAACCTTAACCCTAACCCTACCCCTAAACCTAACACTTAACCCTAACCCTAAGCCTAACACTTAACCCTAAACCGAACACTTAACCCTAACCGTAACCTAACCTTAAGCTAACCTGAATCATAAAGCTAACCCTAGCCCTAACCCTAACCCTAAGGCGAAACCTCACCCTAAAACAAAATCCTAACGCTAACCCTAACCCCAAACCGTAACCCTAACCCTAACATCAAACCGTAACACTAACACTTTGGCATAACCCTAACGTTAAACCTAAACGGAACCATAAAACTAACCCTCACATAACACCGAACCCCTAATTCTAACCGTAACCCTAATGCTAACTCAACCTCAAACCGTAATCTTAAGACATCACCACAACCCTACCCCTACCCCTACCCCTAACCCTAAAACTAAACCCTAACCCTATCCCCTAACCCAAACCCTAACCCTAACGCTAAGCCTATCCCTAACTGTAAACCTACGCCCTAACCCTAACGCTAACCCTAACCCTAAAACGAAACCATAACCCTATCCCTAACACTAAACCTGAACCATAATCCTAACCCCAACGATAACCCTAGGCCTAACCCTAACCCCAACCATAACCCTAACCTTAAACCCAACCATAACCCTAACCTTAACCCCTTAACCCTAATTTTAAGCCCTAACCCTGATGCTAATCCTAACCCCGACCCCTAACCGTAATCCCGAACCCTAACCCTAACCCTGAACCCCAACCTGAACCCTAATGACCCTAACCCTAACTCTAACCCTAACCCTAATGCTACCCCAAACCTAATACCGTAACCATAACACCTCACCCTAAACCTAATGCGAAACCTAATCCTAAAATTAAACCGCAACTCTAAACCTAAACCCTAACCCTAAAAATTAATGCTACCCCTATGCCAAACTGAAATCCTAACCCATAAGCGTAAACCCAATGTAACCCCTAACCATAACACTAAGCCCTAACCCTAACGCTATCACAAACCTAATACCATAACCGTGAGACCTCACCCTAACCCTAATGCGAAACCTAACCCTAAAACTAAACTGCAACCCTAACCCTAAACCTAATCCTAATACTTAATGCTAACCCTAACCCAAACTGAAATCCTAACCCATAAGCATAAACCCAACCATAACCCCTAACCATAACACTAATCCCTAACCCTAACCCTAACCCTAACCCTAACCCTAACCCCAAACCCTAATCCGTGTCCCAAACTCTAACCCTAACCCTGAACCCCAGCCCTAACTCTAACCTTAACCCTAACCCTAACCCTAATGATAAGCCCTAACCCTAATGCTAACCCTAACCCCAAACCGTAACCCGTATCCCAAACTCTAATCCTAACCCTGAACCCCAGCCCTAACTCTAACCTTAACCCTAACCCTAACCCTAATAAACCCTAACCCTAATGCTAACCCTAACCCCAAAACCTAACCCGTATCCCAAACTCTAACCCTAACCCTGAACCCCAGCCCTAACTCTAACCTTAAACCTAACACTAACCTTTACCCTAACCCTAACCTTAAAACTAAACCCTAACCCTAAACCCTAACCCAAACGCTAACCCTAACTCTAAACCTAACCATAACCCTAAGCCCTAACCCTAACCCTAACCCTAAAATGAATCCCTAACCTGATCCCTAACCCTAAACCCAAACCATAATCCTAACCCCAACCCTCTCCCTAAACCTAACGATAACCCTAACCCTAACCCTAACCCTAACCCTAACCCTAACCCCAACCCCTAACCATAACCCTAATGATAAGCCCTAACCCTAATTCTAACCCTAACCCTAACCCATATCCCGAACTCTAACCCTAACCCTGAACCCCAGCCCGAACCCCAGCCCTAACTCTAACCCTAAACCCTAACCCCAAACCCTAACCCTAACCCTAACCCTAACCCTAACCCTAAACCTAACCCTAAAATGAAACCCTAACCCGATCCCTAACCCTAAACCCAAACCATAATCCTAACCCCAACCCTATCCCTAACCCTAACGATAACCCTAAGCCTAACCCTAAACCTAACCCTAACCCTAACCTTAAACCTAACCCCTGCCCCTAACCATAACCCTAATGATAAGCCCTAACCCTAATGTTAACCCTAACCCTAAACCTAACCCTCACCGTAACACTAAGCCCTAACCCTAACCCTAACCCTAAACTTAATCACAAACACTATAACTGATGTAAATGAGCAATATCAGGGCAGCAAGTCAGGTTCTTTAAATCCTTGCTTTCTCTCTTCCCTTCTCTCTTCTTGCTTTCTCTCTTCTGTTCGAGGAGAGTTCCGTTCGAGGAAGCTTTAGCTAGTTTTATTATATTGTCTGTCTTAGGAGGAACAGCCACTTCTACTTTCCGCTTTGTCTTGTCAATTTTTGCTTTTGGCTTATCCTTCTCTTTTTTCTCCTTTTCAGACATCGGCTTGAAAGCAATAGAATCTGCTTCCATAGGCTCATCTCTCACAGGGGTGGCATCATCTCTGCTTGGGCCATGAACAGGGAGTCCATTTTAAGGTCTTCTGCTGGAACTGGCTCTCTTGGTTTTCTCGCACCTGCTAACAACTCAGCATTGGGAAATCCTTCATCCTCATCCCTTTTTCTTCTCTTTTTATGCTTATTTCCTTGGCCATCTCCTAGTGGATTTTTCACCTCCTTCTCTTTTGATTTGGTAGGATCCTTGATGCCATGGCTCTCTCTTTCAGAAGGTTTTTCAGGGTAATTTCCAGCTATATTGTGATTTTGGTGGCTCTGCCAAGCAGGATAATCCTCCCTACGTCCCCGAGCATATGGTGAATTCTCTTGTCTGGTCCCAGGTGGACCAAACCTACCTGGAGAAAAGTTCTCTCTGTTTACTGGAGGGTGAGGTTGAGCGCCAACAGCATAGCCCTTGTAAAACTTTCCATGCCATTCTCTGTAGTTCCTTTCCCATTCCCGGTACCTTGCCTTTTCAAATGGATCTCTACAGTCAAGAGATCTGCCATAGTAAGCTTTCAGATCATATGGTGGAACTTCTCTGTATCTGTTAAAATACTCCCTTCCTCCTTCCCCTTGAGGTATAGTCTGTTTAGTGGGAGACTGGCCTCTAAATACTGGAGACCTTGACCGTGAATGGCATCTTCTGTATGGGGGTGACCTTGACCTTGAACGCTGATAACCGTGTGACCTTGACCTAGAACGATAGTTACGCCTCTTCCCTTTGCCTCTTCTTGGATACGGCAGCAATCGCGAGTAGGAACGAGAATGGGAAGGACTAAATGAGCGAGAGTAGGAGCGAGTGCGGGAAGAACCTGATCTTGATGTGGAGCAGGTAGACGAACTTGTAGAGTAAGGTGAAGCACTATAAGGAGACTTGGACCTGGAAAAAACCACAACACACAGAAAAAGAAATGAAGTTAATTCAAAACAGTCATTCTCCCCAATTTTTTTCCTCCCAAATTTGGTTTGGGTTTTTTCTCCTCTCCATACGCTTATGTCAAAGCTTCTTTCAGCTGCTGACATAATGCTACTGCAAATTGAGGAATTTGATAACATTTTTCAATTCCATTTGTCTTGTTTTAGTTATGCATGCTTACTATCTGCAACGAAAAATTCTATTGGAAAAAACACTGTCATTTTTCCTTATGTCAGATGCACTTTAGTGTAACTGCAGTCCGATATGCTGTTGAAATACAAACGTGAAAAACAAGGCAACTTCATTGAGCCAAATACTTCCTCCTCTTTAAGTCTCCGTTGTTCTCTGTAAAACTCCTCCCTAGATCAGGGAGGCCAATGGCATCCTGCCAACTTAAGCATTTTTCTCCCTGCTTTCTGTTCTTTAGAGACTACGCTCATTTCCTGATCCTCATACTTGCCTTCCACATCCTCACCCCCAACAGTTCATTCAGTCTTCTCTCCTTATACTCAGCTTTGCACCTGTGGATAGAGGCTGCCCACACTTGAAAGAGACTCCCATCTCCCGTGGGCCAAGTGCCCACTGCTC
This sequence comes from Calonectris borealis, assembly GCF_964195595.1. Classification (NCBI taxonomy): domain Eukaryota; kingdom Metazoa; phylum Chordata; class Aves; order Procellariiformes; family Procellariidae; genus Calonectris; species Calonectris borealis. Next base: position 155,731 of record NC_134318.1, read on the forward strand.
CTCTGCCACTCCTTGATACACTTAATACATCACACTTCTGATCTTCCAAGTACTGCACAGATATTAACTAATCTTCTCTGGAACTTCTTTTAACTTCTTCCACATACGCTTCCTATGTTGTTGCCTCATCATGAGGTATTTGGCCTGGTCCTGTCCCTGAATTGTTGTTTTCTTGCTGACTGAATTGGAGATATCAGACAACCTGTGGGATGGATCCTGGTTTTTCTTTTGATTTACCTTTAAGATTTTATAAACACAATGCACTCTTACAATCTGTCTATAACAAACATATAGCGAAAGGAAGGACTAGCTTGACGCTGCAGTAATAGGTAAAACAGACTCCTCTCTCTCCAACTGAGAGAAAGCGTCTTGGCTATGTGAGATGACTAAATTGAAGAAATTCAAAATTGTCATAAAAGAACAGTGTTGACTTTTCCAACCATTTGCTCATGCAGTATCAACTAAGTTGTTAAAAAAAGAATGTTGGAGGCTGATTCCTATTGGGAAATCAATTTCTTCAGCCCTATTTAGCCAGTAATGGAAAAGGTGGCTTTCCATCTGATCCTTTAATTATCTTTAATTTTTATAGGCAATTATGGTTTCCTCAAAAAGCGTTCATTTCTCAGAGTCCTGTTTTCAGTCATGTACCGGAGTTTTATTTTAAATAACCTTAGTGGAAGCACAGATGCCCTTTGTAAAAGCCAATTCAAATGAAGCCATTTAAACATCAATTACCACTTGGATTCTCCACAACTATCTGTGCATACTTGCTTCATTATAAATCAGCTGTTGTATAAGTTATGCGTTATACAGCCTCTTTTAACAGGTGACAAGGAGTCATCTATTGAATTTCTGTAGAATACTTACACTTCCCAGCCTGGTCTGCCACCTGCTGAGCGAACTGGACTGGCTCTCATTGGATGACCTTTTGGAGTGGGGAGAGGAAAAAGAAAGAAATCCCATTCAGTTCCTCTGAAGGCAATTTTTTTAAAGAAATTCTGAAGTTACAGTTACTTACCAGTGTCGTGGTTTAACCTGGCAGGCAGCCAAATACCACGCAGCCGCTCACTCACTCCCCCCGCCCCCCCAGTGGGACGGGGAGAGAATCGGAAGGGTAAGAGTGAGAAACACTCGTGGGTTGAGATAAAGACAGTTTAATAGAACAGAAAAGGGAGAATAATGATAATAAATAATGATAGAATATACAAAATGAGTGATGCACAATGCAATTGCTCACCACCCGCGCTGACCGATAACCAAGTAGCGATCGGTACTTCCTGGATCACGCCTACCGTTCATATACTGAGCATGACGTCACATGGCATGGAATACCCCATTGGCCAGCTGGGCTGGCTGTCCTGATTATGTTCCCTCCCATCTTGTGTACCTAGCTCAGTCAGTAGGCACGGGAACTGTCCTTGGACTAGGAGGGCACTTAGCAACAACTGAAAACATCAGTGTGTTATCAACATTCTCCTCATACTAAATCCAAAACACAGCACTAGGAAGAAATTTAACCCTATCCCTGCCGAAACTAGGACACCAGTTGTGGGTATTGCTTGTCCTTGGGGGCCCAGAAGACTTGGTAATGCTGGTTGTCTTTGTACGGGAACCTGATAGACATCTCAAAAAACCATTAGTAGGCTTGAGTTCTGAAGGTTTTAACCAACTCTCCCGTGGAGAAGAATGTGGATTAAATGCCTAACTATCCGTTTGTTGCAGACCACAGTAAGTCACCAGAGTTGGCTATATCATTTTCTATGAGAGAAATGAATCCCACCTCTCCTTTGCCAGAGGGTAAATGTAAATTGCAGGCTCAGGGTAAAGTTCGTCTCCGAGTAACTACATTTTATAAATGGAAGAAGTCTATTTCCTACAAAACGAGATCCATGACAGAAACACAGAAGTGCTACCAAGTGCATTTTAAAACAGCCACTCCTGTCAGCACACAGCAGTATTTTCTTAGTTTATAGCAACAGGAAAACTTCAGTCTGTTTCACACATGGGATTTGATAAAAGTCAGAGGGGGCGGAAATCTCAGTCCAACAGCTACTTGTTAAATTTTGCAAGAAGCCTTTGAAACATAAACCAAAAGCAAAACGAGCTTTCAGAGAGAACGACTCCACTGCAAACACTACTGAAATGTTTTGCAGAAATACAGATTCTTAGCATACCACACGTTTGACCAACTTCCAGGGGCACGAACAGCAGGACCACCCTATTTTAATATTCAAAAGTATCCCAGATTCTATGGTTAAGCACAATGACAGTGCTTCCTGCCCCGTAATTACAGATGCTGGCCAACTTGGTTGCATAGCCACTCAGACATGCACGCATGGTTTCTCTCGCTTACTTTTTGGCCAGTCCAATTAATTCCATACTTACGCATTAATAGTTGGTATTGCGTATTTTCCAGTGTTTGTCAGCATAGCACCCTTTGTATTGGGGTCTTTCACCTCCATCATGAAACTCCTTGGAATTCCTGTGCTCTTTAATTCTGGGAACAGGCTCAACATTTTTGTCCTGTTAAGAAAAGAAATGCAGACATATCTCCTTTTAAGACCCACACTTAAAATGACATTTCAATGATTATTTTAAGCAGCAAAAGCCTTTAATCCTCTCCTTTTACCCAGCATAAGGGTTGCTCGACTAAAATACTTATTTTCCTAAATGAATATAGCCAGGATGTTCCAAAGGCTTGAGCAGTGTTTTGAACTCATTCCATTCTTTGGCTTAAGTTCAGGTTCTTTAAGGGTGAAATATCCCTTAGCTCACCATCCACTCAGAAAAGAGATACAAACCCGCTCCTCCTCCAAAGCGCAATTCAGAGCACAAATATTCAATAGATGGGGTCAACAGAAACATCTTGGTTTTACATGAAATACTAAAAACTGTGAACTGTCATTAAACAGAGTTAAAACCAGAAACATTTCCAGTAATATTGAAATATATAAAAATATGCATGAAAGTTCACAGAGCAAGATCTGTGGACATACTTAATGTCTATGACCTAGAAAAAAGAAAAGTTTACATTTATAATGCCAGGTTTCCCTTGGATTTTGAAGGGCTTTGCAACATTGCCATATGAACCTCTGTCTTTCACCCCAAGAGAAACAATTCTTAATATGAGTATTCATGGATTTGTTACGTAACTGCCAAGGTAAAAAAATGAAAAGCTAAGGAACACCAGAAGTCCCCCACAGTCTTACCCCATTTGTTGGGCAGTTCTTTATACAGTCGCCAGGTTTTCCGCAACAAAAGCAAGCAGATGATGGTGGAGGTGGACCCCAGGGTTTCTTCAGGTAACTAAAAGGGTTTGGGGCAAAGAAGAAAAAGGTATGCACGTGTCTCTCTCGTTAAAACAAACTTCTCTACAATTTTTCCATAATCTTCAAAGAACAGATTTGACATTATCAACACTTACTTGATTGGATCATATTCCTGGCAAGACTGTAGCATCATAGCTTTTATTTTATCTTCTTCGGAAGCATTGGCTTCAGCCAGATTGGCAGTCTGTTTAACAGGTAATTATTTGACACATACATTAGAAACACATTTAAGCCCACACTGCCAAAGAGAACACCACTCACCCAACCCTGTAAAGAGCAGCACAACGCCAGCTGAGGTTGCATGAAAACAGCTGCTTATATGAAACAGAGTTGTCCAAAAGATGTTCTGGGGAGTCCTTACATCATCACAGGCTGTTTATGTGCCTGTTAACCTACTTGAAAAGAGCATTCCTGGGCACTCAAAACCTTAGGCTCTTCATGTTCCCCCCCACTAACTTCTTCATAGGAAGCAAGTTAACTACAATAAGCAAAACCTGCAGTTTTTTTCCAGTTGACCGTGTCCTTTTAACATACAAATTGTAATATAAATGTTATGCAGAACTGGATCTTCAAATTATTGAAGCCAGCTGATTTTTTTAAAGTAGTATTTGTTCAAATGTTTTTCTTACACACTAGTACAGATACAAGCAGGGTCTAAGGGAGTGACTGTAAATGATTTGGACCCTCAAGCACCTATCATTCAGATCAACCACTCATGGTTTTGGTTTTAGATGCATTCATTCACAAAAGCAACCAACTTGTTTCAGCATTTTGTTAAAGGGCTGTTTCATATACACAGCTTTTTCTCAACTGTAACATAATCCAGATCGACATCTATGAAGTCATTTCCATTAACATTTACAGAAGACTTTACAGATACTTGACTAATTTGTTTGAACCCAAGCCGTTTACAAAACACATCCAAAACCCACAAGACATTACTAGGAATAGACCAAAATTCAAGATGGCATTTAATGCATAATAAAACAGAAAACTTTTTACAACACATTGCCTCCATGCTAAGCCAGTCTGCACTGAGGAGGTTAGAGTAAGGAACCGTCTGGAGCTGCTTTATCTTATGTTCCTCTATTTTTCTGAAATACTTACATTTTCTCAAAAGCTTAAATGTGTACACCACTTGGACAGTTTTTCACATTTTAGAGTAAAACTTCACCTGAGTTTACAGAACCAAGGACATGTTTAGGGCCAGCGCTAACAGAGACCAATTTCTCCTGGTGGCTACCTTCCAAACTATTTTTTTTTTTCTTACCAAATGTCCACAATTTAATTTCTGCAGTGAGAGAGGGAAGAAGTTACCAGTGGGAAGAGATTTTTCTTTCTGGGAAAGGAACTCCAGCCTTCATTTTCAGAAGAAAGGACTAGCTCCTCTGCATTAGGCCCTGCCTTCTCTAATCTTTGTAACTTTAAAGACTAGTAATTTAATTGGCTAGCACTACGCCTTTTCACAAAGTGCAATCCCTAGTGCTTTCCCAGACAAAGTTACATGTTGTTGAGCAAAAAATGCAAGCAGTTCCATAGCAAAACATGGCATTACAACAGTTTCAGAAGGTCACGTTTGCTAATATGCCACCCATACGCATCAGTATTTTCCTGTAAACAATTAGGTGCATTTACACAATTTACACAGTCTGCGATCAAACAAATTAGATTGTGTTGTCCACTGTATATATACTACAGTGTATGAAATTGTGCAGCATTCAAAGCATGGATCTATAACTGTAGCGCCTAGAAATTCAAAAATAGCCATGCAGTTGTCCGTGTTCCAGAAACGCTTCTATTGTGGCTCTTGCAAACCCCCCTGAAATGTCCGTCACTTACAGCCAATTAAATTCTTCTGTGAAAATTGTGTTACTTTCCAATGCAAAATGAACGAAAAGTATGAAAAACGGTAAACAGCTTCTGAAGTGCTTCTTCTTTGTGTCTTGAAGATGAGTAATACTGCAACATTACGTTGCGGCTGATAAGGTCCTCCCCCTTCTATCTTCCCAAACTGGCAACTACTCTTTACCAGGATAGTATCAAAATATACACACATTTTAAAGTTAAAAGAAATACTTTAAATTATTAAAAATTAAATTAAAGGTTTGTTCACATGACAACAGTTCTCCAGCTATAGATCACAGTATAAGATTTAAAAATACAAAGCAAACACTTTTTTTTAGGAATATATATGTACCTTAGTCAGCTGGGCCAGAGAAATAGATGCAGAAGAGTCATCAATCTGTTCACAAAAAATTAAACTCACATTCAAGTTCTACAATCAAAAACAGAGCAATAGTTAACCTCTACTGTAGTCTGACAGTCTGCACTATATCCTCCGAGTGTCACTGAAAGAGCCATTTCCAACCTAGTGTAGTTGGTATTTGTTCAAAACAAAGTCCAAACCTGTGACAGCTTAAGAGTGCCTATGTGGTTAAGGAGAAGAAGCTAAACTAACCAAACCCGCTGGAGATCAACTTATTGCTCCAGAATATCTCAGAGAGGGACCCTTGTCAAATGCTCACAGCTGCTTAAAAGTCGAAGGGGTAAGGAAGCTATCAATTTTCAGCTAAAAAGGATTTTTAAAATATATTTATTTGAAAAGGAAGCATCACTACAGGAAACTTCTTTTCAGTGTGGTTTGTAAACTAATCAGCCAAGTATTTCCTTGTGTTACTTATTTCTGTTTTAGCAGCAGAACGACAGTGTCTTCAAACCTGAAGAAAAACGCTGCCCCTTTTCCAAATGTAAATTCAAAGTGGCAGTATCCTAAAGAAAAGCTTAGCCTTTGGGAAATTAAAGCAGCATCCAGCCCTGAAGTCACCCAGATCCAAAAACGTACTGCAGGCGGAGGTTAAGAAAAATGACAGGGATTTTACCCTTTACAAATGCACCAGGCTCTAACCTTGTGCCAAAATTTGTACACTGGGTTTTACGTATTTTCATTTGCAGACAAACTATTAAACTAAACTGCTTCATCTGATAAAGCGGAAAGGTCAAATGTAGAACTTTAGAATACCACTTTGTGTAGCAACGATATTTAAATTCACAGCAATCTATTAAAGACAGTTATGCACTCAGTTATGCACTCAAACAATATCGCTTCAATTATACAGTTTCAGGAACAAATACCCAAGTCTTTAAGGACATGAAAAGGAAGCATTTAGCTGCACAGAACTGTCCTCAAAACGTGTGGGACATGTTGGTTTTGGTATTTGTTTGAACCCCCGAGTCAAAAGTAAGAAACAGTACCATGTTTAACAATAATGGTTTCTCAGTGGTTTTTGATAACATTTTCAAAAACCATGTTCAGTTGTGCAAACCTTGAACCTACGTGATCTAAAAACGATTGTACATTATCTGTACAACACAAAGTCGTTCAGGAAATAGTCTAGCATATCCAGTATGAAATACAATGCATTACTAGGCACAAACACCAATATTCACATTAGATAGAACTGTGCAAATGATGGCATTACTCCGTTTCTACTATGCTGAATCAAATACATTGTATTTACAACATATACTATGTTTTACTGGAAAAGCTATTAAGTTAATGTTTGGAAAATTAATCCAAGGCTACCTTAAGTGCAGCGTGCAGCAAAAAGTGTGAGACTGTGTTTTTATATACTGCTTTTGATGTTCCACTTACTGGCTCAGTTTGACTTCTAGAAGAAGAAATAAAGGTGATCAGAACTTCAAATACAGCACTTGTACCAAAAACATAAAGCACTGAAAACAGATTATAAAACCTGAACATCAAAACTTTATGTTCTGATAGTCGAGTGAATCTGGAAATTTACTCATATACATAAACCGTTGTCTCTTGGTACATTCAGTGCAACTAAAAAAACCCCCCAGAATCCCATTTCTACTTTGTCACAAATTACTCTAAGGCTTACAGATATAGAACACGACCGTGCAAGGGGAAGTCCTCAGGTAGTTTGTCTCTGCTACATAAGTATCAAAACCAGGAAGTCTGTACTACAGTTTTGTGTTCATAAATAATCAACCATCAAAATACGAAGGTAACTTTAGCCAATCTGTGTATCGCTAGTATTACAAATAGGTACCAGATGGAGTCCTTTAGTTTCTAAGAAAGAACAGTGATAGTCTAGACACTTCCAAAGTGTCTTAAGTGAAAAGTGTACTTAAGTGAAAAAAATCAGTCATCTGACAAATAACAACAATGTCAGCAGCATCGTCTTTAGAACAGTGTTTCTCTGTGGAAGCCCAAGCACTGTGTTCAGATATCTTAGCCATGAAAGTGCCAAACCACTAAATGTGTTACATATGCTATATGGACTAAAAACAGTAGTAGAAATGTCACCTGAAAGCAGGTCCTAGGCCTTTGTGCGATTTAGGAGACCTGTGACAAAAAAAAAAGGTCTTGGTTGCCAGAATTTGCTTCAAGATAATCTTGAAAATGCTACGATATTTTAGGAAATATTTATTAAATTTGAAAACTTGCTGAGATTCCACATACTCATTGATCTGTATCTGCACGCTACTCATCATGAATCCGCCATGCAACCATTGATGTCGTTAACAAACAATTCACACATCATCCAAAGTGTCCCATGAGCAGAGGCAATTCAAAGGCTGCTGTGCAACTGGTGTACAAATAGAAAGGCGCACGCTCCTTGCCACTGCTAGAACACCACCAGGCTCGCAACGACAGCCACGTACCTCCTGAAGTTGAGGAAGGACAAGGACATCCTTTAGATTACCACAGCATGGATTCTTCATACATTTACCTTCAAGAGCGTACTAAAAGGAGAGTAACGCATTTTTGAAGGCCTCTCCACCATTACAGCATACATTCATCATTCCCAAACATCCACCACTCTACCAGTTGTTTCTGCAATGTTCACAGCTGAAAGACTAGAAAGCTAATCTGCCTGGTTAATTTTCAGCGCTAGAACAGCGGTGCCGTTCCTTCCTTATCCCCTTATACATACAGGTATGTATCTGACCTTTGATGCTAGCCGCATCTATCCTCTCATTTTAGGGCAGCATTACAATACCAGGAGAGGGTGCCCGAAACAGAGGATGCACTGACAAGACAGCACTAAGCAGACGTGTTTAAATTAACCCCCAAAACAAGGCCATGTTTATAAGCACAGTGCTGCGGTGTCCAGAATTACTAGAGGGTGCCTGAAAACACTGCAACAACTACTGCAGGAATACGCCCAAAGTTGAGATGCAGAGCCACATAAATTCAGGGTTTTTTGCTTGCAGATGCCTCGTGGGTACCGGGAGGCTGCTGTACTCTTTGTTCGAGACACAGTGTAACTCATCCGTCTACTTGATTTATTGAGAACCAACATTAGAAAGACATGGCAAAACCACAAGCTAATAATATCTACTAATTGTGGTGGAGAGACCTATCTTTAAGGCGGCTGGAAAACATGACCGTTCAAACAATGCTAATGTAGCTGATATAGAACTGGACTGTATGAATACATAAATGACAGCAGTAATCCTCTAGTCAGCACTGCATTGGAATAGCTGTAATTTTAATCAATACACCTGATTCTCTGTCCTCCGTAAATCTTAGGAATACAGAACCAAAACCCGGAGCACAGATACCAGCTTAGGGTAAAAACAGACGTAGCAAGATAACTAGTAACATTTGGTAATGTGCTAAACTGCTTACTGAGTTTCAAGTTTGGAAAGGATTAACTATTCCTTCATCGTACTTGCACAAAAGGCAATACACTTTAGGATACTGTTCTTTTTCTCTTGCCTGAAACGGACATTGTCTTGAGGAAACGCATAGGAATCGCTTACGAATGGAACTTCTTGTTTGCATCGTTCGCCAACTGGTAAACCTTGGTCTTTCCTCTATAGCTAGTATGCAAAAACCCCAGATTTGGGGCGTAAGAATACCTGCCATATCCCCCCCAAATGCCAGAAATAGTCAAACACTGAGAATCAGGCTCTTCTGAGACGGGAACAAAGTATGCGTTTACGCTACAATGCGTATCTGTCTTTACTATAAAAGCCATAAAAGCCAACACATATAATAAGGAATCTCTGCACGTCGAGGAAACAGGATCTACAACTTGGGTCTCAGAACAATCAACCCCAAGAACAAACCCAATAGAATAATCTTAAAAGTTACCATGGTTGGAGTTCGACCCCCATGTCCCAGCAGGCCTAAAAATGTAAGTCCACTTTCGGACAGACACATTAAAATCTACCCCATGCCAACAAAAATTAACAGCAGCTTTAACAAGAAAGAACGCCTCTGTAAACTAATACCCATAAAAAAAGTTAACACACTGAAACCCCTAACAAAGAATACAATGCTTTATGGATACTTACATAACATCGGTTTTGCCGGTAGCTTTAACTCCTCCGACAGGGATTCTTCTAACAATTACCGATGAGTTCTTAGGAATCAGGGCATTCTCATCTGTGTATTCTGAAAACAACATAAATACAGAGAAAAACATCAGTCAATTCGTAAGAATGCATGCTCATATGTAATTACGTAGCACTTCGCAGAATCCCTTTACAGATACAAAAGCAAAATTTTATATGTAACATCACGCTTTCATCGTCTCAACACACTAACAGTATATTTCAAGAAATCTTGGGGTTTGAGAATCAAACACAAGCAGCAAAATCTTTTTCCTTTTTTTAAAACAGTTTGAATGCCAACAGCAAAATGGACTCAAAGGTCACTAAAGGAGAGTCTGCTAATGCACGAGGTTCTTTCCTGACCTAGCTTAAAGTTGCTTTTGCTTCCGTTAGGCTACAAAACCCATAGATCTTTGGAGAAAAACAAACCACAGCAAAGTCTCACCTGCCTAAACCAGATTCTAAAGTCTGACTAGCTTGCCCTGCCACCAAACAGGCACTTAGCTAAAGCACGAGAACTCTGCGCCATTGCTTTCATAGCTGTTAACTAAAAACCAGTCACCTGTGCTGGCAGTGCTCAAGCCTGACAGAACACAGAAGAGAGCCTGCCGCCTCTGCCTGTTTCTTGGAGCTTAATCCATCAACAACCACACTTCTCAGCTGCTCAGGGCTTTACGTTTAAATGGAAACAGAACTGGCAGTGCTAGAATTTGGATCACAGACATTTTGGGGTTTTTTTGAGCTTGCTTTCACAAGTAGGGCAGAATTGGCTCAAACTCAAGTGGTATCTCCCCTCTTAAGCTAATCATCTAGTTTGAATTAACCAAAGGGACGTGAATTCGTTCGATCCATTCCCTTTTTGCAGAGCAGAGAGGCCCAAACGAAATTACTTAGGAAGACAGCCTTGAAAAGCCTTTCAGGAACAGCGTGTGCCTGAAGCTCTCCATGCTTTGCCTTGGCTTACACCCTGTTAGTCTTCTGAAGAGGAGGAAAGCCTTCTGACTTTTTACATAAGGCCCAAACAAAAAAAAACAACTACCTGAGACACTTGGACTGAGTAAGCTTAAAATGCAAAGATCTCTCCAAGGAGAATGCTTTTTCTATTGTACTTACACAAGCTGGATAGGACTGAATATTTTAAAGCACTATCAGCAGGCATCCCCTGTAATCTGCCTACAGTTTTAAATATTCAAAGCCCTTACCTTTGCAGAGCGAATCAGAACAATGGTCTGAAAACCAAAGATACTGTATACCTCGTCAAGCCCTGTCAGGTGGCATCCCTAAGACCCCTAACGTTGTGCTGTTAAGGCTCTTCACAGACACTCTCCTGAAAATAGTTTAAGTATCTGTAGACAAACAGCAAGCTTTAGGTCCAACCACTTTAAAGGCTAGGGCTGAAGTTACAGTTACCCCAGTGTACATACTACTCTGTTTAAGTTTTAACACATGAAACGGGAAGAGGAAAAAAAACACTAGTACACATTTTAAAGAAAAGCCTGTTGTAAGAGTGTCACAGAACCACAGGGGGAAAAAAAAAAAAAGAAATGTAATGTTTAAGGAATGAAAACACTTTACAAGTCTTTTTATTTCTGAAAAGTCACATCCCAAAGTCTTTAATCACATTCAAACTTATCGAGATGGCAGATTACCAAACTGAAATATCCTACTAAGTAATACGAAACCATTATCATCTCTAAGAATCAAGCACCATTTGTTAGATTTAAAAGAATTTATGATGTCTCTAAGAACATTTCTTACGTATATCCACCATAAACGTTCTGCCATAAAACTTCAGTATTGCCCTGATACGGTTAACATGTAGTACAGGAAAAAAAACCACCGTTAGAAACAAATGATGAAATGATGCTCAATAGCATCTGAATGACCATGTCTTTGGTGTGGAAAAGAAGTTATATTAACAAGAAATTCCAAAGTATAATTTAGATACGGAGAACACTCATGCGCAAGACGGCTTTCAAGGGTCTGCACAGATTTTAACTCACAGATACGCTCCTGATCCAAAATGTTGCTAGTGGGCAGTTTCTGCAACAGCCGCAAAACCCATTTTCCAATGCAGTGGAGTAAAACAAGTTGAAGTCAAAATTAAGTCACGAAATTCACCAAATCCAGGTGGTTTCTTTTCTTCAAATTAGCCATCTCTTTTATTTCTATCACTTTCAGCTTTCTCCACCACATTTCAAAGAAATCTGGCAAGTTGGTTATTACAAGATATGCTCCCACATTTCCTTCTCATTTTACCTAGAAGAATTCCAGGAAACCAAAGCTTTTGTAAGCGCCGTATGTCACACATCAACCACGTACTCCTCTACGCCTAGCTCCATGTCTACAACACAGATCTGAAGGTAGTTGTCAGAACAGCAACTACAAAAGAACAGCTCTGTGAGACCCCCAACGCAAGTCAGAGCTACCGATGGTGGCCGAATCGCATTATGGCTTCCCACCCCACTTAATGCCCAGCGCCGCTTGCCCTCCCGGTCCTGCCGCATGCTGGCGGCATGGGCCCCAGCCTGACTCACGCTACGTGGGGATGACCCAAAAAGAGCAGAGCGCGGCTCCCACAGGCCACGGCCGACGCAGGGTGGTCTGCGACGCCGCCAGCCGGGCGGTGCCCGAGGCCCCGCGCCCGCCGCCCCCGCGCACCTTCTTTGGTCTGGGCGTTGGTGATCTGCAGGTCGCAGCTGGCCGCCTTCAGCTCCTCGCGGCCCCTGATCTGGTGCTTGAGGTCACACAGGGAGATGTGGAGGCCGTTGAAGGTGACCATGTCATGGTTCAGCTTGGAGGCGAACTTGTAGTTGGGGCCAGGAGGTGCCTGCTCCGTGATGGCGTCTACCGCGGCAGACAGCGTCGCGGCCGCTGTGCCAGGTGAGGGCCCGCGGCGGTTCCTCCTCCACCGAGGAGGCCAGGGCAAGCAGCGCGGGCTGAGCTCGAGCGGGCCGGCGGCGCTCAGAGGCTGCGGCGCTCCGCCATGGCCTTCCTGGCCGACAACCGCACGGGCCGCTGCGAGCGTGTCACTGTGCACACGCAACGGCACACTGCACCCACCCCCCGCGCCTCACGTGACCCAGCGCATTATGACAAAAGGCCCGCGTCACGTGGGCGTGGCGGCCCCGCGCTCTTCATCCTAACACCAAGCGCCCCCGAGGGGAGGGGGGGCCCGTCAGCCCCGGGCCTGTCACCACCCCGGGCCGCTGGTCTCCCTGCTGTCCCCTGGCCTGTCACCACCCGGTGTCCTGCCACCCCCCAGGCCTGTCACTGCCTGGTGTCCCTCCTGTCACCCCCCAGGCCTGTCCCTGCCCAGTGTCCCTCCTGTCGCCCCCCTAGGCTGTCACCACCTGATGTCCCTCCTGTCACCCCCCAGGCCTGTCACTGCCCGGTGTCCCTCCTGTCACCGCCCGGGCCCATCACCGCCTGGTGTCCTGTCACCCCCCAGGCTGTCACCACCTGGTGTCCCTCCTGTCACCCCCCAGACGGTCACCACCTGGTGTCCCCTCCTGTCAGCAGCCAGCCAGGGCAAGACAGCCTGGGGCAGATGCAGCGGGCTTGGCCGTGTGGCGCTCGGCTGCCCGCGGTGCAGGGCCGGCAAAGGGAGGGGACATCTCAGGGTGCTTGAGTGTATCTTGTGGCATTCATGGAAAGTTCAGTCAAAGAAGCCAATGACCATTTATGTTTATGGCCACAGACCAGTCCCCTGCCCCCATTTTTTAACTCCTCCCTCTCTGCCTTTAGCCCATCACTATTTTTTGCTTTCTCTTTCTCTGTCTCTCTCCCTGTCTGTAGTTTCTAATTCCTCCCTGTCTGTCCTATAGCCTGCTGCTATTTTTTCCTTTCTCTCCATCTCTTTCTCCTGCTCCCTCTCCTTCTCTTTTTTCTATCGCCGTGTCCTGCTTCCTGGCCTTATCTTAATGTTAGGGTTAGGGGCTAGGGTTAGGGTTAGGCTTAGGGTATCGTTAGGGTTAGGGTTAGGGTCCGGGTTAGGATTATGGTTCGGGTTTAGGGTTAGGGATAGGCTTAGGGTTTCGTTTTAGGGTTAGGCTTAGGGCTTAGGGCTTAGAAGTAAAACTGTCCCAAGCACTTACGCCTCCATCAAGGACCACATGCCCTGAGGCTTGTGATGACTGTTGGATGGCTTTCCCTCCCCCCGATGGAAACACCTCTCAGTTCTCTGTGCTCACACCAGGGAAGGAAAGGCAATACACCCCCATATCTAAAGGCATGGCACTCCAAGCAAAGGTAACGTTTCGTTTCTTTAGATGAACTGCCTGGCCAGTTACAACACCTGCTTATACTGACTTTATCCACCCTTACCCGCAAAACATTGTGACAGGCTGAGTAAGCGTGGAGAGTCAGGTGAACTTTGACGCACACACTGCTACCATAGGACTGGATTTTTAACCTATTTACATTTATCCGTCGCTTTGAAGCTGCCCAAGGGTCAGCATGCCCTTGCTACTGGAGGTTCTTGCTCTGTGCAGGCACTAAGGAAGACATTTCTGGTGACAGATTATTTCTAACGGGTAAAGCACAGCAGAACACACTGTTCATGAGCTGCTGAGAATCGTCCCCCAGGCATAGCAGGAACAACGGCAAAGCTTGTATATTTAAGATGCATTTGAGTTACCTTACCATTAAAATACACCACCACCAGCCAGTGCTCTAGGCGGAAGGCTGACATCAGTGTACAAGGACAGTCCCTTCTGGACATCTCGCTCCTGGGTAGAAATCCTAGAGACTTCCTTTAAGGACAGAAATCCAAAGAGCTACAATAAGCCTTTTAAATTCAGCACAGCAAACAAAAAGCAAACAAACAAAAAATGACAGGAAACCCCTGAGGCACTGATGAGGAACACAAGGTCTCCCCTTGAGTCCACTACCCCTCACAAGACTTACTCAAAATTACTCAGTTGCTTACTCAAAAGCAATAACCAACAAGCCATGTACCCTTGGGGAAGCCCTTGTCCTTCTGTGCCGCTGGTGGCATCCCACCATTTCTTTGGGAGTCCACACAAATTCAGAAGTACACTTAGTCCTGCGGCAGTCATTACCTATGGACCCGAACTCCTCCCACACCCCAGAAGTGGCTGTCGGTCGTCTGGCAGTCATTCTCCACAAACTGCAAGCCCTCCATACCTAACCACCTACCTAGTGACTCAGTGGAAATGAGCTGGACCACAACAGAAGTGACACTGCCTGGCCCGGTCACACAGATTAGACCACAAACGGTGGTTACAAGACAGAAAATGCAACACAAACCACAGGGACGGCAAAAAAACAAGCAGAAGACACATCACACAAAAACCAAAGACCCTATCCAAACCCTAAAAACGCAAGCAAGCTACAAAAGGACTTTCCAAAAAAAAGACCACCCAGAACACAACATAAGGCAAAACCAACCTAACCCCAGGAACCCAGCGCTTGCAAACCCAGATCCTGACCATAACAATAACATGCTTTAATCCTAAGTCGCGTAAACTCCCATAACCCTCAAACCCCATAACCCTAGCACGCTGGAACCCTAGCGCCCCATATCCCTAGCACATTGTAGCCCCAAGATATCAAAACATTGAACACAAACTCCCTGGAGGTCTCTCTCTTCAGGTGGCCCCAGATCTCAGACACCACAACTCTGAAGTGGGGGTGCCCACCGTGCCCAAGTGGAAGATCCACCAGGACAGCACCAGCATCCATCTTCACATCATCCGTCACGCCCTGAAAAAGTGCCCAGGCTGGACACTCCTGGGGAGAAAGGCGGAGGCACTCGGAGACTTTGAACCGGCCAGCCATGGCCACAGGGCTTCAGCTCATCATGTCTGTGTCAGAGCCACCAGGCAGGTGACCCCGTCCCCCCTGCGAAGACCCCTTGGGGTAGCCGTACCCAGCACCAGCTGGCTGGATATGGCCTTTGCTCTATGGGGAGGTGCTCCCTGGGAGCAGGGTCTCTCACGGGGGAACTCACAGCTCACCTGGGCTGCTCTGCGGCCACCGGACGCCTTTGCTGTCAGGTGGCTCTCAGCACCTCTCTGCCAACGGCTGTCACCTCCCTGCGGGACGCTCTCCAGCGCACGGTCCGTCTCCACTGGGTCTCCCTGGGGACAAAGATCGGAAGGGAGGGATGGGGTTTGCTCTGTCCCCGTTCCCAGGGTGCTTCAGGAGAGACCTGCCACCCCCAAATGAGCTGTCTGACGTGGACACCACAGACGAGCTGCAGACGTGGGTCAGCACGGTGGCGGGGAGTGGGCAAGATGTCCTGCGGAGCCCCCGGCGCTGGCGGAAAGCAGAGCTGGAGACAACGGGGAGAAGCCCCAGGCAGCCAGCAGCTGGCGGTGGGGCCTGGCAGGAGCAGCGCCCGCAGAAATGCCCGGCTCCTGGAGCCTCGGCCCCAGGGCTGCAGCCTCGGCACCTCCTGGGGCTTCGCTGGGAAAAACCAGGCAGGGGTGACCCTGACAGCCCGCACACGTACCTGGCCCCGGGATCTGGCAGCCTGTCCCTGTGCCCATCGCTGCCACGGGATCCAGGAAGCAGCGCCCCAGCCCTGGCGTGGCCCTGAGCCGCCTCTCAGGCCAGGCAGCAGGAAGCCGCGCCCCATGGCATGCTGGGAGCTGTAGGCCCGGGGCACGGGCTGCCGCGCGGCCATGTTGGTTCCCGGGGCATGCCGGGAGCTGTAGGCCTGGGGCACGGGGCTGCTGGGCAGCCATGTTGGTCTTGGGAGGTGCGGGCTCTGCTCCAGCTGCGGCCCAGCTGAGGTGAGGACAGGCACGCAGGTGGAGCTACCGAAGAGGAAGGGAGGAGAGGACAGACGGACAGAGAAAGAAGTGCTTGAACTGTAATATTTGCCTGGCAGTGCAGAGAGCGGGAGCTGCGGTGAGTCCCAGCCCCTCGGGGCCGTGTCACCCCTCTTCTGCATCGCAGTCCCTCCCAGCCCCCCCCTCCCATTTCCCTCTGTGTCATTTTTTTCACTTCCCCATACCTCTCTTCTTCTGTTGCTGTGTTCTGCTCCCCGTCCTCTCTTCTCCAAGTCCCTCTTTCCCTGTCGCTCTACCTGCCCCTGTCTTTTTCTTGCTGCCCCTCCCTCCTGCTCCCTGTCCCTCTTTTTGCCTTCCTCTGTCTCTGCCCTGCAGCACATTGCTGTTGTTTCTTCTCTGTCTCTTTGTCCTGGTCTGCATCCCGCTCTGTTTTTCACAGTCTCTCTGGCCTGTTCCCTGTCCTGCTTTGTCTCTCTCTGCCTGTATGTCCCGCTCCCTGTCCTTGTCTTCCCTTCTCCCTCCTTCTGCTTCTCTCTCTCTCTGCCTCCCCCCCCGCCCTGCTCACTGTCACTGCGGTTTTCCATGCTGTATCCCACTGTCCCTGTCCTTCTTCCTGTTCATCTCTCTTCTGTCTCTCGCTGCTGCTCCCTGACCCTTCCCCTCCCCGCTTCCTCCATCTCTCTGCAGGGCTTCTGAGACCTCTCTTTCTTTCCCCATCCCTCTGTGCTGCTCACTGTCCCTGTTTCTCTCTTTCTCTTCGTTGTTATTCTTGTCTGTCACTCTGTCCTTCTCCCTGCCCCTATTCCTTTTTCCTCCCTCTCCTTTCTTCTGCCCACCGCAGGTTTTCTTGCGATCTCTATCCTGCCCCTAGCCCTTAGTTCTTTCTCTCTTCCTGCCTCCGTCTCCCTCTTTCTGCCTCTCTTCCTCTTTTCCTGCTGCTTCTTTCTCCATCTTTGTCCAGATCCCTGTCGTCTTTTTTCTCTTGCTGTCCTTCGGTCCTTTTTCTCTTTTCTCTCTTTCTCTCTGTCCCATTCCCTGCCCCACCCTTTCTCACTAAACCCCGCTCTCCAGCTGGCTGTGCCTTCTTTCCTCTCTCTCTCGCTCTCTAGTTCTCCTTTCTTCGTCTCTCTGTCCCACTGCCCATCACAGCTGGTTTTGTCCTCCAGTGGTGTCCTGCCCCCTCTTCCTTTTTTCTCTCGCTGTCATTCTGGCCTCTTCTTTTAAATTCCTCCATCTCGGTCCTGCACCCGTCACTGTTTTTTTCCTTTCCTGTCCCTTTGTCTTGCTCCCTGTTCCCCGTTCTTGTCTCTCCTTCCCTTTGTTCTGCCGCCCATCTCTGTTCCCCTTCTTGCTCCATCTCTCTGCCCTGCTCCCTGGCCCTCTAAGTCTCTCTCTGCTTCTCTCTCCCGCTCCCTGTCTCTCCCCCACCCTATTTTTCTGTCCTACTCCCTTTTCAGGTTCCCCCCGCCCTCACTTTGTCCTGCTCCCTGCCGCGGCTATTTCTCACTCCATCTCTGTCCTGCAGCCCAGTGCTGTTTTTTCCTTCCATCTCTCTGTCCTGCTGCCCAGCCCAGGCTCTTTTACCTCCTTCTGTGTCCTGCTCCCCGTCCCTTAGTTTTGCCTGTCTTTCCCTTTGTCCTGCCTCCCTGTGCCTTTCTTCTCTCTCTGTATCGCCCTGTCCTGCTCCCTGTCCTTGCCTTTCCCTGACAATCTGTGTCCTACTCCCTTTCCTTGTCTTTCCCTCTCTGCCCCCATCCTTCTTCCTACCTTTCTTTTTCTTCTCTCTCCCCCTCTGTTCCTGCAGCTTCTTCTTCTACCTCTGTCCTGCTCCCTGCCCCTTTTTTCCTCTCGCTGTCCCTCTGCCCTGCTTCCTGTCCCCATCGTTTCTTCTTTATTTCTCTGTCCCGCTGCCTGTCCCATCGTTTCTTGTTGTACTCCCCTGCCCTGTCCAGCTGGCTCTCCCTTTTATTTGTTCTCTCTTCCTCTTTTCTGCTTCTCGGTCCTCTTTTCCTCTTCCCCTGTCTCTGTCCTCCAGCCCGTTGCTGGCTTTTCCCCCCCTTCTTGGTCTCCATCAGGATCTGACCCTCTCTTTATTTCTCAGTCCCTTTGTCCTGCTCCCTGTCCTTCCTTCTCTTTCTCCATCTGGACGTCCTGCTCCCTGTCCCTGTCTTTCCCTAGCCCCCCCTTCCTTCTTCCTCTCCTTCCCCACGCCCATCTCTGCCTCTCTGTCCTGCTCCTTGACCCTACTTTTTCTTCCTCCATCTCTCTGCAGGGCTCCTCATCCCTATTTCTCTTGATTTCTCCAGCTCTCTAGCCTTTTCCCCATACCTTTCTTTCTCTCTCAGCTCCTCTATCTTTTCTCTCATCATATTTTTCTCTTTCTAGTCCACTGTCCTTCTCCCCGTCAACTGAAGCTGAGTGACCAGGTTTCCCTGGGCTCTGGTATTTCCTTAGCATTGCCCTAGGGAAGATCTGTGGTTTTAGGGCTAGGGATCATTTAGGAGCTGGTCTCCTTACGTAGGCAGCGGAGCTAGGCATAGTTAAAGCAGAGGTTGTTCTCAGCTGGTGCTCTGTGCGTCCTGTTGAAAGAGCAGGCTGTGGGCCTTATTTGGAAGGAAGGTTTCTTGTTCTGCGCTTATTGCTCCTCGGGACGCTGCACAGAAGTGGTGGTGGGGTCTGGAGAGACAGATGGGACCTGCTGTGATTCCTAGTAAATGTGAACTTGAACGAGACCAGACTGACTGCATATGGTTTTCTTCTCAGCTCCAATTCCAACCTACGTGCTCGGCGCTAATGAAAAAAGAGACCCTGAGCTGCAAATGAGCAGACAACGTCACTCACTTAGGTCACCGTGCAGTTGGTCTGTGATAAGGGATGTGTACTTCCATGACGGTGCTTTCGTGAACGTTCTCTGGTCTTGCCGCTTCAAAGCCCTCCCTTTTTCCAGAAATTTTAAGATGGCATTTCTTATTCTGGGGTTCAGGCTGGAGTTGGACTTAATGTTGAACAGCTGATATCATGGGCTCCGTAAAATGTGAGAGAGAACCCTGCTTTGTTGTTGTTGTTGTTGTTGTTTTCTAACACGCCCTAAACTTTGCTAAGCAAAGGGAGGAGTGGTTGCAAGAGTCTGTTCTTTGAGAGTGACGTATTCCTGTAGCGTGCCTGTCTTTGTATGGTGAAGGTTTCCTACCTGCAGTATGATTTTGCTGAGCTGTGAGGCTGTATTGGCGTAGCAAAGGTAAGAAGTGGCGTCTTTAAAGGTCATGCAACTGTAGCAAAACTAGCGGGAGAAGCTAGTTCCTTCCCTGACAAAACTAGTAGCAAGTAAAAGCATTTGCTATTGGCTTTTTTATGCAATGTTCATACAGAGCTTTTGGTATTGATTGATTTTTGGGAAGCAAGACAGCAGTGAGGAAAGAAAACTGGGGCTTCTTCACCGTAGGCGGGGTTCAAGCCTTTGCGCTAGAACAGGTCTTCACTAGAGTTTACAAAAAGAGAAGATGAGCTGTCTGTAAGGAAAGTTTCAGTAGAAGTAAGGCTAGATTTGCAGAATTTGGTCCTCCGTATCTGTTGCAAATAAGAGATGACTTGGCAGTGTTTACATCTGAAGTGCATGCCGGTGTGTTAATGCAGGCCGTCGAGGTCTTTTCAGGGGTACTTCTGGACTGCAGGTTGCGTGCGTGGGGGGCACCATGTCCCAGGATGAGCCAGTTTTAGCTCAGAGGATGTGACAGAATGGCAACCATCTTTGTGGTGGACCCCTGTCATGGTTTAACCCCAGTCGGCAACTAAGCACCACACAGCCGCTCACTCGCCCTCCCCCCAGCAATGGGATGGGGGAGAGAATCAGAAGAGCAAAAGCAAGAAAACTCACGGGTAGAGATAAGAAGACTTTAATACTTGAAATAAAATAATAATAGCAATAATAGTAATACTAGTAACAGTAATAATAGTAACACCAATAATACCATAATATTACCAATAATAACACCAATAACACCAATAATAACAATAATAACAATAATAATAACAACAACAATAATAACACCAATAATAATAATAATAATAATAATAATGATAATAATAATAAATAATAATAATTTGTAATTAAAACGAGAGAGAGAAAGAGAGGGAGAGAGGATCAAGAATAAGAACCCCAATCCTAACACTAACACCAAACCCTCACCCTAACTCGAACCCCTAACGCTACCCGTAAACCCTATGCATAACACTAAGACCTCACCCTTACCCTAAGCCTAACACCGAAACCTAACCCTAAACCTGAACCCCAACCCTAACCCTAAACCAAATGCTAACCGTAAACCTAACCCTAACTCTAACCCTAACCCTATCCCTAACCCTAAACTCGAACCATCCTAAACCCAACCGTAAAACTAATGCTAACCCTAAGCCTAACCCTAACCCTAAACATAACCCTAACCTTAACCCTAAACCTAACCCCTAACCATAACCCTAACCTTAACGCCTAACCCTAACGTTAACCCCTAACCCTAATGCTAACCCTAACCCCGAACTCTAGCCCTAATCCTGAACCCTAACCCTAACCCTGAACCCCAACCTAACCCTAACCCCTAAACCTAACCCTAATGCTACCCGTAAACCCTACGCATAACACTACGACCTCACCCTAACCCTAACTCTAACCCCAATACCGAACCCTAACTCTAACCCTGAACCCCAATCCTAACCCTAAACCCTAACCCTAAACTTAACCCTAACACTAACCCTAAACCTAACCCTAATGCTACCCGGAAACCCTAAGCGTAACATTAAGACCTCACCCTAAACCTAACACTGGACCCTAACTCTAACCCTTAACTCCAGTCCTAAGCCTAACTCTAACCTTAACCCTAACCCTAACACTTAACCCTAAATTGAACACTTAACCCTTACCCTAACCCTAACCTAACCTTAAGCCTAACCTGAATCATAAAGCTCTAACCCTAATGTTAACCGTAACCCCGAACCCTAACCCTAATCCCAAGCCCTAACCCTAACCCTGAACCCCAACCCTAACCTTAACGTAATGACCCTAACCCTAACTCTAACCCTAACCCTAATGCTACCCGTAAACCCTAACTGTAACACTAAGACCTCACCCTTATACTAACGCTAACCCCAATACCGAACCCTATCTCTAACCCTGAACCCAATCTTAAACCCTAACCCTAACCTTAACGCTAACACTAACCCTAAACCTAACCCTAACGCTACCTGTAAACCCTAAGCGTAACATTAAGACCTCACCCTAACCCTAACACTGAATCCTAACTCTAACCCTTAACTCTAATCCTAACCCTAACTCTAACCTTAACCCTAACCCTACCCCTAAACCTAACACTTAACCCTAACCCTAAGCCTAACACTTAACCCTAAACCGAACACTTAACCCTAACCGTAACCTAACCTTAAGCCTAACCTGAATCATAAAGCTAACCCTAGCCCTAACCCTAACCCTAAGGCGAAACCTCACCCTAAAACAAAATCCTAACGCTAACCCTAACCCCAAACCGTAACCCTAACCCTAACATCAAACCGTAACACTAACACTTTGGCATAACCCTAACGTTAAACCTAAACGGAACCATAAAACTAACCCTCACATAACACCGAACCCCTAATTCTAACCGTAACCCTAATGCTAACTCAACCTCAAACCGTAATCTTAAGACATCACCACAACCCTACCCCTACCCCTACCCCTACCCCTAACCCTACGCCTAACCCTAAAACTAAACCCTAACCCTATCCCCTAACCCAAACCCTAACCCTAACGCTAAGCCTATCCCTAACTGTAACCCTACGCCCTAACCCTAACGCTAACCCTAACCCTAAAACGAAACCATAACCCTATCCCTAACACTAAACCTGAACCATAATCCTAACCCCAACGATAACCCTAGGCCTAACCCTAACCCCAACCATAACCCTAACCTTAACCCCTAATCCTAATTTTAAGCCCTAACCCTGATGCTAATCCTAACCCCGACCCCTAACCGTAATCCCGAACCCTAACCCTAACCCTGAACCCCAACCTGAACCCTAATGACCCTAACCCTAACTCTAACCCTAACCCTAATGCTACCCCAAACCTAATACCGTAACCATAACACCTCACCCTAAACCTAATGCGAAACCTAATCCTAAAATTAAACCGCAACTCTAAACCTAAACCCTAACCCTAAAAATTAATGCTACCCCTAACCCAAACTGAAATCCTAACCCATAAGCGTAAACCCAATGTAACCCCTAACCATAACACTAAGCCCTAACCCTAACGCTATCACAAACCTAATACCATAACCGTGAGACCTCACCCTAACCCTAATGCGAAACCTAACCCTAAAACTAAACTGCAACCCTAACCCTAAACCTAATCCTAATACTTAATGCTAACCCTAACCCAAACTGAAATCCTAACCCATAAGCATAAGCCCAACCATAACCACTAACCATAACACTAATCCCTAACCCTAACCCTAACTCTAACCCCAAACCCTAACCCGTATCCCAAACACTAACCCTAACCCTGAACCCCAGCCCTAACTCTAACCTTAACCCTAACCCTAACCCTAATAAGCCCTAACCCTAATGCTAACCCTAACCCCAAACCGTAACCCGTATCCCAAACTCTAACCCTAACCCTGAACCCCAGCCCTAACTCTAACCTTAAACCTAACACTAACCTTTACCCTAACCCTAACCTTAAAACTAAACCCTAACCCTAAACCCTAACCCAAACGCTAACCCTAACCCTAAACCTAACCATAACCCTAAGCCCTAACCCTAACCCTAACCCTAAAATGAATCCCTAACCTGATCCCTAACCCTAAACCCAAACCATAATCCTAACCCCAACCCTCTCCCTAACCCTAACGATAACCCTAACCCTAACCCTAAACCTAACCCTAACCCTAACCCCAACCCCTAACCATAACCCTAATGATAAGCCCTAACCCTAATTCTAACCCTAACCCTAACCCATATCCCGAACTCTAACCCTAAGCCTGAACCCCAGCCCGAACCCCAGACCTAACTCTAACCCTAAACCCTAACCCTAAACCCTAACCCAAACCCTAACCCTAACCCTAAAACTAACCCTAACCCTAACCGTAACCCCAAGCCCTAACCCTAACCCTAAACCTAACCCTAAAATGAAACCCTAACCCGATCCCTAACCCTAAACCCAAACCATAATCCTAACCCCAACCCTATCCCTAACCCTAACGATAACCCTAAGCCTAACCCTAAACCTAACCCTAACCCTAACCTTAAACCTAACCCCTGCCCCTAACCATAACCCTAATGATAAGCCCTAACCCTAATGTTAACCCTAACCCTAAACCTAACCCTCACCGTAACACTAAGCCCTAACCCTAACCCTAAACTTAATCACAAACACTATAACTGATGTAAATGAGCAATATCAGGGCAGCAAGTCAGGTTCTTTAAATCCTTGCTTTCTCTCTTCCCTTCTCTCTTCTTGCTTTCTCTCTTCCGTTCAAGGAGAGTTCCGTTCGAGGAAGCTTTAGCTAGTTTTATTATATTGTCTGTCTTAGGAGGAACAGCCACTTCTACTTTCCGCTTTGTCTTGTCAATTTTTGCTTTTGGCTTATCCTTCTCTTTTTTCTCCTTTTCAGACATCGGCTTGAAAGCAATAGAATCTGCTTCCATAGGCTCATCTCTCACAGGGGTGGCATCATCTCTGCTTGGGCCATGAACAGGGAGTCCATTTTAACGTCTTCTGCTGGAACTGGCTCTCTTGGTTTTCTCGCACCTGCTAACAACTCAGCATTGGGAAATCCTTCATCCTCATCCCTTTTTCTTCTCTTTTTATGCTTATTTCCTTGGCCATCTCCTAGTGGATTTTTCACCTCCTTCTCTTTTGATTTGGTAGGATCCTTGATGCCATGGCTCTCTCTTTCAGAAGGTTTTTCAGGGTAATTTCCATCTATATTGTGATTTTGGTGGCTCTGCCAAGCAGGATAATCCTCCCTACGTCCCCGAGCATATGGTGAATTCTCTTGTCTGGTCCCAGGTGGACCAAACCTACCTGGAGAAAAGTTCTCTCTGTTTACTGGAGGGTGAGGTTGAGCGCCAACAGCATAGCCCTTGTAAAACTTTCCATGCCATTCTCTGTAGTTCCTTTCCCATTCCCGGTACCTTGCCTTTTCAAATGGATCTCTACAGTCAAGAGATCTGCCATAGTAAGCTTTCAGATCATATGGTGGAACTTCTCTGTATCTGTTAAAATACTCCCTTCCTCCTTCCCCTTGAGGTATAGTCTGTTTAGTGGGAGACTGGCCTCTAAATACTGGAGACCTTGACCGTGAATGGCATCTTCTGTATGGGGGTGACCTTGACCTTGAACGCTGATAACCGTGTGACCTTGACCTAGAACGATAGTTACGCCTCTTCCCTTTGCCTCTTCTTGGATACGGCAGCAATCGCGAGTAGGAACGAGAATGGGAAGGACTAAATGAGCGAGAGTAGGAGCGAGTGCGGGAAGAACCTGATCTTGATGTGGAGCAGGTAGACGAACTTGTAGAGTAAGGTGAAGCACTATAAGGAGACTTGGACCTGGAAAAAACCACAACACACAGAAAAAGAAATGAAGTTAATTCAAAACAGTCATTCTCCCCAATTTTTTTCCTCCCAAATTTGGTTTGGGTTTTTTCTCCTCTCCATACGCTTATGTCAAAGCTTCTTTCAGCTGCTGACATAATGCTACTGCAAATTGAGGAATTTGATAACATTTTTCAATTCCATTTGTCTTGTTTTAGTTATGCATGCTTACTATCTGCAACGAAAAATTCTATTGGAAAAAACACTGTCATTTTTCCTTATGTCAGATGCACTTTAGTGTAACTGCAGTCCGATATGCTGTTGAAATACAAACGTGAAAAACAAGGCAACTTCATTGAGCCAAATACTTCCTCCTCTTTAAGTCTCCGTTGTTCTCTGTAAAACTCCTCCCTAGATCAGGGAGGCCAATGGCATCCTGCCAACTTAAGCATTTTTCTCCCTGCTTTCTGTTCTTTAGAGACTACGCTCATTTCCTGATCCTCATACTTGCCTTCCACATCCTCACCCCCAACAGTTCATTCAGTCTTCTCTCCTTATACTCAGCTTTGCACCTGTGGATGGAGGCTGCCCACCCTTGAAAGAGACTCCCATCTCCCGTGGGCCAAGTGCCCACTGCTCCTCTGCCACTCCTTGATACACTTAATACATCACACTTCTGATCTTCCAAGTACTGCACAGATATTAACTAATCTTCTCTGGAACTTCTTTTAACTTCTTCCACATACGCTTCCTATGTTGTTGCCTCATCATGAGGTATTTGGCCTGGTCCTGTCCCTGAATTGTTGTTTTCTTGCTGACTGAATTGGAGATATCAGACAACCTGTGGGATGGATCCTGGTTTTTCTTTTGATTTACCTTTAAGATTTTATAAACACAATGCACTCTTACAATCTGTCTATAACAAACATATAGCGAAAGGAAGGACTAGCTTGACGCTGCAGTAATAGGTAAAACAGACTCCTCTCTCTCCAACTGAGAGAAAGCGTCTTGGCTATGTGAGATGACTAAATTGAAGAAATTCAAAATTGTCATAAAAGAACAGT
Organism: Calonectris borealis; assembly: GCF_964195595.1. Classification (NCBI taxonomy): domain Eukaryota; kingdom Metazoa; phylum Chordata; class Aves; order Procellariiformes; family Procellariidae; genus Calonectris; species Calonectris borealis. The sequence continues at coordinate 181,840 of NC_134318.1, forward strand.
GTTGACTTTTCCAACCATTTGCTCATGCAGTATCAACTAAGTTGTTAAAAAAAGAATGTTGGAGGCTGATTCCTATTGGGAAATCAATTTCTTCAGCCCTATTTAGCCAGTAATGGAAAAGGTGGCTTTCCATCTGATCCTTTAATTATCTTTAATTTTTATAGGCAATTATGGTTTCCTCAAAAAGCGTTCATTTCTCAGAGTCCTGTTTTCAGTCATGTACCGGAGTTTTATTTTAAATAACCTTAGTGGAAGCACAGATGCCCTTTGTAAAAGCCAATTCAAATGAAGCCATTTAAACATCAATTACCACTTGGATTCTCCACAACTATCTGTGCATACTTGCTTCATTATAAATCAGCTGTTGTATAAGTTATGCGTTATACAGCCTCTTTTAACAGGTGACAAGGAGTCATCTATTGAATTTCTGTAGAATACTTACACTTCCCAGCCTGGTCTGCCACCTGCTGAGCGAACTGGACTGGCTCTCATTGGATGACCTTTTGGAGTGGGGAGAGGAAAAAGAAAGAAATCCCATTCAGTTCCTCTGAAGGCAATTTTTTTAAAGAAATTCTGAAGTTACAGTTACTTACCAGTGTCGTGGTTTAACCTGGCAGGCAGCCAAATACCACGCAGCCGCTCACTCACTCCCCCCGCCCCCCCAGTGGGACGGGGAGAGAATCGGAAGGGTAAGAGTGAGAAACACTCGTGGGTTGAGATAAAGACAGTTTAATAGAACAGAAAAGGGAGAATAATGATAATAAATAATGATAGAATATACAAAATGAGTGATGCACAATGCAATTGCTCACCACCCGCGCTGACCGATAACCAAGTAGCGATCGGTACTTCCTGGATCACGCCTACCGTTCATATACTGAGCATGACGTCACATGGCATGGAATACCCCATTGGCCAGCTGGGCTGGCTGTCCTGATTATGTTCCCTCCCATCTTGTGTACCTAGCTCAGTCAGTAGGCACGGGAACTGTCCTTGGACTAGGAGGGCACTTAGCAACAACTGAAAACATCAGTGTGTTATCACCATTCTCCTCATACTAAATCCAAAACACAGCACTAGGAAGAAATTTAACCCTATCCCTGCCGAAACTAGGACACCAGTTGTGGGTATTGCTTGTCCTTGGGGGCCCAGAAGACTTGGTAATGCTGGTTGTCTTTGTACGGGAACCTGATAGACATCTCAAAAAACCATTAGTAGGCTTGAGTTCTGAAGGTTTTAACCAACTCTCCCGTGGAGAAGAATGTGGATTAAATGCCTAACTATCCGTTTGTTGCAGACCACAGTAAGTCACCAGAGTTGGCTATATCATTTTCTATGAGAGAAATGAATCCCACCTCTCCTTTGCCAGAGGGTAAATGTAAATTGCAGGCTCAGGGTAAAGTTCGTCTCCAAGTAACTACATTTTATAAATGGAAGAAGTCTATTTCCTACAAAACGAGATCCATGACAGAAACACAGAAGTGCTACCAAGTGCATTTTAAAACAGCCACTCCTGTCAGCACACAGCAGTATTTTCTTAGTTTATAGCAACAGGAAAACTTCAGTCTGTTTCACACATGGGATTTGATGAAAGTCAGAGGGGGCGGAAATCTCAGTCCAACAGCTACTTGTTAAATTTTGCAAGAAGCCTTTGAAACATAAACCAAAAGCAAAACGAGCTTTCAGAGAGAACGACTCCACTGCAAACACTACTGAAATGTTTTGCAGAAATACAGATTCTTAGCATACCACACGTTTGACCAACTTCCAGGGGCACGAACAGCAGGACCACCCTATTTTAATATTCAAAAGTATCACAGATTCTATGGTTAAGCACAATGACAGTGCTTCCTGCCCCGTAATTACAGATGCTGGCCAACTTGGTTGCATAGCCACTCAGACATGCACGCATGGTTTCTCTCGCTCACTTTTTGGCCAGTCCAATTAATTCCATACTTACGCATTAATAGTTGGTATTGCGTATTTTCCAGTGTTTGTCAGCATAGCACCCTTTGTATTGGGGTCTTTCACCTCCATCATGAAACTCCTTGGAATTCCTGTGCTCTTTAATTCTGGGAACAGGCTCAACATTTTTGTCCTGTTAAGAAAAGAAATGCAGACATATCTCCTTTTAAGACCCACACTTAAAATGACATTTCAATGATTATTTTAAGCAGCAAAAGCCTTTAATCCTCTCCTTTTACCCAGCATAAGGGTTGCTCGACTAAAATACTTATTTTCCTAAATGAATATAGCCAGGATGTTCCAAAGGCTTGAGCAGTGTTTTGAACTCATTCCATTCTTTGGCTTAAGTTCAGGTTCTTTAAGGGTGAAATATCCCTTAGCTCACCATCCACTCAGAAAAGAGATACAAACCCGCTCCTCCTCCAAAGCGCAATTCAGAGCACAAATATTCAATAGATGGGGTCAACAGAAACATCTTGGTTTTACATGAAATACTAAAAACTGTGAACTGTCATTAAACAGAGTTAAAACCAGAAACATTTCCAGTAATATTGAAATATATAAAAATATGCATGAAAGTTCACAGAGCAAGATCTGTGGACATACTTAATGTCTATGACCTAGAAAAAAGAAAAGTTTACATTTATAATGCCAGGTTTCCCTTGGATTTTGAAGGGCTTTGCAACATTGCCCTATGAACCTCTGTCTTTCACCCCAAGAGAAACAATTCTTAATATGAGTATTCATGGATTTGTTACGTAACTGCCAAGGTAAAAAAATGAAAAGCTAAGGAACACCAGAAGTCCCCCACAGTCTTACCCCATTTGTTGGGCAGTTCTTTATACAGTCGCCAGGTTTTCCGCAACGAAAGCAAGCAGATGATGGTGGAGGTGGACCCCAGGGTTTCTTCAGGTAACTAAAAGGGTTTGGGGCAAAGAAGAAAAAGGTATGCACGTGTCTCTCTCGTTAAAACAAACTTCTCTACAATTTTTCCATAATCTTCAAAGAACAGATTTGACATTATCAACACTTAATTGATTGGATCATATTCCTGGCAAGACTGTAGCATCATAGCTTTTATTTTATCTTCTTCGGAAGCATTGGCTTCAGCCAGATTGGCAGTCTGTTTAACAGGTAATTATTTGACACATACATTAGAAACACATTTAAGCCCACACTGCCAAAGAGAACACCACTCACCCAACCCTGTAAAGAGCAGCACAACGCCAGCTGAGGTTGCATGAAAACAGCTGCTTATATGAAACAGAGTTGTCCAAAAGATGTTCTGGGGAGTCCTTACATCATCACAGGCTGTTTATGTGCCTGTTAACCTACTTGAAAAGAGCATTCCTGGGCACTCAAAACCTTAGGCTCTTCATGTTCCCCCCCACTAACTTCTTCATAGGAAGCAAGTTAACTACAATAAGCAAAACCTGCAGTTTTTTTCCAGTTGACCGTGTCCTTTTAACATACAAATTGTAATATAAATGTTATGCAGAACTGGATCTTCAAATTATTGAAGCCAGCTGATTTTTTTAAAGTAGTATTTGTTCAAATGTTTTTCTTACACACTAGTACAGATACAAGCAGGGTCTAAGGGAGTGACTGTAAATGATTTGGACCCTCAAGCACCTATCATTCAGATCAACCACTCATGGTTTTGGTTTTAGATGCATTCATTCACAAAAGCAACCAACTTGTTTCAGCATTTTGTTAAAGGGCTGTTTCATATACACAGCTTTTTCTCAACTGTAACATAATCCAGATCGACATCTATGAAGTCATTTCCATTAACATTTACAGAAGACTTTACAGATACTTGACTAATTTGTTTGAACCCAAGCCGTTTACAAAACACATCCAAAACCCACAAGACATTACTAGGAATAGACCAAAATTCAAGATGGCATTTAATGCATAATAAAACAGAAAACTTTTTACAACACATTGCCTCCATGCTAAGCCAGTCTGCACTGAGGAGGTTAGAGTAAGGAACCGTCTGGAGCTGCTTTATCTTATGTTCCTCTATTTTTCTGAAATACTTACATTTTCTCAAAAGCTTAAATGTGTACACCACTTGGACAGTTTTTCACATTTTAGAGTAAAACTTCACCTGAGTTTACAGAACCAAGGACATGTTTAGGGACAGCGCTAACAGAGACCAATTTCTCCTGGTGGCTACCTTCCAAACTATTGTTTTTTTCTTACCAAATGTCCACAATTTAATTTCTGCAGTGAGAGAGGGAAGAAGTTACCAGTGGGAAGAGATTTTTCTTTCTGGGAAAGGAACTCCAGCCTTTATTTTCAGAAGAAAGGACTAGCTCCTCTGCATTAGGCCCTGCCTTCTCTAATCTTTGTAACTTTAAAGACTAGTAATTTAATTGGCTAGCACTACGCCTTTTCACAAAGCGCAATCCCTAGTGCTTTCCCAGACAAAGTTACATGTTGTTGAGCAAAAAATGCAAGCAGTTCCATAGCAAAACATGGCATTACAACAGTTTCAGAAGGTCACGTTTGCTAATATGCCACACATACGCATCAGTATTTTCCTGTAAACAATTAGGTGCATTTACACAATTTACACAATTTACACGTCTGCGATCAAACAAATTAGATTGTGTTGTCCACTGTATATATACTACAGTGTATGAAATTGTGCAGCATTCAAAGCATGGATCTATAACTGTAGCGCCTAGAAATTCAAAAATAGCCATGCAATTGTCCGTGTTCCAGAAACGCTTCTATTTTGGCTCTTGCAAACCCCCCTGAAATGTCCGTCACTTACAGCCAATTAAATTCTTCTGTGAAAATTGTGTTAGTTTCCAATGCAAAATGAACGAAAAGTATGAAAAACGGTAAACAGCTTCTGAAGTGCTTCTTCTTTGTGTCTTGAAGATGAGCAATACTGCAACATTACGTTGCGGCTGATAAGGTCCTCCCCCTTCTATCTTCCCAAACTGGCAACTACTCTTTACCAGGATAGTATCAAAATATACACGCATTTTAAAGTTAAAAGAAATACTTTAAATTATTAAAAATTAAATTAAAGGTTTGTTCACATGACAACAGTTCTCCAGCTATAGATCACAGTATAAGATTTAAAAATACAAAGCAAACACTTTTTTTTTAGGAATATATATGTACCTTAGTCAGCTGGGCCAGAGAAATAGATGCAGAAGAGTCATCAATCTGTTCACAAAAAATTAAACTCACATTCAAGTTCTACAATCAAAAACAGAGCAATAGTTAACCTCTACTGTAGTCTGACAGTCTGCACTATATCCTCCGAGTGTCACTGAAAGAGCCATTTCCAACCTAGTGTAGTTGGTATTTGTTCAAAACAAAGTCCAAACCTGTGACAGCTTAAGAGTGCCTATGTGGTTAAGGAGAAGAAGCTAAACTAACCAAACCCGCTGGAGATCAACTTATTGCTCCAGAATATCTCAGAGAGGGACCCTTGTCAAATGCTCACAGCTGCTTAAAAGTCGAAGGGGTAAGGAAGCTATCAATTTTCAGCTAAAAAGGATTTTTAAAAAATATTTATTTGAAAAGGAAGCATCACTACAGGAAACTTCTTTTCAGTGTGGTTTGTAAACTAATCAGCCAAGTATTTCCTTGTGTTACTTATTTCTGTTTTAGCAGCAGAACGACAGTGTCTTCAAACCTGAAGAAAAACGCTGCCCCTTTTCCAAATGTAAATTCAAAGTGGCAGTATCCTAAAGAAAAGCTTAGCCTTTGGGAAATTAAAGCAGCATCCAGCCCTGAAGTCACCCAGATCCAAAAACGTACTGCAGGCGGAGGTTAAGAAAAATGACAGGGATTTTACCCTTTACAAATGCACCAGGCTCTAACCTTGTGCCAAAATTTGTACACTGGGTTTTACGTATTTTCATTTGCAGACAAACTATTAAACTAAACTGCTTCATCTGATAAAGCGGAAAGGTCAAATGTAGAACTTTAGAATACCACTTTGTGTAGCAACGATATTTAAATTCACAGCAATCTATTAAAGACAGTTATGCACTCAGTTATGCACTCAAACAATATCGCTTCAATTATACAGTTTCAGGAACAAATACCCAAGTCTTTAAGGACATGAAAAGGAAGCATTTAGCTGCACAGAACTGTCCTCAAAACGTGTGGGACATGTTGGTTTTGGTATTTGTTTGAACCCCCAAGTCAAAAGTAAGAAACAGTACCATGTTTAACAATAATGGTTTCTCAGTGGTTTTTGATAACATTTTCAAAAACCATGTTCAGTTGTGCAAACCTTGAACCTACGTGATCTAAAAACGATTGTACATTATCTGTACAACACAAAGTCGTTCAGGAAATAGTCTAGCATATCCAGTATGAAATACAATGCATTACTAGGCACAAACACCAATATTCACATTAGATAGAACTGTGCAAATGATGGCATTACTCCGTTTCTACTATGCTGAATCAAATACATTGTATTTACAACATATACTATGTTTTACTGGAAAATCTATTAAGTTAATGTTTGGAAAATTAATCCAAGGCTACCTTAAGTGCAGCGTGCAGCAAAAGTGTGAGATTGTGTTTTTACATACTGCTTTTAATGTTCCACTTACTGGCTCAGTTTGACTTCTAGAAGAAGAAATAAAGGTGATCAGAACTTCAAATACAGCACTTGTACCAAAAACATAAAGCACTGAAAACAGATTATAAAACCTGAACATCAAAACTTTATGTTCTGATAGTCGAGTGAATCTGGAAATTTACTCATATACATAAACCGTTGTCTCTTGGTACATTCAGTGCAACTAAAAAAACCCCCCAGAATCCCATTTCTGCTTTGTCACAAATTACTCTAAGGCTTACAGATATAGAACACGACCGTGCAAGGGGAAGTCCTCAGATAGTTTGTCTCTGCTACATAAGTATCAAAACCAGGAAGTCTGTACTACAGTTTTGTGTTCATAAATAATCAACCATCAAAATACGAAGGTAACTTTAGCCAATCTGTGTATCGCTAGTATTACAAATAGGTACCAGATGGAGTCCTTTAGTTTCTAAGAAAGAACAGTGATAGTCTAGACACTTCCAAGTGCACCTTTACTTAAGTGAAAAAAATCAGTCATCTGACAAATAACAACAATGTCAGCAGCATCGTCTTTAGAACAGTGTTTCTCTGTGGAAGCCCAAGCACTGTGTTCAGATATCTTAGCCATGAAAGTGCCAAAACACTAAATGTGTTACATATGCTATATGGACTAAAAACAGTAGTAGAAATGTCACCTGAAAGCAGGTCCTAGGCCTTTGTGCGATTTAGGAGACCTGTGACAAAAAAAAAAGGTCTTGGTTGCCAGAATTTGCTTCAAGATAATCTTGAAAATGCTACGATATTTTAGGAAATATTTATTAAATTTGAAAACTTGCTGAGATTCCACATACTCATTGATCTGTATCTGCACGCTACTCATCATGAATCAGCCATGCAACCATCGATGTCGTTAACAAACAATTCACACATCATCCAAAGTGTCCCATGAGCAGAGGCAATTCAAAGGCTGCTGTGCAACTGGTGTACAAATAGAAAGGCGCACGCTCCCTGCCACTGCTAGAACACCACCAGGCTCGCAACGACAGCCACGTACCTCCTGAAGTTGAGGAAGGACAAGGACATCCTTTAGATTACCACAGCATGGATTCTTCATACATTTACCTTCAAGAGCGTACTAAAAGGAGAGTAACGCATTTTTGAAGGCCTCTCCACCATTACAGCATACATTCATCATTCCCAAACATCCACCACTCTACCAGTTGTTTCTGCAATGTTCACAGCTGAAAGACTAGAAAGCTAATCTGCCTGGTTAATTTTCAGCGCTAGAACAGCGGTGCCGTTCCTTCCTTATCCCCTTATACATACAGGTATGTATCTGACCTTTGATGCTAGCCGCATCTATCCTCTCATTTTAGGGCAGCATTACAATACCAGGAGAGGGTGCCCGAAACAGAGGATGCACTGACAAGACAGCACTAAGCAGACGTGTTTAAATTAACCCCCAAAACAAGGCCATGTTTATAAGCACAGTGCTGCGGTGTCCAGAATTACTAGACGGTGCCTGAAAACACTGCAACAACTACTGCAGGAATACGCCCAAAGTTGAGATGCAGAGCCACATAAATTCAGGGTTTTTTGCTTGCAGATGCCTCGTGGGTACCGGGAGGCTGCTGTACTCTTTGTTCGAGACACAGTGTAACTCATCCGTCTACTTGATTTATTGAGAACCAACATTAGAAAGACATGGCAAAACCACAAGCTAATAATATCTACTAATTGTGGTGGAGAGACCTATCTTTAAGGCGGCTGGAAAACATGACCGTTCAAACAATGCTAATGTAGCTGATATAGAACTGGACTGTATGAATACATAAATGACAGCAGTAATCCTCTAGTCAGCACTGCATTGGAATAGCTGTAATTTTAATCAATACACCTGATTCTCTGTCCTCCGTAAATCTTAGGAATACAGAACCAAAACCCGGAGCACAGATACCAGCTTAGGGTAAAAACAGACGTAGCAAGATAACTAGTAACATTTGGTAATGTGCTAAACTGCTTACTGAGTTTCAAGTTTGGAAAGGATTAACTATTCCTTCATCGTACTTGCACAAAAGGCAATACACTTTAGGATACTGTTCTTTTTCTCTTGCCTGAAACAGACATTGTCTTGAGGAAACGCATAGGAATCGCTTACGAATGGAACTTCTTGTTTGCATCGTTCGCCAACTGGTAAACCTTGGTCTTTCCTCTATAGCTAGTATGCAAAAAACCCAGATTTGGGGCGTAAGAATACCTGCCATATCCCCCCCAAATGCCAGAAATAGTCAAACACTGAGAATCAGGCTCTTCTGAGATGGGAACAAAGTATGCGTTTACGCTACAATGCGTATCTGTCTTTACTATAAAAGCCATAAAAGCCAACACATATAATAAGGAATCTCTGCACGTCGAGGAAACAGGATCTACAACTTGGGTCTCAGAACAATCAACCCCAAGAACAAACCCAATAGAATAATCTTAAAAGTTACCATGGTTGGAGTTCGACCCCCATGTCCCAGCAGGCCTAAAAATGTAAGTCCACTTTCGGACAGATACATTAAAATCTACCCCATGCCAACAAAAATTAACAGCAGCTTTAACAAGAAAGAACGCCTCTGTAAACTAATACCCATAAAAAAAGTTAACACACTGAAACCCCTAACAAAGAATACAATGCTTTATGGATACTTACATAACATCGGTTTTGCCGGTAGCTTTAACTCCTCCGACAGGGATTCTTCTAACAATTACCGATGAGTTCTTAGGAATCAGGGCATTCTCATCTGTGTATTCTGAAAACAACGTAAATACAGAGAAAAACATCAGTCAATTCGTAAGAATGCATGCTCATATGTAATTACGTAGCACTTCGCAGAATCCCTTTACAGATACAAAAGCAAAATTTTATATGTAACATCACGCTTTCATCGTCTCAACACACTAACAGTATATTTCAAGAAATCTTGGGGTTTGAGAATCAAACACAAGCAGCAAAATCTTTTTCCTTTTTTTAAAACAGTTTGAATGCCAACAGCAAAATGGACTCAAAGGTCACTAAAGGAGAGTCTGCTAATGCACGAGGTTCTTTCCTGACCTAGCTTAAAGTTGCTTTTGCTTCCGTTAGGCTACAAAACCCATAGATCTTTGGAGAAAAACAAACCACAGCAAAGTCTCACCTGCCTAAACCAGATTCTAAAGTCTGACTAGCTTGCCCTGCAACCAAACAGGCACTTAGCTAAAGCACGAGAACTCTGTGCCATTGCTTTCATAGCTGTTAACTAAAAACCAGTCACCTGTGCTGGCAGTGCTCAAGCCTGACAGAACACAGAAGAGAGCCTGCCGCCTCTGCCTGTTTCTTGGAGCTTAATCCATCAACAACCACACTTCTCAGCTGCTCAGGGCTTTACGTTTAAATGGAAACAGAACTGGCAGTGCTAGAATTTGGATCACAGACATTTTGGGGTTTTTTTGAGCTTGCTTTCACAAGTAGGGCAGAATTGGCTCAAACTCAAGTGGTATCTCCCCTCTTAAGCTAATCATCTAGTTTGAATTAACCAAAGGGACGTGAATTCGTTCGATCCATTCCCTTTTTGCAGAGCAGAGAGGCCCAAACGAAATTACTTAGGAAGACAGCCTTGAAAAGCCTTTCAGGAACAGCGTGTGCCTGAAGCTCTCCATGCTTTGCCTTGGCTTACACCCTGTTAGTCTTCTGAAGAGGAGGAAAGCCTTCTGACCTTTTACATAAGGCCCAAACAAAAAAAAACAACTACCTGAGACACTTGGACTGAGTAAGCTTAAAATGCAAAGATCTCTCCAAGGAGAATGCTTTTTCTATTGTACTTACACAAGCTGGATAGGACTGAATATTTTAAAGCACTATCAGCAGGCATCCCCTGTAATCTGCCTACAGTTTTAAATATTCAAAGCCCTTACCTTTGCAGAGCGAATCAGAACAATGGTCTGAAAACCAAAGATACTGTATACCTCGTCAAGCCCTGTCAGGTGGCATCCCTAAGACCCCTAACGTTGTGCTGTTAAGGCTCTTCACAGACACTCTCCTGAAAATAGTTTAAGTATCTGTAGACAAACAGCAAGCTTTAGGTCCAACCACTTTAAAGGCTAGGGCTGAAGTTACAGTTACCCCAGTGTACATACTACTCTGTTTAAGTTTTAACACATGAAACGGGAAGAGGAAAAAAAACACTAGTACACATTTTAAAGAAAAGCCTGTTGTAAGAGTGTCACAGAACCACAGGGGGGGAAAAAAAATTGTAATGTTATGTTTAAGGAATGAAAACACTTTACAAGTCTTTTTCTGAAAAGTCACATCCCAAAGTCTTTAATCACATTCAAACTTATCGAGATGGCAGATTACCAAACTGAAATATCCTACTAAGTAATACGAAACCATTATCATCTCTAAGAATCAAGCACCATTTGTTAGATTTAAAAGAATTTATGATGTCTCTAAGAACATTTCTTACGTATATCCACCATAAACGTTCTGCCATAAAACTTCAGTACTGCCCTGATACGGTTAACATGTAGTACAGGAAAAAAAACCACCGTTAGAAACGAATGATGAAATGATGCTCAATAGCATCTGAATGACCATGTCTTTGGTGTGGAAAAGAAGTTATATTAACAAGAAATTCCAAAGTATAATTTAGATACGGAGAACACTCATGCGCAAGACGGCTTTCAAGGGTCTGCACAGATTTTAACTCACAGATACGCTCCTGATCCAAAATGTTGCTAGTGGGCAGTTTCTGCAACAGCCGCAAAACCCATTTTCCAATGCAGTGGAGTAAAACAAGTTGAAGTCAAAATTAAGTCACGAAATTCACCAAATCCAGGTGGTTTCTTTTCTTCAAATTAGCCATCTCTTTTATTTCTATCACTTTCAGCTTTCTCCACCACATTTCAAAGAAATCTGGCAAGTTGGTTATTACAAGATATGCTCCCACATTTCCTTCTCATTTTACCTAGAAGAATTCCAGGAAACCAAAGCTTTTGTAAGCGCCGTGTGTCACACATCAACCACGTACTCTTCTACGCCTAGCTCCATGTCTACAACACAGATCTGAAGGTAGTTGTCACAACAGCAACTACAGAAGAACAGCTCTGTGAGGCCCCCAACACAAGTCACAGCTACCGATGGTGGCCGAATCGCATTATGGCTTCCCACCCCACTTAATGCCCAGCGCCGCTTGCCCTCCCGGTCCTGCCGCATGCTGGCGGCATGGGCCCCAGCCTGACTCACGCTACGTGGGGATGACCCACAAAGAGCAGAGCGCGGCTCCCACAGGCCACGGCCGACGCAGGGTGGTCTGCGACGCCGCCAGCCGGGCGGTGCCCGAGGCCCCGCGCCCACCGCCCCCGCGCACCTTCTTTGGTCTGGGCGTTGGTGATCTGCAGGTCGCAGCTGGCCGCCTTCAGCTCCTCGCGGCCCATGATCTGGTGCTTGAGGTCACACCGGGAGATGTGGAGGCCGTTGAAGGTGACCATGTCATGGTTCAGCTTGGAGGCGAACTTGTAGTTGGGGCCAGGAGGTGCCTGCTCCGTGATGGCGTCTACCGCGGCAGACAGCGTCGCGGCCGCTGTGCCAGGTGAGGGCCCGCGGCGGTTCCTCCTCCACCGAGGAGGCCAGGGCAAGCAGCGCGGGCTGAGCTCGAGCGGGCCGGCGGCGCTCAGAGGCTGCGGCGCTCCGCCATGGCCTTCCTGGCCGACAACCGCACGGGCCGCTGCGAGCGTGTCACTGTGCACACGCAACGGCACACTGCACCCACCCCCCGCGCCTCACGTGACCCAGCGCATTATGACAAAAGGCCCGCGTCACGTGGGCGTGGCGGCCCCGCGCTCTTCATCCTAACACCAAGCGCCCCCGAGGGGAGGGGGGGCCCGTCAGCCCCGGGCCTGTCACCACCCCGGGCCGCTGGTCTCCCTGCTGTCCCCTGGCCTGTCACCACCCGGTGTCCTGCCACCCCCCAGGCCTGTCACTGCCTGGTGTCCCTCCTGTCACCCCCCAGGCCTGTCCCTGCCCAGTGTCCCTCCTGCCACCCCCCTAGGCTGTCACCACCTGATGTCCCTCCTGTCACCCCCCAGGCCTGTCACTGCCCGGTGTCCCTCCTGTCACCGCCCGGGCCCATCACCGCCTGGTGTCCTGTCACCCCCCAGGCTGTCACCACCTGGTGTCCCTCCTGTCACCCCCCAGGCGGTCACCACCTGGTGTCCCCTCCTGTCAGCAGCCAGCCAGGGCAAGACAGCCTGGGGCAGATGCAGCGGGCTTGGCCGTGTGGCGCTCGGCTGCCCGCGGTGCAGGGCCGGCAAAGGGAGGGGACATCTCAGGGTGCTTGAGTGTATCTTGTGGCATTCATGGAAAGTTCAGTCAAAGAAGCCAATGACCATTTATGTTTATGGCCACAGACCAGTCCCCTGCCCCCATTTTTTAACTCCTCCCTCTCTGCCTTTAGCCCATCACTATTTTTTGCTTTCTCTTTCTCTGTCTCTCTCCCTGTCTGTAGTTTCTAATTCCTCCCTGTCTGTCCTATAGCCTGCTGCTATTTTTTCCTTTCTCTCCATCTCTTTCTCCTGCTCCCTCTCCTTTTCTTTTTTCTATCGCCGTGTCCTGCTTCCTGGCCTTATCTTAATGTTAGGGTTAGGGGCTAGGGTTAGGGTTAGGCTTAGGGTATCGTTAGGGTTAGGGTTAGGGTCGGGGTTAGGATTATGGTTCGGGTTTAGGGTTAGGGATAGGCTTAGGGTTTCGTTTTAGGGTTAGGCTTAGGGCTTAGAAGTAAAACTGTCCCAAGCACTTACGCCTCCATCAAGGACCACATGCTCTGAGGCTTGTGATGACTGTTGGATGGCTTTCCCGCCCCCCGATGGAAACACCTCTCAGTTCTCTGTGCTCACACCAGGGAAGGAAAGGCAATACACCCCCATATCTAAAGGCATGGCACTCCAAGCAAAGGTAACGTTTCGTTTCTTTAGATGAACTGCCTGGCCAGTTACAACACCTGCTTATACTGACTTCATCCACCCTTACCCGCAAAACATTGTGACAGGCTGAGTCAGCGTGGAGAGTCAGGTGAACTTTGACGCACACACTGCTACCATAGGACTGGATTTTTAACCTATTTACATTTATCCGTCGCTTTGAAGCTGCCCAAGGGTCAGCATGCCCTTGCTACTGGAGGTTCTTGCTCTGTGCAGGCACTAAGGAAGACATTTCTGGTGACAGATTATTTCTAACGGGTAAAGCACAGCAGAACACACTGTTCATGAGCTGCTGAGAATCGTCCCCCAGGCATAGCAGGAACAACGGCAAAGCTTGTATATTTAAGATGCATTTGAGTTACCTTACCATTAAAATACACCACCACCAGCCAGTGCTCTAGGCGGAAGGCTGACATCAGTGTACAAGGACAGTCCCTTCTGGACATCTCGCTCCTGGGTAGAAATCCTAGAGACTTCCTTTAAGGACAGAAATCCAAAGAGCTACAATAAGCCTTTTAAATTCAGCACAGCAAACAAAAAGCAAACAAACAAAAAATGACAGGAAACCCCTGAGGCACTGATGAGGAACACAAGGTCTCCCCTTGAGTCCACTACCCCTCACAAGACTTACTCAAAATCACTCAGTTGCTTACTCAAAAGCAATAACCAACAAGCCATGTACCCTTGGGGAAGCCCTTGTCCTTCTGTGCCGCTGGTGGCATCCCACCATTACTCTGGGAGTCCACACAAATTCAGAAGTACACTTAGTCCTCCGGCAGTCATTACCTATGGACCCGAACTCCTCCCACACCCCAGAAGTGGCTGTCGGTCGTCTGGCAGTCATTCTCCACAAACTGCAAGCCCTCCATACCTAACCACCTACCTAGTGACTCAGTGGAAATGAGCTGGACCACAACAGAAGTGACACTGCCTGGCCCGGTCACACAGATTAGACCACAAACGGTGGTTACAAGACAGAAAATGCAACACAAACCACAAGGACGGCAAAAACCAAGCAGAAGACACATCACACAAAAACCAAAGACCCCTATCCAAACCCTAAAAACGCAAGCAAGCTACAAAAGGACTTTCCAAAAAAAAGACCACCCAGAACACAACATAAGGCAAAACCAACCTAACCCCAGGAACCCAGCGCTTGCAAACCCAGATCCTGACCATAACAATAACATGCTTTAATCCTAAGTCGCGTAAACTCCCATAACCCTCAAACCTCATAACCCTAGCAGGCTGGAACCCTAGCGCCCCATATCCCTAGCACATTGTAGCCCCAAGATATCAAAACATTGAACACAAACTCCCTGGAGGTCTCTCTCTTCAGGTGGCCCCAGATCTCAGACACCACAACTCTGAAGTGGGGGTGCCCACCGTGCCCAAGTGGAAGATCCACCAGGACAGCACCAGCATCCATCTTCACATCATCCGTCACGCCCTGAAAAAGTGCCCAGGCTGGACACTCCTGGGGAGAAAGGCGGAGGCACTCGGAGACTTTGAACCGGCCAGCCATGGCCACAGGGCTTCAGCTCATCATGTCTGTGTCAGAGCCACCAGGCAGGTGACCCCGTCCCCCCTGCGAAGACCCCTTGGGGTAGCCGTACCCAGCACCAGCTGGCTGGATACGGCCTTTGCTCTATGGGGAGGTGCTCCCTGGGAGCAGGGTCTCTCACGGGGGAACTCACAGCTCACCTGGGCTGCTCTGCGGCCACCGGACGCCTTTGCTGTCAGGTGGCTCTCAGCACCTCTCTGCCAACGGCTGTCACCTCCCTGCGGGACGCTCTCCAGCGCACGGTCCGTCTCCACTGGGTCTCCCTGGGGACAAAGATCGGAAGGGAGGGATGGGGTTTGCTCTGTCCCCGTTCCCAGGGTGCTTCAGGAGAGACCTGCCACCCCCAAATGAGCTGTCTGACGTGGACACCACAGACGAGCTGCAGACGTGGGTCAGCACGGTGGCGGGGAGTGGGCAAGATGTCCTGCGGAGCCCCCAGCGCTGGCGGAAAGCAGAGCTGGAGACAACGGGGAGAAGCCCCAGGCAGCCGGCAGCTGGCGGTGGGGCCTGGCAGGGAGCAGCGCCCGCAGAAATGCCCGGCTCCTGGAGCCTCGGCCCCAGGGCTGCAGCCTCGGCACCTCCTGGGGCTTCGCTGGGAAAAACCAGGCAGGGGTGACCCTGACAGCCCGCACACGTACCTGGCCCCGGGATCTGGCAGCCTGTCCCTGTGCCCATCGCTGCCACGGGATCCAGGAAGCAGCGCCCCAGCCCTGGCGTGGCCCTGAGCCGCCTCTCAGGCCAGGCAGCAGGAAGCCGCGCCCCATGGCATGCTGGGAGCTGTAGGCCCGGGGCACGGGCTGCCGCGCGGCCATGTTGGTTCCCGGGGCATGCCGGGAGCTGTAGGCCTGGGGCACGGGGCTGCTGGGCAGCCATGTTGGTCTTGGGAGGTGCGGGCTCTGCTCCAGCTGCGGCCCAGCTGAGGTGAGGACAGGCACGCAGGTGGAGCTACCGAAGAGGAAGGGACGAAAGGACAGACGGACAGAGAAAGAAGTGCTTGAACTGTAACATTTGCCTGGCAGTGCAGAGAGCGGGAGCTGCGGTGAGTCCCAGCCCCTCGGGGCCATGTCACCCCTCTTCTGCATCGCAGTCCCTCCCAGCCCCCCCCTCCCATTTCCCTCTGTGTCATTTTTTTCACTTCCCCATACCTCTCTTCTTCCGTTGCTGTGTTCTGCTCCCCGTCCTCTCTTCTCCAAGTCCCTCTTTCCCTGTCGCTCTACCTGCCCCTGTCTTTTTCTTGCTGCCCCCCCCTCCTGCTCCCTGTCCCTCTTTTTGCCTTCCTCTGTCTCTGCCCTGCAGCACATTGCTGTTGTTTCTTCTCTGTCTCTTTGTCCTGGTCTGCATCCCGCTCTGTTTTTCACAGTCTCTCTGGCCTGTTCCCTGTCCTGCTTTGTCTCTCTCTGCCTGTATGTCCCGCTCCCTGTCCTTGTCTTCCCTTCTCCCTCCTTCTGCTTCTCTCTCTCTCTGCCTCCCCCCCCGCCCTGCTCACTGTCACTGCGGTTTTCCATGCTGTATCCCACTGTCCCTGTCCTTCTTCCTGTTCATCTCTCTTCTGTCTCTCTCTGCTGCTCCCTGACCCTTCCCCTCCCCGCTTCCTCCATCTCTCTGCAGGGCTCCTCATCCCTATTTCTCTTGATTTCTCCAGCTCTCTAGCCTTTTCCCCATACCTTTCTTTCTCTCTCAGCTCCTCTATCTTTTCTCTCATCATATTTTTCTCTTTCTAGTCCACTGTCCTTCTCCCCGTCAACTGAAGCTGAGTGACCAGGTGTCCCTGGGCTCTGGTATTTCCTTAGCATTGCCCTAGGGAAGATCTGTGGTTTTAGGGCTAGGGATCATTTAGGAGCTGGTCTCCTTACGTAGGCAGCGGAGCTAGGCATAGTTAAAGCAGAGGTTGTTCTCAGCTGGTGCTCTGTGCGTCCTGTTGAAAGAGCAGGCTGTGGGCCTTATTTTGAAGGAAGGTTTCTTGTTCTGCGCTTATTGCTCCTCGGGACGCTCCACAGAAGTGGTGGTGGGGTCTGGAGAGATAGATGGGACCTGCTGTGATTCCTAGTAAATGTGAACTTGAACGAGACCAGACTGACTGCATATGGTTTTCTTCTCAGCTCCAATTCCAACCTACGTGCTCGGCGCTAATGAAAAAAGAGACCCTGAGCTGCAAATGAGCAGACAACGTCACTCACTTAGGTCACCGTGCAGTTGGTCTGTGATAAGGGATGTGTACTTCCATGACGGTGCTTTCGTGAACGTTCTCTGGTCTTGCCGCTTCCAAGCCCTCCCTTTTTCCAGACATTTTAAGATGGCATTTCTTATTCTGGGGTTCAGGCTGGAGTTGGACTTAATGTTGAACAGCTGATATCATGGGCTCCGTAAAATGTGAGAGAGAACCCTGCTTTGTTGTTGTTGTTGTTGTTGTTTTCTAACACGCCCTAAACTTTGCTAAGCAAAGGGAGGAGTGGTTGCAAGAGTCTGTTCTTTGAGAGTGACGTATTCCTGTAGCGTGCCTGTCTTTGTATGGTGAAGGTTTCCTACCTGCAGTATGATTTTGCTGAGCTGTGAGGCTGTATTGGCGTAGCAAAGGTAAGAAGTGGCGTCTTTAAAGGTCATGCAACTGTAGCAAAACTAGCGGGAGAAGCTAGTTCCTTCCCTGACAAAACTAGTAGCAAGTAAAAGCATTTGCTATTGGCTTTTTTATGCAATGTTCATACAGAGCTTTTGGTATTGATTGATTTTTGGGAAGCAAGACAGCAGTGAGGAAAGATAACTGGGGCTTCTTCACCGTAGGCGGGGTTCAAGCCTTTGCGCTAGAACAGGTCTTCACTACAGTTTACAAAAAGAGAAGATGAGCTGTCTGTAAGGAAAGTTTCAGTAGAAGTAAGGCTAGATTTGCAGAATTTGGTCCTCCGTATCTGTTGCAAATAAGAGATGACTTGGCAGTGTTTACATCTGAAGTGCATGCCGGTGTGTTAATGCAGGCCGTCGAGGTCTTTTCAGGGGTACTTCTGGACTGCAGGTTGCGTGCGTGGGGGGCACCATGTCCCAGGATGAGCCAGTTTTAGCTCAGAGGATGTGACAGAATGGCAACCATCTTTGTGGTGGACCCCTGTCATGGTTTAACCCCAGTCGGCAACTAAGCACCACACAGCCGCTCACTCGCCCTCCCCCCAGCAATGGGATGGGGGAGAGAATCAGAAGAGCAAAAGCAAGAAAACTCACGGGTAGAGATAAGAAGACTTTAATACTTGAAATAAAATAATAATAGCAATAATAGTAATACTAGTAACAGTAATAATAGTAACACCAATAATACCATAATATTACCAATAATAACACCAATAATACCAATAATAACAATAATAATAATAATAATAACGACAATAATAACACCAATAATAATAATAATAATAATAATAATAATAACAATAACACCAATAATAATAATAATAATAATAAATTATAATAATAATAATTTGTAATTAAAACGAGAGAGAGAAAGAGAGGGAGAGAGGATCAAGAATAAGAACCCCAATCCTAACAACACTAACACCAAACCCTCACCCTAACTCGAACCCCTAACACTACCCGTAAACCCTATGCATAACACTAAGACCTCACCCTTACCCTAAGCCTAACACCGAAACCTAACCCTAAACCTGAACCCCAACCCTAACCCGAACCCTAACCCAAATGCTAACCCTAACCGTAAACCTAACCCTAACTCTAACCCTAACCCTATCCCTAACCCTAAACCCGAACCATCCTAAACCCAACCGTAAAACTAATGCTATCCCTAAGCCTAACCCTAACCCTAAACATAACCCTAACCTTAACCCTAAACCTAACCCCTAACCATAACCCTAACCTTAACGCCTAACCCTAACGTTAACCCCTAACCCTAATGCTAACCCTAACCCCGAACTCTAGCCCTAATCCTGAACCCTAACCCTAACCCTGAACCCCAACCTAACCCTAACCCCTAAACCTAACCCTAATGCTACCCGTAAACCCTACGCATAACACTACGACCTCACCCTAATAGTAACTCTAACCCCAATACCGAACCCTAACTCTAACCCTGAACCCCAATCCTAACCCTAAACCCTAACCCTAAACTTAACCCTAACACTAACCCTAAACCTAACCCTAATGCTACCCGGAAACCCTAAGCGTAACATTAAGACCTCACCCTAAACCTAACACTGGACCCTAACTCTAACCCTTAACTCCAGTCCTAAGCCTAACTCTAACCTTAACCCTAACCCTAACACTTAACCCTAAATTGAACACTTAACCCTAACCCTAACCCTAACCTAACCTTAAGCCTAACCTGAATCATAAAGCTCTAACCCTAATGTTAACCCTAACCCCGAACCCTAACCCTAATCCCAAACCCTAACCCTAACCCTGAACCCCAACCCTAACCTTAACGTAATGACCCTAACCCTAACTCTAACCCTAACCCTAATGCTACCCGTAAACCCTAACTGTAACACTAAGACCTCACCCTTATATTAACGCTAACCCCAATACTGAACCCTATCTCTAACCCTGAACCCAATCTTAAACCCTAACCCTAACCTTAACGCTAACACTAACCCTAAACCTAACCCTAACGCTACCTGTAAACCCTAAGCGTAACATTAAGACCTCACCCTAACCCTAACACTGAATCCTAACTCTAACCCTTAACTCTAATCCTAACCCTAACTCTAACCTTAACCCTAACCCTACCCCTAAACCTAACACTTAACCCTAACCCTAAGCCTAACACTTAACCCTAAACCGAACACTTAACCCTAACCGTAACCTAACCTTAAGCCTAACCTGAATCATAAAGCTAACCCTAGCCCTAACCCTAACCCTAAGGCGAAACCTCACCCTAAAACAAAATCCTAACGCTAACCCTAACCCCAAACCGTAACCCTAACCCTAACATCAAACCGTAACACTAACACTTTGGCATAACCCTAACGTTAAACCTAAACGGAACCATAAAACTAACCCTCACATAACGCCGAACCCCTAATTCTAACCGTAACCCTAATGCTAACTAAACCTCAAACCGTAATCTTAAGACATCACCACAACCCTACCCCTACCCCTACCCCTACCCCTAACCCTAAAACTAAACCCTAACCCTATCCCCTAACCCAAACCCTAACCCTAACGCTAAGCCTATCCCTAACTGTAACCGTACGCCCTAACCCTAACGCTAACCCTAACCCTAAAACGAAACCATAACCCTATCCCTAACACTAAACCGGAACCATAATCCTAACCCCAACGATAAGCCTAGGCCTAACCCTAACCCCAACCATAACCCTAACCTTAACCCCAACCATAACCCTAACCTTAACCCCTAATCCTAATTTTAAGCCCTAACCCTGATGCTAATCCTAACCCCGACCCCTAACCGTAATCCCGAACCCTAACCCTAACCCTGAACCCCAACCTGAACCCTAATGACCCTAACCCTAACTCTAACCCTAACCCTAATGCTACCCCAAACCTAATACCGTAACCATAACACCTCACCCTAAACCTAATGCGAAACCTAATCCTAAAATTAAACCGCAACTCTAAACCTAAACCCTAACCCTAAAAATTAATGCTACCCCTAACCCAAACTGAAATCCTAACCCATAAGCGTAAACCCAATGTAACCCCTAACCATAACACTAAGCCCTAACCCTAACGCTATCACAAACGTAATACCATAACCGTGAGACCTCACCCTAACCCTAATGCGAAACCTAACCCTAAAAGTAAACTGCAACCCTAACCCTAAACCTAATCCTAATACTTAATGCTAACCCTAACCCAAACTGAAATCCTAACCCATAAGCATAAACCCAACCATAACCCCTAACCATAACACTAATCCCTAACCCTAACCCTAACCCTAACCCTAACCCCAAACCCTAATCCGTATCCCAAACTCTAACCCTAACCCTGAAGCCCAGCCCTAACTCTAACCTTAACCCTAACCCTAACCCTAATGATAAGCCCTAACCCTAATGCTAACCCTAACCCCAAACCCTAACCCGTATCCTGAACTCTAACCCTAACCCTGAACCCCAGCCCGAACCCCAGCCCTAACTCTAACCCTAAACCCTAACCCTAAACCCTAACCCAAACCCTAACCCTAACCCTAAAACTAACCCTAACCCTAACCGTGACCCCAAGCCCTAACCCTAACCCTAAACCTAACCCTAAAATGAAACCCTAACCTGATCCCTAACCCTAAACCCAAACCATAATCCTAACCCCAACCCTATCCCTAACCCTAACGATAACCCTAAGCCTAACCCTAAACCTAACCCTAACCCTAACCCTAACCCTAACCTTAAACCTAACCCCTGCCCCTAACCATAACCCTAATGATAAGCCCTAACCCTAATGTTAACCCTAACCCTAAACCTAACCCTCACCGTAACACTGAGCCCTAACCCTAACCCTAACCCTAAACTTAATCACAAACACTATAACTGATGTAAATGAGCAATATCAGGGCAGCAAGTCAGGTTCTTTAAATCCTTGCTTTCTCTCTTCCCTTCTCTCTTCTTGCTTTCTCTCTTCCGTTCGAGGAGATTTCCATTCGAGGAAGCTTTAGCTAGTTTTATTATATTGTCTGTCTTAGGAGGAACAGCCACTTCTACGTTCCGCTTTGTCTTGTCAATTTTTGCTTTTGGCTTATCCTTCTCTTTTTTCTCCTTTTCAGACATCGGTTTGAAAGCAATAGAATCTGCTTCCATAGGCTCATCTCTCACAGGGGTGGCATCATCTCTGCTTGGGCCATGAACAGGGAGTCCATTTTAACGTCTTCTGCTGGAACTGGCTCTCTTGGTTTTCTCGCACCTGCTGACAACTCAGTATTGGGAAATCCTTCATCCTCATCCCTTTTTCTTCTCTTTTTATGCTTATTTCCTTGGCCATCTCCTAGTGGATTTTTCACCTCCTTCTCTTTTGATTTGGTAGGATCCTTGATGCCATGGCTCTCTCTTTCAGAAGGTTTTTCAGGGTAATTTCCAGCTATATTGTGATTTTGGTGGCTCTGCCAAGCAGGATAATCCTCCCTACGTCCCCGAGCATATGGTGAATTCTCTTGTCTGGTCCCAGGTGGACCAAACCTACCTGGAGAAAAGTTCTCTCTGTTTACTGGAGGGTGAGGTTGAGCGCCAACAGCATAGCCCTTGTAAAACTTTCCATGCCATTCTCTGTAGTTCCTTTCCCATTCCCGGTACCTTGCCTTTTCAAATGGATCTCTAAAGTCAAGAGATCTGCCATAGTAAGCTTTCAGATCATATGGTGGAACTTCTCTGTATCTGTTAAAATACTCCCTTCCTCCTTCCCCTTGAGGTATAGTCTGTTTAGTGGGAGACTGGCCTCTAAATACTGGAGACCTTGACCGTGAATGGCATCTTCTGTATGGGGGTGACCTTGACCTTGAACGCTGATAACCGTGTGACCTTGACCTAGAACGATAGTTACGCCTCTTCCCTTTGCCTCTTCTTGGATACGGCAGCAATCGCGAGTAGGAACGAGAATGGGAAGGACTAAATGAGCGAGAGTAGGAGCGAGTGCGGGAAGAACCTGATCTTGATGTGGAGCAGGTAGACGAACTTGTAGAGTAAGGTGAAGCACTATAAGGAGACTTGGACCTGGAAAAAACCACAACACACAGAAAAAGAAATGAAGTTAATTCAAAACAGTCATTCTCCCCAATTTTTTTCCTCCCAAATTTGGTTTGGGTTTTTTCTCCTCTCCATACGCTTATGTCAAAGCTTCTTTCAGCTGCTGACATAATGCTACTGCAAATTGAGGAATTTGATAACATTTTTCAATTCCATTTGTCTTGTTTTAGTTATGCATGCTTACTATCTGCAACGAAAAATTCTATTGGAAAAAACACTGTCATTTTTCCTTATGTCAGATGCACTTTAGTGTAACTGCAGTCCGATATGCTGTTGAAATACAAACGTGAAAAACAAGGCAACTTCATTGAGCCAAATACTTCCTCCTCTTTAAGTCTCCGTTGTTCTCTGTAAAACTCCTCCCTAGATCAGGGAGGCCAATGGCATCCTGCCAACTTAAGCATTTTTCTCCCTGCTTTCTGTTCTTTAGAGACTACGCTCATTTCCTGATCCTCATACTTGCCTTCCACATCCTCACCCCCAACAGTTCATTCAGTCTTCTCTCCTTATACTCAGCTTTGCACCTGTGGATGGAGGCTGCCCACCCTTGAAAGAGACTCCCATCTCCCGTGGGCCAAGTGCCCACTGCTCCTCTGCCACTCCTTGATACACTTAATACATCACACTTCTGATCTTCCAAGTACTGCACAGATATTAACTAATCTTCTCTGGAACTTCTTTTAACTTCTTCCACATACGCTTCCTATGTTGTTGCCTCATCATGAGGTATTTGGCCTGGTCCTGTCCCTGAATTGTTGTTTTCTTGCTGACTGAATTGGAGATATCAGACAACCTGTGGGATGGATCCTGGTTTTTCTTTTGATTTACCTTTAAGATTTTATAAACACAATGCACTCTTACAATCTGTCTATAACAAACATATAGCGAAAGGAAGGACTAGCTTGACGCTGCAGTAATAGGTAAAACAGACTCCTCTCTCTCCAACTGAGAGAAAGCGTCTTGGCTATGTGAGATGACTAAATTGAAGAAATTCAAAATTGTCATAAAAGAACAGTGTTGACTTTTCCAACCATTTGCTCATGCAGTATCAACTAAGTTGTTAAAAAAAGAATGTTGGAGGCTGATTCCTATTGGGAAATCAATTTCTTCAGCCCTATTTAGCCAGTAATGGAAAAGGTGGCTTTCCATCTGATCCTTTAATTATCTTTAATTTTTATAGGCAATTATGGTTTCCTCAAAAAGCGTTCATTTCTCAGAGTCCTGTTTTCAGTCATGTACCGGAGTTTTATTTTAAATAACCTTAGTGGAAGCACAGATGCCCTTTGTAAAAGCCAATTCAAATGAAGCCATTTAAACATCAATTACCACTTGGATTCTCCACAACTATCTGTGCATACTTGCTTCATTATAAATCAGCTGTTGTATAAGTTATGCGTTATACAGCCTCTTTTAACAGGTGACAAGGAGTCATCTATTGAATTTCTGTAGAATACTTACACTTCCCAGCCTGGTCTGCCACCTGCTGAGCGAACTGGACTGGCTCTCATTGGATGACCTTTTGGAGTGGGGAGAGGAAAAAGAAAGAAATCCCATTCAGTTCCTCTGAAGGCAATTTTTTTAAAGAAATTCTGAAGTTACAGTTACTTACCAGTGTCGTGGTTTAACCTGGCAGGCAGCCAAATACCACGCAGCCGCTCACTCACTCCCCCCGCCCCCCCAGTGGGACGGGGAGAGAATCGGAAGGGTAAGAGTGAGAAACACTCGTGGGTTGAGATAAAGACAGTTTAATAGAACAGAAAAGGGAGAATAATGATAATAAATAATGATAGAATATACAAAATGAGTGATGCACAATGCAATTGCTCACCACCCGCGCTGACCGATAACCAAGTAGCGATCGGTACTTCCTGGATCACGCCTACCGTTCATATACTGAGCATGACGTCACATGGCATGGAATACCCCATTGGCCAGCTGGGCTGGCTGTCCTGATTATGTTCCCTCCCATCTTGTGTACCTAGCTCAGTCAGTAGGCACGGGAACTGTCCTTGGACTAGGAGGGCACTT
This sequence comes from Calonectris borealis, assembly GCF_964195595.1. Lineage (NCBI taxonomy): Eukaryota > Metazoa > Chordata > Aves > Procellariiformes > Procellariidae > Calonectris > Calonectris borealis. Next base: position 206,654 of record NC_134318.1, read on the forward strand.
AGCAACAACTGAAAACATCAGTGCGTTATCAACATTCTCCTCATACTAAATCCAAAACACAGCACTAGGAAGAAATTTAACCCTATCCCTGCCGAAACTAGGACACCAGTTGTGGGTATTGCTTGTCCTTGGGGGCCCAGAAGACGTGGTAATGCTGGTTGTCTTTGTACGGGAACCTGATAGACATCTCAAAAAACCATTAGTAGGCTTGAGTTCTGAAGGTTTTAACCAACTCTCCCGTGGAGAAGAATGTGGATTAAATACCTAACTATCCGTTTGTTGCAGACCACAGTAAGTCACCAGAGTTGGCTATATCATTTTCTATGAGAGAAATGAATCCCACTTCCCCTTTGCCAGAGGGTAAATGTAAATTGCAGGCTCAGGGTAAAGTTCGTCTCCGAGTAACTACATTTTATAAATGGAAGAAGTCTATTTCCTACAAAACGAGATCCATGACAGAAACACAGAAGTGCTACCAAGTGCATTTTAAAACAGCCACTCCTGTCAGCACACAGCAGTATTTTCTTAGTTTATAGCAAGAGGAAAACTTCAGTCTGTTTCACACATGGGATTTGATGAAAGTCAGAGGGGGCGGAAATCTCAGTCCAACAGCTACTTGTTAAATTTTGCAAGAAGCCTTTGAAACATAAACCAAAAGCAAAACGAGCTTTCAGAGAGAACGACTCCACTGCAAACACTACTGAAATGTTTTGCAGAAATACAGATTCTTAGCATACCACACGTTTGACCAACTTCCAGGGGCACGAACAGCAGGACCACCCTATTTTAATATTCAAAAGTATCCCAGATTCTATGGTTAAGCACAATGACAGTGCTTCCTGCCCCGTAATTACAGATGCTGGCCAACTTGGTTGCATAGCCACTCAGACATGCACGCATGGTTTCTCTCGCTCACTTTTTGGCCAGTCCAATTAATTCCATACTTACGCATTAATAGTTGGTATTGCGTATTTTCCAGTGTTTGTCAGCATAGCACCCTTTGTATTGGGGTCTTTCACCTCCATCATGAAACTCCTTGGAATTCCTGTGCTCTTTAATTCTGGGAACAGGCTCAACATTTTTGTCCTGTTAAGAAAAGAAATGCAGACATATCTCCTTTTAAGACCCACACTTAAAATGACATTTCAATGATTATTTTAAGCAGCAAAAGCCTTTAATCCTCTCCTTTTACCCAGCATAAGGGTTGCTCGACTAAAATACTTATTTTCCTAAATGAATATAGCCAGGATGTTCCAAAGGCTTGAGCAGTGTTTTGAACTCATTCCATTCTTTGGCTTAAGTTCAGGTTCTTTAAGGGTGAAATATCCCTTAGCTCACCATCCCCTCAGAAAAGAGATACAAACCCGCTCCTCCTCCAAAGCGCAATTCAGAGCACAAATATTCAATAGATGGGGTCAACAGAAACATCTTGGTTTTACATGAAATACTAAAAACTGTGAACTGTCATCAAACAGAGTTAAAACCAGAAACATTTCCAGTAATATTGAAATATATAAAAATATGCATGAAAGTTCACAGAGCAAGATCTGTGGACATACTTAATGTCTATGACCTAGAAAAAAGAAAAGTTTACATTTATAATGCCAGGTTTCCCTTGGATTTTGAAGGGCTTTGCCACATTGCCCTATGAACCTCTGTCTTTCACCCCAAGAGAAACAATTCTTAATATGAGTATTCATGGATTTGTTACGTAACTGCCAAGGTAAAAAAATGAAAAGCTAAGGAACACCAGAAGTCCCCCACAGTCTTACCCCATTTGTTGGGCAGTTCTTTATACAGTCGCCAGGTTTTCCGCAACGAAAGCAAGCAGATGATGGTGGAGGTGGACCCCAGGGTTTCTTCATGTAACTAAAAGGGTTTGGGGCAAAGAAGAAAAAGGTATGCACGTGTCTCTCTCGTTAAAACAAACTTCTCTACAATTTTTCCATAATCTTCAAAGAACAGATTTGACATTATCAACACTTACTTGATTGGATCATATTCCTGGCAAGACTGTAGCATCATAGCTTTTATTTTATCTTCTTCGGAAGCATTGGCTTCAGCCAGATTGGCAGTCTGTTTAACAGGTAATTATTTGACACATACATTAGAAACACATTTAAGCCCACACTGCCAAAGAGAACACCACTCACCCAACCCTGTAAAGAGCAGCACAACGCCAGCTGAGGTTGCATGAAAACAGCTGCTCATATGAAACAGAGTTGTCCAAAAGATGTTCTGGGGAGTCCTTACGTCATCACAGGATGTTTATGTGCCTGTTAACCTACTTGAAAAGAGCATTCCTGGCCACTCAAAACCTTAGGCTCTTCATATTCCCCCCCACTAACTTCTTCATAGGAAGCAAGTTAACTACAATAAGCAAAACCTGCAGTTTTTTTCCAGTTGACCGTGTCCTTTTAACATACAAATTGTAATATAAATGTTATGCAGAACTGGATCTTCAAATTATTGAAGCCAGCTGATTTTTTTAAAGTAGTATTTGTTCAAATGTTTTTATTACACACTAGTACAGATACAAGCAGGGTCTAAGGGAGTGACTGTAAATGATTTGGACCCTCAAGCACCTATCATTCAGATCAACCACTCATGGTTTTGGTTTTAGATGCATTCATTCACAAAAGCAACCAACTTGTTTCAGCATTTTGTTAAAGGGCTGTTTCATATACACAGCTTTTTCTCAACTGTAACATAATCCAGATCGACATCTATGAAATCATTTCCATTAACATTTACAGAAGACTTTACAGATACTTGACTAATTTGTTTGAACCCAAGCGGTTTACAAAACACATCCAAAACCCACAAGACATTACTAGGAATAGACCAAAATTCAATATGGCATTTAATGCATAATAAAACAGAAAACTTTTTACAACACATTGCCTCCATGCTAAGCCAGTCTGCACTGAGGAGGTTAGAGTAAGGAACCGTTTGGAGCTGCTTTATCTTATGTTCCTCTATTTTTCTGAAATACTTACATTTTCTCAAAAGCTTAAATGTGTACAGTTTTGTGTACACTGTACACTTGGACAGTTTTTCACATTTTAGAGTAAAACTTCACCTGAGTTTACAGAACCAAGGACATGTTTAGGGACAGCGCTAACAGAGACCAATTTCTCCTGGTGGCTACCTTCCAAACTATTGTTTTTTTCTTACCAAATGTCCACAATTTAATTTCTGCAGTGAGAGAGGGAAGAAGTTACCAGTGGGAAGAGATTTTTCTTTCTGGGAAAGGAACTCCAGCCTTTATTTTCAGAAGAAAGGACTAGCTCCTCTGCATTAGGCCCTGCCTTCTCTAATCTTTGTAACTTTAAAGACTAGTAATTTAATTGGCTAGCACTACGCCTTTTCACAAAGTGCAATCCCTAGTGCTTTCCCAGACAAAGTTACATGTTGTTGAGCAAAAAATGCAAGCAGTTCCATAGCAAAACATGGCATTACAACAGTTTCAGAAGGTCACGTTTGCTAATATGCCACACATACGCATCAGTATTTTCCTGTAAACAATTAGGTGCATTTACACAATTTACACAGTCTGCGATCAAACAAATTAGATTGTGTTGTCCACTGTATATATACTACAGTGTATGAAATTGTGCAGCATTCAAAGCATGGATCTATAACTGTAGCGCCTAGAAATTCAAAAATAGCCATGCAGTTGTCCGTGTTCCAGAAACGCTTCTATTTTGGCTCTTGCAAACCCCCCTGAAATGTCCGTCACTTACAGCCAATTAAATTCTTCTGTGAAAATTGTGTTAGTTTCCAATGCAAAATGAACGAAAAGTATGAAAAACGGTAAACAGCTTCTGAAGTGCTTCTTCTTTGTGTCTTGAAGATGAGTAATACTGCAACATTACGTTGCGGCTGATAAGGTCCTCCCCCTTCTATCTTCCCAAACTGGCAACTACTCTTTACCAGGATAGTATCAAAATATACACACATTTTAAAGTTAAAAGAAATACTTTAAATTATTAAAAATTAAATTAAAGGTTTGTTCACATGACAACAGTTCTCCAGCTATAGATCACAGTATAAGATTTAAAAATACAAAGCAAACACTTTTTTTTAGGAATATATATGTACCTTAGTCAGCTGGGCCAGAGAAATAGATGCAGAAGAGTCATCAATCTGTTCACAAAAAATTAAACTCACATTCAAGTTCTACAATCAAAAACAGAGCAATAGTTAACGTCTACTGTAGTCTGACAGTCTGCACTATATCCTCCGAGTGTCACTGAAAGAGCCATTTCCAACCTAGTGTAGTTGGTATTTGTTCAAAACAAAGTCCAAACCTGTGACAGCTTAAGAGTGCCTATGTGGTTAAGGAGAAGAAGCTAAACTAACCAAACCCGCTGGAGATCAACTTATTGCTCCAGAATATCTCAGAGAGGGACCCTTGTCAAATGCTCACAGCTGCTTAAAAGTCGAAGGGGTAAGGAAGCTATCAATTTTCAGCTAAAAAGGATTTTTAAAAAATATTTATTTGAAAAGGAAGCATCACTACAGGAAACTTCTTTTCAGTGTGGTTTGTAAACTAATCAGCCAAGTATTTCCTTGTGTTACTTATTTCTGTTTTAGCAGCAGAACGACAGTGTCTTCAAACCTGAAGAAAAACGCTGCCCCTTTTCCAAATGTAAATTCAAAGTGGCAGTATCCTAAAGAAAAGCTTAGCCTTTGGGAAATTAAAGCAGCATCCAGCCCTGAAGTCACCCAGATCCAAAAACGTACTGCAGGCGGAGGTTAAGAAAAATGACAGGGATTTTACCCTTTACAAATGCACCAGGCTCTAACCTTGTGCCAAAATTTGTACACTGGGTTTTACGTATTTTCATTTGCAGACAAACTATTAAACTAAACTGCTTCATCTGATAAAGCGGAAAGGTCAAATGTAGAACTTTAGAATACCACTTTGTGTAGCAACGATATTTAAATTCACAGCAATCTATTAAAGACAGTTATGCACTCAGTTATGCACTCAAACAATATCGCTTCAATTATACAGTTTCAGGAACAAATACCCAAGTCTTTAAGGACATGAAAAGGAAGCATTTAGCTGCACAGAACTGTCCTCAAAACGTGTGGGACATGTTGGTTTTGGTATTTGTTTGAACCCCCAAGTCAAAAGTAAGAAACAGTACCATGTTTAACAATAATGGTTTCTCAGTGGTTTTTGATAACATTTTCAAAAACCATGTTCAGTTGTGCAAACCTTGAACCTACGTGATCTAAAAACGATTGTACATTATCTGTACAACACAAAGTCGTTCAGGAAATAGTCTAGCATATCCAGTATGAAATACAATGCATTACTAGGCACAAACACCAATATTCACATTAGATAGAACTGTGCAAATGATGGCATTACTCCGTTTCTACTATGCTGAACCAAATACATTGTATTTACAACATATACTATGTTTTACTGGAAAAGCTATTAAGTTAATGTTTGGAAAATTAATCCAAGGCTACCTTAAGGGCAGCGTGCAGCAAAAAGTGTGAGATTGTGTTTTTATATACTGCTTTTGATGTTCCACTTACTGGCTCAGTTTGACTTCTAGAAGAAGAAATAAAGGTGATCAGAACTTCAAATACAGCACTTGTACCAAAAACATAAAGCACTGAAAACAGATTATAAAACCTGAACATCAAAACTTTATGTTCTGATAGTCGAGTGAATCTGGAAATTTACTCATATACATAAACCGTTGTCTCTTGGTACATTCAGTGCAACTAAAAAAACCCCCCAGAATCCCATTTCTGCTTTGTCACAAATTACTCTAAGGCTTACGGATATAGAACACAACCGTGCAAGGGGAAGTCCTCAGATAGTTTGTCTCTGCTACATAAGTATCAAAACCAGGAAGTCTGTACTACAGTTTTGTGTTCATAAATAATCAACCATCAAAATACGAAGGTAACTTTAGCCAATCTGTGTATCGCTAGTATTACAAATAGGTACCAGATGGAGTCCTTTAGTTTCTAAGAAAGAACAGTGATAGTCTAGACACTTCCAAGTGCACCTGTACTTAAGTGAAAAAAATCAGTCATCTGACAAATAACAACAATGTCAGCAGCATCGTCTTTAGAACAGTGTTTCTCTGTGGAAGCCCAAGCACTGTGTTCAGATATCTTAGCCATGAAAGTGCCAAAACACTAAATGTGTTACATATGCTATATGGACTAAAAACAGTAGTAGAAATGTCACCTGAAAGCAGGTCCTAGGCCTTTGTGCGATTTAGGAGACCTGTGACAAAAAAAAAAGGTCTTGGTTGCCAGAATTTGCTTCAAGATAATCTTGAAAATGCTACGATATTTTAGGAAATATTTATTAAATTTGAAAACTTGCTGAGATTCCACACACTCATTGATCTGTATCTGCACGCTACTCATCATGAATCAGCCATGCAACCATCGATGTCGTTAACAAACAATTCACACATCATCCAAAGTGTCCCATGAGCAGAGGCAATTCAAAGGCTGCTGTGCAACTGGTGTACAAATAGAAAGGCGCACGCTCCCTGCCACTGCTAGAACACCACCAGGCTCGCAACGACAGCCACGTACCTCCTGATGTTGAGGAAGGACAAGGACATCCTTTAGATTACCACAGCATGGATTCTTCATACATTTACCTTCAAGAGCGTACTAAAAGGAGAGTAACGCATTTTTGAAGGCCTCTCCACCATTACAGCATACATTCATCATTCCCAAACATCCACCACTCTACCAGTTGTTTCTGCAATGTTCACAGCTGAAAGACTAGAAAGCTAATCTGCCTGGTTAATTTTCAGCGCTAGAACAGCGGTGCCGTTCCTTCCTTATCCCCTTATACATACAGGTATGTATCTGACCTTTGATGCTAGCCGCATCTATCCTCTCATTTTAGGGCAGCATTACAATACCAGGAGAGGGTGCCCGAAACAGAGGATGCACTGACAAGACAGCACTAAGCCGACGTGTTTAAATTAACCCCCAAAACAAGGCCATGTTTATAAGCACAGTGCTGCGGTGTCCAGAATTACTAGAGGGTGCCTGAAAACACTGCAACAACTACTGCAGGAATACGCCCAAAGTTGAGATGCAGAGCCACATAAATTCAGGGTTTTTTGCTTGCAGATGCCTCGTGGGTACCGGGAGGCTGCTGTACTCTTTGTTCGAGACACAGTGTAACTCATCCGTCTACTTGATTTATTGAGAACCAACATTAGAAAGACATGGCAAAACCACAAGCTAATAATATCTACTAATTGTGGTGGAGAGACCTATCTTTAAGGCGGCTGGAAAACGTGACCGTTCAAACAATGCTAATGTAGCTGATATAGAACTGGACTGTATGAATACATAAATGACAGCAGTAATCCTCTAGTCAGCACTGCATTGGAATAGCTGTAATTTTAATCAATACACCTGATTCTCTGTCCTCCGTAAATCTTAGGAATACAGAACCAAAACCCGGAGCACAGATACCAGCTTAGGGTAAAAACAGACGTAGCAAGATAACTAGTAACATTTGGTAATGTGCTAAACTGCTTACTGAGTTTCAAGTTTGGAAAGGATTAACTATTCCTTCATCGTACTTGCACAAAAGGCAATACACTTTAGGATACTGTTCTTTTTCTCTTGCCTGAAACGGACATTGTCTTGAGGAAACGCATAGGAATCGCTTACGAATGGAACTTCTTGTTTGCATCGTTCGCCAACTGGTAAACCTTGGTCTTTCCTCTATAGCTAGTATGCAAAAACCCCAGATTTGGGGCGTAAGAATACCTGCCATATCCCCCCCAAATGCCAGAAATAGTCAAACACTGAGAATCAGGCTCTTCTGAGACGGGAACAAAGTATGCGTTTACGCTACAATGCGTATCTGTCTTTACTATAAAAGCCATAAAAGCCAACACATATAATAAGGAATCTCTGCACGTCGAGGAAACAGGATCTACAACTTGGGTCTCAGAACAATCAACCCCAAGAACAAACCCAATAGAATAATCTTAAAAGTTACCATGGTTGGAGTTCGACCCCCATGTCCCAGCAGGCCTAAAAATGTAAGTCCACTTTCGGACAGATACATTAAAATCTACCCCATGCCAACAAAAATTAACAGCAGCTTTAACAAGAAAGAACGCCTCTGTAAACTAATACCCATAAAAAAAGTTAACACACTGAAACCCCTAACAAAGAATACAATGCTTTATGGATACTTACATAACATCGGTTTTGCCGGTAGCTTTAACTCCTCCGACAGGGATTCTTCTAACAATTACCGATGAGTTCTTAGGAATCAGGGCATTCTCATCTGTGTATTCTGAAAACAACATAAATACAGAGAAAAACATCAGTCAATTCGTAAGAATGCATGCTCATATGTAATTACGTAGCACTTCGCAGAATCCCTTTACAGATACAAAAGCAAAATTTTATATGTAACATCACGCTTTCATCGTCTCAACACACTAACAGTATATTTCAAGAAATCTTGGGGTTTGAGAATCAAACACAAGCAGCAAAATCTTTTTCCTTTTTTTAAAACAGTTTGAATGCCAACAGCAAAATGGACTCAAAGGTCACTAAAGGAGAGTCTGCTAATGCACGAGGTTCTTTCCTGACCTAGCTTAAAGTTGCTTTTGCTTCCGTTAGGCTACAAAACCCATAGATCTTTGGAGAAAAACAAACCACAGCAAAGTCTCACCTGCCTAAACCAGATTCTAAAGTCTGACTAGCTTGCCCTGCCACCAAACAGGCACTTAGCTAAAGCACGAGAACTCTGCGCCATTGCTTTCATAGCTGTTAACTAAAAACCAGTCACCTGTGCTGGCAGTGCTCAAGCCTGACAGAACACAGAAGAGAGCCTGCCGCCTCTGCCTGTTTCTTGGAGCTTAATCCATCAACAACCACACTTCTCAGCTGCTCAGGGCTTTACGTTTAAATGGAAACAGAACTGGCAGTGCTAGAATTTGGATCACAGACATTTTGGGGTTTTTTTGAGCTTGCTTTCACAAGTAGGGCAGAATTGGCTCAAACTCAAGTGGTATCTCCCCTCTTAAGCTAATCATCTAGTTTGAATTAACCAAAGGGACGTGAATTCGTTCGATCGATTCCCTTTTTGCAGAGCAGAGAGGCCCAAACGAAATTACTTAGGAAGACAGCCTTGAAAAGCCTTTCAGGAACAGCGTGTGCCTGAAGCTCTCCATGCTTTGCCTTGGCTTACACCCTGTTAGTCTTCTGAAGAGGAGGAAAGCCTTCTGACCTTTTACATAAGGCCCAAACAAAAAAAACCAACTACCTGAGACACTTGGACTGAGTAAGCTTAAAATGCAAAGATCTCTCCAATGAGAATGCTTTTTCTATTGTACTTACACAAGCTGGATAGGACTGAATATTTTAAAGCACTATCAGCAGGCATCCCCTGTAATCTGCCTACAGTTTTAAATATTCAAAGCCCTTACCTTTGCAGAGCGAATCAGAACAATGGTCTGAAAACCAAAGATACTGTATACCTCGTCAAGCCCTGTCAGGTGGCATCCCTAAGACCCCTAACGTTGTGCTGTTAAGGCTCTTCACAGACACTCTCCTGAAAATAGTTTATCTGTAGACAAACAGCAAGCTTTAGGTCCAACCACTTTAAAGGCTAGGGCTGAAGTTACAGTTACCCCAGTGTACATACTACTCTGTTTAAGTTTTAACACATGAAACGGGAAGAGGAAAAAAAACGCTAGTACACATTTTAAAGAAAAGCCTGTTGTAAGAGTGTCACAGAACCACAGGGGGGGGGAAAAAAAATGTAATGTAATGTTTAAGGAATGAAAACACTTTACAAGTCTTTTTCTGAAAAGTCACATCCCAAAGTCTTTAATCACATTCAAACTTATCGAGATGGCAGATTACCAAACTGAAATATCCTACTAAGTAATACGAAACCATTATCATCTCTAAGAATCAAGCACCATTTGTTAGATTTAAAAGAATTTATGATGTCTCTAAGAACATTTCTTACGTATATCCACCATAAACGTTCTGCCATAAAACTTCAGTATTGCCCTGATACGGTTAACATGTAGTACAGGAAAAAAAACCACCGTTAGAAACAAATGATGAAATGATGCTCAATAGCATCTGAATGACCATGTCTTTGGTGTGGAAAAGAAGTTATATTAACAAGAAATTCCAAAGTATAATTTAGATACGGAGAACACTCATGCGCAAGACGGCTTTCAAGGGTCTGCACAGATTTTAACTCACAGATACGCTCCTGATCCAAAATGTTGCTAGTGGGCAGTTTCTGCAACAGCCGCAAAACCCATTTTCCAATGCAGTGGAGTAAAACAAGTTGAAGTCAAAATTAAGTCACGAAATTCACCAAATCCAGGTGGTTTCTTTTCTTCAAATTAGCCATCTCTTTTATTTCTATCACTTTCAGCTTTCTCCACCACATTTCAAAGAAATCTGGCAAGTTGGTTATTACAAGATATGCTCCCACATTTCCTTCTCATTTTACCTAGAAGAATTCCAGGAAACCAAAGCTTTTGTAAGCGCCGTATGTCACACATCAACCACGTACTCTTCTACGCCTAGCTCCATGTCTACAACACAGATCTGAAGGTAGTTGTCCGAACAGCAACTACAGAAGAACAGCTCTGTGAGGCCCCCAACACAAGTCACAGCTACCGATGGTGGCCGAATCGCATTATGGCTTCCCACCCCACTTAATGCCCAGCGCCGCTTGCCCTCCCGGTCCTGCCGCATGCTGGCGGCATGGGCCCCAGCCTGACTCACGCTACGTGGGGATGACCCACAAAGAGCAGAGCGCGGCTCCCACAGGCCACGGCTGACGCAGGGTGGTCTGCGACGCCGCCAGCCGGGCGGTGCCCGAGGCCCCGCGCCCGCCGCCCCCGCGCACCTTCTTTGGTCTGGGCGTTGGTGATCTGCAGGTCGCAGCTGGCCGCCTTCAGCTCCTCGCGGCCCATGATCTGGTGCTTGAGGTCACACCGGGAGATGTGGAGGCCGTTGAAGGTGACCATGTCATGGTTCAGCTTGGAGGCGAACTTGTAGTTGGGGCCAGGAGGTGCCTGCTCCGTGATGGCGTCTACCGCGGCAGACAGCGTCGCGGCCGCTGTGCCAGGTGAGGGCCCGCGGCGGTTCCTCCTCCACCGAGGAGGCCAGGGCAAGCAGCGCGGGCTGAGCTCGAGCGGGCCGGCGGCGCTCAGAGGCTGCGGCGCTCCGCCATGGCCTTCCTGGCCGACAACCGCACGGGCCGCTGCGAGCGTGTCACTGTGCACACGCAACGGCACACTGCATCCACCCCCCGCGCCTCACGTGACCCAGCGCATTATGACAAAAGGCCCGCGTCACGTGGGCGTGGCGGCCCCGCGCTCTTCATCCTAACACCAAGCGCCCCCGAGGGGAGGGGGGGCGCGTCAGCCCCGGGCCTGTCACCACCCCGGGCCGCTGGTCTCCCTGCTGTCCCCTGGCCTGTCACCACCCGGTGTCCTGCCACCCCCCAGGCCTGTCACTGCCTGGTGTCCCTCCTGTCACCCTCCAGGCCTGTCCCTGCCCAGTGTCCCTCCTGTCACCCCCTAGGCTGTCACCACCTGATGTCCCTCCTGTCACCCCCCAGGCCTGTCACTGCCCGGTGTCCCTCCTGTCACCCCCCGGGCCCATCACCGCCTGGTGTCCTGTCACCCCCCAGGCTGTCACCACCTGGTGTCCCTCCTGTCACCCCCCAGACGGTCACCACCTGGTGTCCCCTCCTGTCAGCAGCCAGCCAGGGCAAGACAGCCTGGGGCAGATGCAGCGGGCTTGGCCGTGTGGCGCTCGGCTGCCCGCGGTGCAGGGCCGGCAAAGGGAGGGGACATCTCAGGGTGCTTGAGTGTATCTTGTGGCATTCATGGAAAGTTCAGTCAAAGAAGCCAATGACCATTTATGTTTATGGCCACAGACCAGTCCCCTGCCCCCATTTTTTAACTCCTCCCTCTCTGCCTTTAGCCCATCACTATTTTTTGCTTTCTCTTTCTCTGTCTCTCTCCCTGTCTGTAGTTTCTAATTCCTCCCTGTCTGTCCTATAGCCTGCTGCTATTTTTTCCTTTCTCTCCATCTCTTTCTCCTGCTCCCTCTCCTTCTCTTTTTTCTATCGCCGTGTCCTGCTTCCTGGCCTTATCTTAATGTTAGGGTTAGGGGCTAGGGTTAGGGTTAGGCTTAGGGTATCGTTAGGGTTAGGGTTAGGGTCGGGGTTAGGATTATGGTTCGGGTTTAGGCTTAGGGATAGGCTTAGGGTTTCGTTTTAGGGTTAGGCTTAGGGCTTAGGGCTTAGAAGTAAAACTGTCCCAAGCACTTACGCCTCCATCAAGGACCACGTGCCCTCAGGCTTGTGATGACTGTTGGATGGCTTTCCCGCCCCCCGATGGAAACACCTCTCAGTTCTCTGTGCTCACACCAGGGAAGGAAAGGCAATACACCCCCATATCTAAAGGCATGGCACTCCAAGCAAAGGTAACGTTTCGTTTCTTTAGATGAACTGCCTGGCCAGTTACAACACCTGCTTATACTGACTTCATCCACCCTTACCCGCAAAACATTGTGACAGGCTGAGTCAGCGTGGAGAGTCAGGTGAACTTTGACGCACACACTGCTACCATAGGACTGGATTTTTAACCTATTTACATTTATCCGTCGCTTTGAAGCTGCCCAAGGGTCAGCATGCCCTTGCTACTGGAGGTTCTTGCTCTATGCAGGCACTAAGGAAGACATTTCTGGTGACAGATTATTTCTAACGGGTAAAGCACAGCAGAACACACTGTTTATGAGCTGCTGAGAATCGTCCCCCAGGCATAGCAGGAACAACGGCAAAGCTTGTATATTTAAGATGCATTTGAGTTACCTTACCATTAAAATACACCACCACCAGCCAGTGCTCTAGGTGGAAGGCTGACATCAGTGTACAAGGACAGTCCCTTCTGGACATCTCGCTCCTGGGTAGAAATCCTAGAGACTTCCTTTAAGGACAGAAATCCAAAGAGCTACAATAAGCCTTTTAAATTCAGCACAGCAAACAAAAAGCAAACAAACAAAAAATGACAGGAAACCCCTGAGGCACTGATGAGGAACACAAGGTCTCCCCTTGAGTCCACTACCCCTCACAAGACTTACTCAAAATTACTCAGTTGCTTACTCAAAAGCAATAACCAACAAGCCATGTACCCTTGGGGAAGCCCTTGTCCTTCTGTGCCGCTGGTGTCATCCCACCATTACTCTGGGAGTCCACACAAATTCAGAAGTACACTTAGTCCTCCGGCAGTCATTACCTATGGACCCGAACTCCTCCCACACCCCAGAAGTGGCTGTCGGTCGTCTGGCAGCCATTCTCCACAAACTGCAAGCCCTCCATACCTAACCACCTACCTAGTGACTCAGTGGAAATGAGCTGGACCACAACAGAAGTGACACTGCCTGGCCCGGTCACACAGATTAGACCACAAACGGTGGTTACAAGACAGAAAATGCAACACAAACCACAAGGACGGCAAAAAAACAAGAGAAGACACATCACACAAAAACGAAAGACCCCTATCCAAACCCTAAAAACGCAAGCAAGCTACAAAAGGACTTTCCAAAAAAAAGACCACCCAGAACACAACATAAGGCAAAACCAACCTAGCCCCAGGAACCCAGCGCTTGCAAACCCAGATCCTGACCATAACAATAACATGCTTTAATCCTAAGTCGCGTAAACTCCCATAACCCTCAAACCTCATAACCCTAGCAGGCTGGAACCCTAGCGCCCCATATCCCTAGCACATTGTAGCCCCAAGATATCAAAACATTGAACACAAACTCCCTGGAGGTCTCTCTCTTCAGGTGGCCCCAGATCTCAGACACCACAACTCTGAAGTGGCGGTGCCCACCGTGCCCAAGTGGAAGATCCACCAGGACAGCACCAGCATCCATCTTCACATCATCCGTCACGCCCTGAAAAAGTGCCCAGGCTGGACACTCCTGGGGAGAAAGGCGGAGGCACTCGGAGACTTTGAACCGGCCAGCCATGGCCACAGGGCTTCAGCTCATCATGTCTGTGTCAGAGCCACCAGGCAGGTGACCCCGTCCCCCCTGCGAAGACCCCTTGGGGTAGCCGTACCCAGCACCAGCTGGCTGGATACGGCCTTTGCTCTATGGGGAGGTGCTCCCTGGGAGCAGGGTCTCTCACGGGGGAACTCACAGCTCACCTGGGCTGCTCTGCGGCCACCGGACGCCTTTGCTGTCAGGTGGCTCTCAGCACCTCTCTGCCAACGGCTGTCACCTCCCTGCAGGACGCTCTCCAGCGCACGGTCCGTCTCCACTGGGTCTCCCTGGGGACAAAGATCGGAAGGGAGGGATGGGGTTTGCTCTGTCCCCGTTCCCAGGGTGCTTCAGGAGAGACCTGCCACCCCCAAATGAGCTGTCTGACGTGGACACCACAGACGAGCTGCAGACGTGGGTCAGCACGGTGGCGGGGAGTGGGCAAGATGTCCTGCGGAGCCCCCGGCGCTGGCGGAAAGCAGAGCTGGAGACAATGGGGAGAAGCCCCAGGCTGCCGGCAGCTGGCGGTGGGGCCTGGCAGGGAGCAGCGCCCGCAGAAATGCCCGGCTCCTGGAGCCTCGGCCCCAGGGCTGCAGCCTCGGCACCTCCTGGGGCTTCGCTGGGAAAAACCAGGCAGGGGTGACCCTGACAGCCCGCACACGTACCTGGCCCCGGGATCTGGCAGCCTGTCCCTGTGCCCATCGCTGCCACGGGATCCAGGAAGCAGCGCCCCAGCCCTGGCGTGGCCCTGAGCCGCCTCTCAGGCCAGGCAGCAGGAAGCCGCGCCCCATGGCATGCTGGGAGCTGTAGGCCCGGGGCACGGGCTGCCGCGCGGCCATGTTGGTTCCCGGGGCATGCCGGGAGCTGTAGGCCTGGGGCACGGGGCTGCTGGGCAGCCATGTTGGTCTTGGGAGGTGTGGGCTCTGCTCCAGCTGCGGCCCAGCTGAGGTGAGGACAGGCACGCAGGTGGAGCTACCGAAGAGGAAGGGAGGAGAGCACAGACGGACAGAGAAAGAAGTGCTTGAACTGTAACATTTGCCTGGCAGTGCAGAGAGCGGGAGCTGCGGTGAGTCCCAGCCCCTCGGGGCCGTGTCACCCCTCTTCTGCATCGCAGTCCCTCCCAGCCCCCCCCTCCCATTTCCCTCTGTGTCATTTTTTTCACTTCCCCATACCTCTCTTCTTCCGTTGCTGTGTTCTGCTCCCCGTCCTCTCTTCTCCAAGTCCCTCTTTCCCTGTCGCTCTACCTGCCCCTGTCTTTTTCTTGCTGCCCCTCCCTCCTGCTCCCTGTCCCTCTTTTTGCCTTCCTCTGTCTCTGCCCTGCAGCACATTGCTGTTGTTTCTTCTCTGTCTCTTTGTCCTGGTCTGCATCCCGCTCTGTTTTTCACAGTCTCTCTGGCCTGTTCCCTGTCGTGATTTGTCTCTCTCTGCCTGTATGTCCCGCTCCCTGTCCTTGTCTTCCCTTCTCCCTCCTTCTGCTTCTCTCTCTCTCTGCCTCCCCCCCCGCCCTGCTCACTGTCACTGCGGTTTTCCATGCTGTATCCCACTGTCCCTGTCCTTCTTCCTGTTCATCTCTCTTCTGTCTCTCTCTGCTGCTCCCTGACCCTTCCCCTCCCCGCTTCCTCCATCTCTCTGCAGGGCTCCTCATCCCTATTTCTCTTGATTTCTCCAGCTCTCTAGCCTTTTCCCCATACCTTTCTTTCTCTCTCAGCTCCTCTATCTTTTCTCTCATCATATTTTTCTCTTTCTAGTCCACTGTCCTTCTCCCCGTCAACTGAAGCTGAGTGACCAGGTGTCCCTGGGCTCTGGTATTTCCTTAGCATTGCCCTAGGGAAGATCTGTGGTTTTAGGGCTAGGGATCATTTAGGAGTTGGTCTCCTTACGTAGGCAGCGGAGCTAGGCATAGTTAAAGCAGAGGTTGTTCTCAGCTGGTGCTCTGTGCGTCCTGTTGAAAGAGCAGGCTGTGGGCCTTATTTGGAAGGAAGGTTTCTTGTTCTGCGCTTATTGCTCCTCGGGACGCTGCACAGAAGTGGTGGTGGGGTCTGGAGAGACAGATGGGACCTGCTGTGATTCCTAGTAAATGTGAACTTGAACGAGACCAGACTGACTGCATATGGTTTTCTTCTCAGCTCCAATTCCAACCTACGTGCTCGGCGCTAATGAAAAAAGAGACCCTGAGCTGCAAATGAGCAGACAACGTCACTCACTTAGGTCACCGTGCAGTTGGTCTGTGATAAGGGATGTGTACTTCCATGACGGTGCTTTCGTGAACGTTCTCTGGTCTTGCCGCTTCCAAGCCCTCCCTTTTTCCAGACATTTTAAGATGGCATTTCTTATTCTGGGGTTCAGGCTGGAGTTGGACTTAATGTTGAACAGCTGATATCATGGGCTCCGTAAAATGTGAGAGAGAACCCTGCTTTTTTGTTGTTGTTGTTGTTGTTTTCTAACACGCCCTAAACTTTGCTAAGCAAAGGGAGGAGTGGTTGCAAGAGTCTGTTCTTTGAGAGTGACGTATTCCTGTAGCGTGCCTGTCTTTGTATGGTGAAGGTTTCCTACCTGCAGTATGATTTTGCTGAGCTGTGAGGCTGTATTGGCGTAGCAAAGGTAAGAAGTGGCGTCTTTAAAGGTCATGCAACTGTAGCAAAACTAGCGGGAGAAGCTAGTTCCTTCCCTGACAAAACTAGTAGCAAGTAAAAGCATTTGCAATTGGCTTTTTTATGCAATGTTCATACAGAGCTTTTGGTATTGATTGATTTTTGGGAAGCAAGACAGCAGTGAGGAAAGAAAACTGGGGCTTCTTCACCGTAGGCGGGGTTCAAGCCTTTGCGCTAGAACAGATCTTCACTAGAGTTTACAAAAAGAGAAGATGAGCTGTCTGTAAGGAAAGTTTCAGTAGAAGTAAGGCTAGATTTGCAGAATTTGGTCCTCCGTATCTGTTGCAAATAAGAGATGACTTGGCAGTGTTTACATCTGAAGTGCATGCCGGTGTGTTAATGCAGGCCGTCGAGGTCTTTTCAGGGGTACTTCTGGACTGCAGGTTGCGTGCGTGGGGGGCACCATGTCCCAGGATGAGCCAGTTTTAGCTCAGAGGATGTGACAGAATGGCAACCATCTTTGTGGTGGACCCCTGTCATGGTTTAACCCCAGTCGGCAACTAAGCACCACACAGCCGCTCACTCGCCCTCCCCCCAGCAATGGGATGGGGGAGAGAATCAGAAGAGCAAAAGCAAGAAAACTCACGGGTAGAGATAAGAAGACTTTAATACTTGAAATAAAATAATAATAGCAATAATAGTAATACTAGTAACAGTAATAATAGTAACACCAATAATACCATAATATTACCAATAATAACACCAATAATACCAATAATAACAATAATAATAATAATAATAACAACAACAATAATAACACCAATAATAATAATAATAATAATAATAATGATAATAATAATAAATAATAATAATTTGTAATTAAAACGAGAGAGAGAAAGAGAGGGAGAGAGGATCAAGAATAAGAACCCCAATCCTAACACTAACACCAAACCCTCACCCTAACTCGAACCCCTAACACTACCCGTAAACCCTATGCATAACACTAAGACCTCACCCTTACCCTAAGCCTAACAGCGAAACCTAAGCCTAAACCTGAACCCCAACCCTAACCCGAACCCTAACCCAAATGCTAACCCTAACCGTAAACCTAACCCTAACTCTAACCCTAACCCTATCCCTAACCCTAAACCCGAACATCCTAAACCCAACCGTAAAACTAATGCTAACCCTAAGCCTAACCCTAACCCTAAACATAACCCTAACCTTAACCCTAAACCTAACCCCTAACCATAACCCTAACCTTAACGCCTAACCCTAACGTTAACCCCTAACCCTAATGCTAACCCTAACCCTGAACTCTAGCCCTAATCCTGAACCCTAACCCTAACCCTGAACCCCAACCTAACCCTGACCCCTAAACCTAACCCTAATGCTACCCGGAAACCCTAAGCGTAACATTAAGACCTCACCCTAAACCTAACACTGGACCCTAACTCTAACCCTTAACTCCAGTCCTAAGCCTAACTCTAACCTTAACCCTAACCCTAACACTTAACCCTAAATTGAACACTTAACCCTAACCCTAACCCTAACCTAACCTTAAGCCTAACCTGAATCATAAAGCTCTAACCCTAATGTTAACCCTAACCCCGAACCCTAACCCTAATCCCAAACCCTAACCCTAACCCTGAACCCCAACCCTAACCTTAACGTAATGACCCTAACCCTAACTCTAACCCTAACCCTAATGCTACCCGTAAACCCTAACTGTAACACTAAGACCTCACCCTTATACTAACGCTAACCCCAATACCGAACCCTATCTCTAACCCTGAACCCAATCCTAAACCCTAACCCTAACCTTAACGCTAACACTAACCCTAAACCTAACCCTAACGCTACCTGTAAACCCTAAGCGTAACATTAAGACCTCACCCTAACCCTAACACTGAATCCTACCTCTAACTCTTAACTCTAATCCTAACCCTAACTCTAACCTTAACCCTAACCCTACCCCTAAACCTAACACTTAAACCTAACCCTAAGCCTAACACTTAACCCTAAACCGAACACTTAACCCTAACCGTAACCTAACCTTAAGCCTAACCTGAATCATAAAGCTAACCCTAGCCCTAACCCTAACCCTAAGGCGAAACCTCACCCTAAAACAAAATCCTAACGCTAACCCTAACCCCAAACCGTAACCCTAACCCTAACATCAAACCGTAACACTAACACTTTGGCATAACCCTAACGTTAAACCTAAACGGAACCATAAAACTAACCCTCACATAACACCGAACCCCTAATTCTAACCGTAACCCTAATGCTAACTCAACCTCAAACCGTAATCTTAAGACATCACCACAACCCTACCCCTACCCCTACCCCTAACCCTAAAACTAAACCCTAACCCTATCCCCTAACCCAAACCCTAACCCTAACGCTAAGCCTATCCCTAACTGTAAACCTACGCCCTAACCCTAACGCTAACCCTAACCCTAAAACGAAACCATAACCCTATCCCTAACACTAAACCTGAACCATAATCCTAACCCCAACGATAACCCTAGGCCTAACCCTAACCCCAACCATAACCCTAACCTTAAAGCCAACCATAACCCTAACCTTAACCCCTTAACCCTAATTTTAAGCCCTAACCCTGATGCTAATCCTAACCCCGACCCCTAACCGTAATCCCGAACCCTAACCCTAACCCTGAACCCCAACCTGAACCCTAATGACCCTAACCCTAACTCTAACCCTAACCCTAATGCTACCCCAAACCTAATACCGTAACCATAACACCTCACCCTAAACCTAATGCGAAACCTAATCCTAAAATTAAACCGCAACTCTAAACCTAAACCCTAAGCCTAAAAATTAATGCTACCCCTATGCCAAACTGAAATCCTAACCCATAAGCGTAAACCCAATGTAACCCCTAACCATAACACTAAGCCCTAACCCTAACGCTATCACAAACCTAATACCATAACCGTGAGACCTCACCCTAACCCTAATGCGAAACCTAACCCTAAAACTAAACTGCAACCCTAACCCTAAACCTAATCCTAATACTTAATGCTAACCCTAACCCAAACTGAAATCCTAACCCATAAGCATAAACCCAACCATAACCCCTAACGATAACACTAATCCCTAACCCTAACCCTAACCCTAACCCTAACCCCAAACCCTAATCCGTGTCCCAAACTCTAACCCTAACCCTGAACCCCAGCCCTAACTCTAACCTTAACCCTAACCCTAACCCTAATGATAAGCCCTAACCCTAATGCTAACCCTAACCCCAAACCCTAACCCGTATCCCAAACTCTAATCCTAACCCTGAACCCCAGCCCTAACTCTAACCTTAACCCTAACCCTAACCCTAATAAGCCCTAACCCTAATGCTAACCCTAACCCCAAACCCTAACCCGTATCCCAAACTCTAACCCTAACCCTGAACCCCAGCCCTAACTCTAACCTTAAACCTAACACTAACCTTTACCCTAACCCTAACCTTAAAACTAAACCCTAACCCTAAACCCTAACCCAAACGCTAACCCTAACCCTAAACCTAACCATAACCCTAAGCCCTAACCCTAACCCTAACCCTAAAATGAATCCCTAACCTGATCCCTAACCCTAAACCCAAACCATAATCCTAACCCCAACCCTCTCCCTAACCCTAACGATAACCCTAACCCTAACCCTAACCCTAACCCTAACCCCAACCCCTAACCATAACCCTAATGATAAGCCCTAACCCTAATTCTAACCCTAACCCTAACCCATATCCCGAACTCTAACCCTAACCCTGAACCCCAGCCCGAACCCCAGCCCTAACTCTAACCCTAAACCCTAACCCCAAACCCTAACCCTAACCCTAACCCTAACCCTAACCCTAACCCTAACCGTAACCCCAAGCCCTAACCCTAACCCTAAACCTAACCCTAAAATGAAACCCTAACCCGATCCCTAACCCTAAACCCAAACCATAATCCTAACCCCAACCCTATCCCTAACCCTAACGATAACCCTAAGCCTAACCCTAAACCTAACCCTAACCCTAACCTTAAACCTAACCCCTGCCCCTAACCATAACCCTAATGATAAGCCCTAACCCTAATGTTAACCCTAACCCTAAACCTAACCCTCACCGTAACACTGAGCCCTAACCCTAACCCTAACCCTAAACTTAATCACAAACACTATAACTGATGTAAATGAGCAATATCAGGGCAGCAAGTCAGGTTCTTTAAATCCTTGCTTTCTCTCTTCCCTTCTCTCTTCTTGCTTTCTCTCTTCCGTTCGAGGAGAGTTCCGTTCGAGGAAGCTTTAGCTAGTTTTATTATATTGTCTGTCTTAGGAGGAACAGCCACTTCTACTTTCCGCTTTGTCTTGTCAATTTTTGCTTTTGGCTTATCCTTCTCTTTTTTCTCCTTTTCAGACATCGGTTTGAAAGCAATAGAATCTGCTTCCATAGGCTCATCTCTCACAGGGGTGGCATCATCTCTGCTTGGGCCATGAACAGGGAGTCCATTTTAACGTCTTCTGCTGGAACTGGCTCTCTTGGTTTTCTCGCACCTGCTAACAACTCAGTATTGGGAAATCCTTCATCCTCATCCCTTTTTCTTCTCTTTTTATGCTTATTTCCTTGGCCATCTCCTAGTGGATTTTTCACCTCCTTCTCTTTTGATTTGGTAGGATCCTTGATGCCATGGCTCTCTCTTTCAGAAGGTTTTTCAGGGTAATTTCCATCTATATTGTGATTTTGGTGGCTCTGCCAAGCAGGATAATCCTCCCTACGTCCCCGAGCATATGGTGAATTCTCTTGTCTGGTCCCAGGTGGACCAAACCTACCTGGAGAAAAGTTCTCTCTGTTTACTGGAGGGTGAGGTTGAGCGCCAACAGCATAGCCCTTGTAAAACTTTCCATGCCATTCTCTGTAGTTCCTTTCCCATTCCCGGTACCTTGCCTTTTCAAATGGATCTCTACAGTCAAGAGATCTGCCATAGTAAGCTTTCAGATCATATGGTGGAACTTCTCTGTATCTGTTAAAATACTCCCTTCCTCCTTCCCCTTGAGGTATAGTCTGTTTAGTGGGAGACTGGCCTCTAAATACTGGAGACCTTGACCGTGAATGGCATCTTCTGTATGGGGGTGACCTTGACCTTGAACGCTGATAACCGTGTGACCTTGACCTAGAACGATAGTTACGCCTCTTCCCTTTGCCTCTTCTTGGATACGGCAGCAATCGCGAGTAGGAACGAGAATGGGAAGGACTAAATGAGCGAGAGTAGGAGCGAGTGCGGGAAGAACCTGATCTTGATGTGGAGCAGGTAGACGAACTTGTAGAGTAAGGTGAAGCACTATAAGGAGACTTGGACCTGGAAAAAACCACAACACACAGAAAAAGAAATGAAGTTAATTCAAAACAGTCATTCTCCCCAATTTTTTTCCTCCCAAATTTGGTTTGGGTTTTTTCTCCTCTCCATACGCTTATGTCAAAGCTTCTTTCAGCTGCTGACATAATGCTACTGCAAATTGAGGAATTTGATAACATTTTTCAATTCCATTTGTCTTGTTTTAGTTATGCATGCTTACTATCTGCAACGAAAAATTCTATTGGAAAAAACACTGTCATTTTTCCTTATGTCAGATGCACTTTAGTGTAACTGCAGTCCGATATGCTGTTGAAATACAAACGTGAAAAACAAGGCAACTTCATTGAGCCAAATACTTCCTCCTCTTTAAGTCTCCGTTGTTCTCTGTAAAACTCCTCCCTAGATCAGGGAGGCCAATGGCATCCTGCCAACTTAAGCATTTTTCTCCCTGCTTTCTGTTCTTTAGAGACTACGCTCATTTCCTGATCCTCATACTTGCCTTCCACATCCTCACCCCCAACAGTTCATTCAGTCTTCTCTCCTTATACTCAGCTTTGCACCTGTGGATAGAGGCTGCCCACACTTGAAAGAGACTCCCATCTCCCGTGGGCCAAGTGCCCACTGCTCCTCTGCCACTCCTTGATACACTTAATACATCACACTTCTGATCTTCCAAGTACTGCACAGATATTAACTAATCTTCTCTGGAACTTCTTTTAACTTCTTCCACATACGCTTCCTATGTTGTTGCCTCATCATGAGGTATTTGGCCTGGTCCTGTCCCTGAATTGTTGTTTTCTTGCTGACTGAATTGGAGATATCAGATCCTGGTTTTTCTTTTGATTTACCTTTAAGATTTTATAAACACAATGCACTCTTACAATCTATCTATAACAAACATATAGCGAAAGGAAGGACTAGCTTGACGCTGCAGTAATAGGTAAAACAGACTCCTCTCTCTCCAACTGAGAGAAAGCGTCTTGGCTATGTGAGATGACTAAATTGAAGAAATTCAAAATTGTCATAAAAGAACAGTGTTGACTTTTCCAACCATTTGCTCATTCAGTATCAACTAAGTTGTTAAAAAAAGAATGTTGGAGGCTGATTCCTATTGGGAAATCAATTTCTTCAGCCCTATTCAGCCAGTAATGGAAAAGGTGGCTTTCCATCTGATCCTTTAATTATCTTTAATTTTTATAGGCAATTATGGTTTCCTCAAAAAGCGTTCATTTCTCAGAGTCCTGTTTTCAGTCATGTACCGGAGTTTTATTTTAAATAACCTTAGTGGAAGCACAGATGCCCTTTGTAAAAGCCAATTCAGATGAAGCCATTTAAAAATTAATTACCACTTGGATTCTCCACAACTATCTGTGCATACTTGCTTCATTATAAATCAGCTGTTGTATAAGTTATGCGTTATACAGCCTCTTTTAACAGGTGACAAGGAGTCATCTATTGAATTTCTGTAGAATACTTACACTTCCCAGCCTGGTCTGCCACCTGCTGAGCGAACTGGACTGGCTCTCATTGGATGACCTTTTGGAGTGGGGAGAGGAAAAAGAAAGAAATCCCATTCAGTTCCTCTGAAGGTAATTTTTTTAAAGAAATTCTGAAGTTACAGTTACTTACCAGTGTCGTGGTTTAACCTGGCAGGCAGCCAAATACCACGCAGCCGCTCACTCACTCCCCCCGCCCCCCCAGTGGGACGGGGAGAGAATCGGAAGGGTAAGAGTGAGAAACACTCGTGGGTTGAGATAAAGACAGTTTAATAGAACAGAAAAGGGAGAATAATGATAATAAATAATGATAGAATATACAAAATGAGTGATGCACAATGCAATTGCTCACCACCCGCGCTGACCGATAACCAAGTAGCGATCGGTACTTCCTGGATCACGCCTACCGTTCATATACTGAGCATGACGTCACATGGCATGGAATACCCCATTGGCCAGCTGGGCTGGCTGTCCTGATTATGTTCCCTCCCATCTTGTGTACCTAGCTCAGTCAGTAGGCACGGGAACTGTCCTTGGACTAGGAGGGCACTTAGCAACAACTGAAAACATCAGTGTGTTATCACCATTCTCCTCATACTAAATCCAAAACACAGCACTAGGAAGAAATTTAACCCTATCCCTGCCGAAACTAGGACACCAGTTGTGGGTATTGCTTGTCCTTGGGGGCCCAGAAGACTTGGTAATGCTGGTTGTCTTTGTACGGGAACCTGATAGACATCTCAAAAAACCATTAGTAGGCTTGAGTTCTGAAGGTTTTAACCAACTCTCCCGTGGAGAAGAATGTGGATTAAATGCCTAACTATCCGTTTGTTGCAGACCACAGTAAGTCACCAGAGTTGGCTATATCATTTTCTATGAGAGAAATGAATCCCACCTCTCCTTTGCCAGAGGGTAAATGTAAATTGCAGGCTCAGGGTAAAGTTCGTCTCCGAGTAACTACATTTTATAAATGGAAGAAGTCTATTTCCTACAAAACGAGATCCATGACAGAAACACAGAAGTGCTACCAAGTGCATTTTAAAACAGCCACTCCTGTCAGCACACAGCAGTATTTTCTTAGTTTATAGCAAGAGGAAAACTTCAGTCTGTTTCACACATGGGATTTGATAAAAGTCAGAGGGGGCGGAAATCTCAGTCCAACAGCTACTTGTTAAATTTTGCAAGAAGCCTTTGAAACATAAACCAAAAGCAAAACGAGCTTTCAGAGAGAACGACTCCACTGCAAACACTACTGAAATGTTTTGCAGAAATACAGATTCTTAGCATACCACACGTTTAACCAACTTCCAGGGGCACGAACAGCAGGACCACCCTATTTTAATATTCAAAAGTATCCCAGATTCTATGGTTCAGCACAATGACAGTGCTTCCTGCCCCGTAATTACAGATGCTGGCCAACTTGGTTGCATAGCCACTCAGACATGCACGCGTGGTTTCTCTCGCTCACTTTTTGGCCAGTCCAATTAATTCCATACTTACGCATTAATAGTTGGTATTGCGTATTTTCCAGTGTTTGTCAGCATAGCACCCTTTGTATTGGGGTCTTTCACCTCCATCATGAAACTCCTTGGAATT
Organism: Calonectris borealis; assembly: GCF_964195595.1. Classification (NCBI taxonomy): domain Eukaryota; kingdom Metazoa; phylum Chordata; class Aves; order Procellariiformes; family Procellariidae; genus Calonectris; species Calonectris borealis. Next base: position 231,758 of record NC_134318.1, read on the forward strand.
CCTGTGCTCTTTAATTCTGGGAACAGGCTCAACATTTCTGTCCTGTTAAGAAAAGAAATGCAGACATATCTCCTTTTAAGACCCACACTTAAAATGACATTTCAATGATTATTTTAAGCAGCAAAAGCCTTTAATCCTCTCCTTTTACCCAGCATAAGGGTTGCTCGACTAAAATACTTATTTTCCTAAATGAATATAGCCAGGATGTTCCAAAGGCTTGAGCAGTGTTTTGAACTCATTCCATTCTTTGGCTTAAGTTCAGGTTCTTTAAGGGTGAAATATCCCTTAGCTCACCATCCACTCAGAAAAGAGATACAAACCCGCTCCTCCTCCAAAGCGCAATTCAGAGCACAAATATTCAATAGATGGGGTCAACAGAAACATCTTGGTTTTACATGAAATACTAAAAACTGTGAACTGTCATTAAACAGAGTTAAAACCAGAAACATTTCCAGTAATATTGAAATATATAAAAATATGCATGAAAGTTCACAGAGCAAGATCTGTGGACATACTTAATGTCTATGACCTAGAAAAAAGAAAAGTTTACATTTATAATGCCAGGTTTCCCTTGGATTTTGAAGGGCTTTGCAACATTGCCATATGAACCTCTGTCTTTCACCCCAAGAGAAACAATTCTTAATATGAGTATTCATGGATTTGTTACGTAACTGCCAAGGTAAAAAAATGAAAAGCTAAGGAACACCAGAAGTCCCCCACAGTCTTACCCCATTTGTTGGGCAGTTCTTTATACAGTCGCCAGGTTTTCCGCAACGAAAGCAAGCAGATGATGGTGGAGGTGGACCCCAGGGTTTCTGCATGTAACTAAAAGGGTTTGGGGCAAAGAAGAAAAAGGTATGCACGTGTCTCTCTCGTTAAAACAAACTTCTCTACAATCTTTCCATAATCTTCAAAGAACAGATTTGACATTATCAACACTTACTTGATTGGATCATATTCCTGGCAAGACTGTAGCATCATAGCTTTTATTTTATCTTCTTCGGAAGCATTGGCTTCAGCCAGATTGGCACTCTGTTTAACAGGTAATTATTTGACACATACATTAGAAACACTTTTAAGCCCACACTGCCAAAGAGAACACCACTCACCCAACCCTGTAAAGAGCAGCACAACGCCAGCTGAGGTTGCATGAAAACAGCTGCTTATATGAAACAGAGTTGTCCAAAAGATGTTCTGGGGAGTCCTTAGAGTCCTTACATCATCACAGGATGTTTATGTGCCTGTTAACCTACTTGAAAAGAGCATTCCTGGCCACTCAAAACCTTAGGCTCTTCATGTTCCCCCCCACTAACTTCTTCATAGGAAGCAAGTTAACTACAATAAGCAAAACCTGCAGTTTTTTTCCAGTTGACCGTGTCCTTTTAACATACAAATTGTAATATAAATGTTATGCAGAACTGGATCTTCAAATTATTGAAGCCAGCTGATTTTTTTAAAGTAGTATTTGTTCAAATGTTTTTATTACACACTAGTACAGATACAAGCAGGGTCTAAGGGAGTGACTGTAAATGATTTGGACCCTCAAGCACCTGTCATTCAGATCAACCACTCATGGTTTTGGTTTTAGATGCATTCATTCACAAAAGCAACCAACTTGTTTCAGCATTTTGTTAAAGGGCTGTTTCATATACACAGCTTTTTCTCAACTGTAACATAATCCAGATCGACATCTATGAAGTCATTTCCATTAACATTTACAGAAGACTTTACAGATACTTGACTAATTTGTTTGAACCCAAGCCGTTTACAAAACACATCCAAAACCCACAAGACATTACTAGGAATAGACCAAAATTCAATATGGCATTTAATGCATAATAAAACAGAAAACTTTTTACAACACATTGCCTCCATGCTAAGCCAGTCTGCACTGAGGAGGTTAGAGTAAGGAACCGTTTGGAGCTGCTTTATCCTATGTTCCTCTATTTTTCTGAAATACTTACATTTTCTCAAAAGCTTAAATGTGTACACCACTTGGACAGTTTTTCACATTTTAGAGTAAAACTTCACCTGAGTTTACAGAACCAAGGACATGTTTAGGGACAGCGCTAACAGAGACCAATTTCTCCTGGTGGCTACCTTCCAAACTATTTTTTTTTTCTTACCAAATGTCCACAATTTAATTTCTGCAGTGAGAGAGGGAAGAAGTTACCAGTGGGAAGAGATTTTTCTTTCTGGGAAAGGAACTCCAGCCTTTATTTTCAGAAGAAAGAACTAGCTCCTCTGCATTAGGCCCTGCCTTCTCTAATCTTTGTAACTTTAAAGACTAGTAATTTAATTGGCTAGCACTACGCCTTTTCACAAAGCGCAATCCCTAGTGCTTTCCCAGACAAAGTTACATGTTGTTGAGCAAAAAATGCAAGCAGTTCCATAGCAAAACATGGCATTACAACAGTTTCAGAAGGTCACGTTTGCTAATATGCCACCCATACGCATCAGTATTTTCCTGTAAACAATTAGGTGCATTTACACAATTTACACAGTCTGCGATCAAACAAATTAGATTGTGTTGTCCACTGTATATATACTACAGTGTATGAAATTGTGCAGCATTCAAAGCATGGATCTATAACTGTAGCGCCTAGAAATTCAAAAATAGCCATGCAGTTGTCCGTGTTCCAGAAACGCTTCTATTTTGGCTCTTGCAAACCCCCCTGAAATGTCCGTCACTTACAGCCAATTAAATTCTTCTGTGAAAATTGTGTTAGTTTCCAATGCAAAATGAACGAAAAGTATGAAAAACGGTAAACAGCTTCTGAAGTGCTTCTTCTTTGTGTCTTGAAGATGAGTAATACTGCAACATTACGTTGCGGCTGATAAGGTCCTCCCCCTTCTATCTTCCCAAACTGGCAACTACTCTTTACCAGGATAGTATCAAAATATACACACATTTTAAAGTCAAAATAAATACTTTAAATTATTAAAAATTAAATTAAAGGTTTGTTCACATGACAACAGTTCTCCAGCTATAGATCACAGTATAAGATTTAAAAATACAAAGCAAACACTTTTTTTTAGGAATATATATGTACCTTAGTCAGCTGGGCCAGAGAAATAGATGCAGAAGAGTCATCAATCTGTTCACAAAAAATTAAACTCACATTCAAGTTCTACAATCAAAAACAGAGCAATAGTTAACCTCTACTGTAGTCTGACAGTCTGCACTATATCCTCCGAGTGTCACTGAAAGAGCCATTTCCAACCTAGTGTAGTTGGTATTTGTTCAAAACAAAGTCCAAACCTGTGACAGCTTAAGAGTGCCTATGTGGTTAAGGAGAAGAAGCTAAACTAACCAAACCCGCTGGAGATCAACTTATTGCTCCAGAATATCTCAGAGAGGGACCCTTGTCAAATGCTCACAGCTGCTTAAAAGTCGAAGGGGTAAGGAAGCTATCAATTTTCAGCTAAAAAGGATTTTTAAAAAATATTTATTTGAAAAGGAAGCATCACTACAGGAAACTTCTTTTCAGTGTGGTTTGTAAACTAATCAGCCAAGTATTTCCTTGTGTTACTTATTTCTGTTTTAGCAGCAGAACGACAGTGTCTTCAAACCTGAAGAAAAACGCTGCCCCTTTTCCAAATGTAAATTCAAAGTGGCAGTATCCTAAAGAAAAGCTTAGCCTTTGGGAAATTAAAGCAGCATCCAGCCCTGAAGTCACCCAGATCCAAAAACGTACTGCAGGCGGAGGTTAAGAAAAATGACAGGGATTTTACCCTTCACAAATGCACCAGGCTCTAACCTTGTGCCAAAATTTGTACACTGGGTTTTACGTATTTTCATTTGCAGACAAACTATTAAACTAAACTGCTTCATCTGATAAAGCGGAAAGGTCAAATGTAGAACTTTAGAATACCACTTTGTGTAGCAACGATATTTAAATTCACAGCAATCTATTAAAGACAGTTATGCACTCAGTTATGCACTCAAACAATATCGCTTCAATTATACAGTTTCAGGAACAAATACCCAAGTCTTTAAGGACATGAAAAGGAAGCATTTAGCTGCACAGAACTGTCCTCAAAACGTGTGGGACATGTTGGTTTTGGTATTTGTTTGAACCCCCAAGTCAAAAGTAAGAAACAGTACCATGTTTAACAATAATGGTTTCTCAGTGGTTTTTGATAACATTTTCAAAAACCATGTTCAGTTGTGCAAACCTTGAACCTACGTGATCTAAAAACGATTGTACATTATCTGTACAACACAAAGTCGTTCAGGAAATAGTCTAGCATATCCAGTATGAAATACAATGCATTACTAGGCACAAACACCAATATTCACATTAGATAGAACTGTGCAAATGATGGCATTACTCCGTTTCTACTATGCTGAATCAAATACATTGTATTTACAACATATACTATGTTTTACTGGAAAATCTATTAAGTTAATGTTTGGAAAATTAATCCAAGGCTACCTTAAGTGCAGCGTGCAGCAAAAAGTGTGAGATTGTGTTTTTACATACTGCTTTTGATGTTCCACTTACTGGCTCAGTTTGACTTCTAGAAGAAGAAATAAAGGTGATCAGAACTTCAAATACAGCACTTGTACCAAAAACATAAAGCACTGAAAACAGATTATAAAACCTGAACATCAAAACTTTATGTTCTGATAGTCGAGTGAATCTGGAAATTTACTCATATACATAAACCGTTGTCTCTTGGTACATTCAGTGCAACTAAAAAAACCCCCCAGAATCCCATTTCTGCTTTGTCACAAATTACTCTAAGGCTTACAGATATAGAACACGACCGTGCAAGGGGAAGTCCTCAGATAGTTTGTCTCTGCTACATAAGTATCAAAACCAGGAAGTCTGTACTACAGTTTTGTGTTCATGAATAATCAACCATCAAAATACGAAGGTAACTTTAGCCAATCTGTGTATCGCTAGTATTACAAATAGGTACCAGATGGAGTCCTTTAGTTTCTAAGAAAGAACAGTGATAGTCTAGACACTTCCAAAGTGTCTTAAGTGAAAAGTGTACTTAAGTGAAAAAAATCAGTCATCTGACAAATAACAACAATGTCAGCAGCATCGTCTTTAGAACAGTGTTTCTCTGTGGAAGCCCAAGCACTGTGTTCAGATATCTTAGCCATGAAAGTGCCAAAACACTAAATGTGTTACATATGCTATATGGACTAAAAACAGTAGTAGAAATGTCACCTGAAAGCAGGTCCTAGGCCTTTGTGCGATTTAGGAGACCTGTGACAAAAAAAAAAGGTCTTGGTTGCCAGAATTTGCTTCAAGATAATCTTGAAAATGCTACGATATTTTAGGAAATATTTATTAAATTTGAAAACTTGCTGAGATTCCACATACTCATTGATCTGTATCTGCACGCTACTCATCATGAATCAGCCATGCAACCATTGATGTCGTTAACAAACAATTCACACATCATCCAAAGTGTCCCATGAGCAGAGGCAATTCAAAGGCTGCTGTGCAACTGGTGTACAAATAGAAAGGCGCATGCTCCCTGCCACTGCTAGAACACCACCAGGCTCGCAACGACAGCCACGTACCTCCTGAAGTTGAGGAAGGACAAGGACATCCTTTAGATTACCACAGCATGGATTCTTCATACATTTACCTTCAAGAGCGTACTAAAAGGAGAGTAACGCATTTTTGAAGGCCTCTCCACCATTACAGCATACATTCATCATTCCCAAACATCCACCACTCTACCAGTTGTTTCTGCAATGTTCACAGCTGAAAGACTAGAAAGCTAATCTGCCTGGTTAATTTTCAGCGCTAGAACAGCGGTGCCGTTCCTTCCTTATCCCCTTATACATACAGGTATGTATCTGACCTTTGATGCTAGCCGCATCTATCCTCTCATTTTAGGGCAGCATTACAATACCAGGAGAGGGTGCCCGAAACAGAGGATGCACTGACAAGACAGCACTAAGCCGACGTGTTTAAATTAACCCCCAAAACAAGGCCATGTTTATAAGCACAGTGCTGCGGTGTCCAGAATTACTAGAGGGTGCCTGAAAACACTGCAACAACTACTGCAGGAATACGCCCAAAGTTGAGATGCAGAGCCACATAAATTCAGGGTTTTTTGCTTGCAGATGCCTCGTGGGTACCGGGAGGCTGCTGTACTCTTTGTTCGAGACACAGTGTAACTCATCCGTCTACTTGATTTATTGAGAACCAACATTAGAAAGACTGTATGAATACATAAATGACAGCAGTAATCCTCTAGTCAGCACTGCATTGGAATAGCTGTAATTTTAATCAATACACCTGATTCTCTGTCCTCCGTAAATCTTAGGAATACAGAACCAAAACCCGGAGCACAGATACCAGCTTAGGGTAAAAACAGACGTAGCAAGATAACTAGTAACATTTGGTAATGTGCTAAACTGCTTACTGAGTTTCAAGTTTGGAAAGGATTAACTATTCCTTCATCGTACTTGCACAAAAGGCAATACACTTTAGGATACTGTTCTTTTTCTCTTGCCTGAAACGGACATTGTCTTGAGGAAACGCATAGGAATCGCTTACGAATGGAACTTCTTGTTTGCATCGTTCGCCAACTGGTAAACCTTGGTCTTTCCTCTATAGCTAGTATGCAAAAACCCCAGATTTGGGGCGTAAGAATACCTGCCATATCCCCCCAAATGCCAGAAATAGTCAAACACTGAGAATCAGGCTCTTCTGAGACGGGAACAAAGTATGCGTTTACGCTACAATGCGTATCTGTCTTTACTATAAAAGCCATAAAAGCCAACACATATAATAAGGAATCTCTGCACGTCGAGGAAACAGGATCTACAACTTGGGTCTCAGAACAATCAACCCCAAGAACAAACCCAATAGAATAATCTTAAAAGTTACCATGGTTGGAGTTCGACCCCCATGTCCCAGCAGGCCTAAAAATGTAAGTCCCCTTTCGGACAGATACATTAAAATCTACCCCATGCCAACAAAAATTAACAGCAGCTTTAACAAGAAAGAACGCCTCTGTAAACTAATACCCATAAAAAAAGTTAACACACTGAAACCCCTAACAAAGAATACAATGCTTTATGGATACTTACATAACATCGGTTTTGCCGGTAGCTTTAACTCCTCCGACAGGGATTCTTCTAACAATTACCGATGAGTTCTTAGGAATCAGGGCATTCTCATCTGTGTATTCTGAAAACAACGTAAATACAGAGAAAAACATCAGTCAATTCGTAAGAATGCATGCTCATATGTAATTACGTAGCACTTCGCAGAATCCCTTTACAGATACAAAAGCAAAATTTTATATGTAACATCACGCTTTCATCGTCTCAACACACTAACAGTATATTTCAAGAAATCTTGGGGTTTGAGAATCAAACACAAGCAGCAAAATCTTTTTCCTTTTTTTAAAACAGTTTGAATGCCAACAGCAAAATGGACTCAAAGGTCACTAAAGGAGAGTCTGCTAATGCACGAGGTTCTTTCCTGACCTAGCTTAAAGTTGCTTTTGCTTCCGTTAGGCTACAAAACCCATAGATCTTTGGAGAAAAACAAACCACAGCAAAGTCTCACCTGCCTAAACCAGATTCTAAAGTCTGACTAGCTTGCCCTGCCACCAAACAGGCACTTAGCTAAAGCACGAGAACTCTGCGCCATTGCTTTCATAGCTGTTAACTAAAAACCAGTCACCTGTGCTGGCAGTGCTCAAGCCTGACAGAACACAGAAGAGAGCCTGCCGCCTCTGCCTGTTTCTTGGAGCTTAATCCATCAACAACCACACTTCTCAGCTGCTCAGGGCTTTACGTTTAAATGGAAACAGAACTGGCAGTGCTAGAATTTGGATCACAGACATTTTGGGGTTTTTTTGAGCTTGCTTTCACAAGTAGGGCAGAATTGGCTCAAACTCAAGTGGTATCTCCCCTCTTAAGCTAATCATCTAGTTTGAATTAACCAAAGGGACGTGAATTCGTTCGATCGATTCCCTTTTTGCAGAGCAGAGAGGCCCAAACGAAATTACTTAGGAAGACAGCCTTGAAAAGCCTTTCAGGAACAGCGTGTGCCTGAAGCTCTCCATGCTTTGCCTTGGCTTACACCCTGTTAGTCTTCTGAAGAGGAGGAAAGCCTTCTGACCTTTTACATAAGGCCCAAAGAAAAAAAAACAACTACCTGAGACACTTGGACTGAGTAAGCTTAAAATGCAAAGATCTCTCCAATGAGAATGCTTTTTCTATTGTACTTACACAAGCTGGATAGGACTGAATATTTTAAAGCACTATCAGCAGGCATCCCCTGTAATCTGCCTACAGTTTTAAATATTCAAAGCCCTTACCTTTGCAGAGCGAATCAGAACAATGGTCTGAAAACCAAAGATACTGTATACCTCGTCAAGCCCTGTCAGGTGGCATCCCTAAGACCCCTAACGTTGTGCTGTTAAGGCTCTTCACAGACACTCTCCTGAAAATAGTTTAAGTATCTGTAGACAAACAGCAAGCTTTAGGTCCAACCACTTTAAAGGCTAGGGCTGAAGTTACAGTTACCCCAGTGTACATACTACTCTGTTTAAGTTTTAACACATGAAACGGGAAGAGGAAAAAAAACGCTAGTACACATTTTAAAGAAAAGCCTGTTGTAAGAGTGTCACAGAACCACAGGGGGGGAAAAAAAAATGTAATGTTATGTTTAAGGAATGAAAACACTTTACAAGTCTTTTTCTGAAAAGTCACATCCCAAAGTCTTTAATCACATTCAAACTTATCGAGATGGCAGATTACCAAACTGAAATATCCTACTAAGTAATACGAAACCATTATCATCTCTAAGAATCAAGCACCATTTGTTAGATTTAAAAGAATTTATGATGTCTCTAAGAACATTTCTTACGTATATCCACCATAAACGTTCTGCCATAAAACTTCAGTACTGCCCTGATACGGTTAACATGTAGTACAGGAAAAAAAACCACCGTTAGAAACAAATGATGAAATGATGCTCAATAGCATCTGAATGACCATGTCTTTGGTGTGGAAAAGAAGTTATATTAACAAGAAATTCCAAAGTATAATTTAGATACGGAGAACACTCATGCGCAAGACGGCTTTCAAGGGTCTGCACAGATTTTAACTCACAGATACGCTCCTGATCCAAAATGTTGCTAGTGGGCAGTTTCTGCAACAGCCGCAAAACCCATTTTCCAATGCAGTGGAGTAAAACAAGTTGAAGTCAAAATTAAGTCACGAAATTCACCAAATCCAGGTGGTTTCTTTTCTTCAAATTAGCCATCTCTTTTATTTCTATCACTTTCAGCTTTCTCCACCACATTTCAAAGAAATCTGGCAAGTTGGTTATTACAAGATATGCTCCCACATTTCCTTCTCATTTTACCTAGAAGAATTCCAGGAAACCAAAGCTTTTGTAAGCGCCGTATGTCACACATCAACCACGTACTCTTCTACGCCTAGCTCCATGTCTACAACACAGATCTGAAGGTAGTTGTCAGAACAGCAACTACAGAAGAACAGCTCTGTGAGGCCCCCAACACAAGTCACAGCTACCGATGGTGGCCGAATCGCATTATGGCTTCCCACCCCACTTAATGCCCAGCGCCGCTTGCCCTCCCGGTCCTGCCGCATGCTGGCGGCATGGGCCCCAGCCTGACTCACGCTACGTGGGGATGACCCACAAAGAGCAGAGCGCGGCTCCCACAGGCCACGGCTGACGCAGGGTGGTCTGCGACGCCGCCAGCCGGGCGGTGCCCGAGGCCCCGCGCCCGCCGCCCCCGCGCACCTTCTTTGGTCTGGGCGTTGGTGATCTGCAGGTCGCAGCTGGCCGCCTTCAGCTCCTCGCGGCCCATGATCTGGTGCTTGAGGTCACACAGGGAGATGTGGAGGCCGTTGAAGGTGACCATGTCATGGTTCAGCTTGGAGGCGAACTTGTAGTTGGGGCCAGGAGGTGCCTGCTCCGTGATGGCGTCTACCGCGGCAGACAGCGTCGCGGCCGCTGTGCCAGGTGAGGGCCCGCGGCGGTTCCTCCTCCACCGAGGAGGCCAGGGCAAGCTGCGCGGGCTGAGCTCGAGCGGGCCAGTGGCGCTCAGAGGCTGCGGCGCTCCGCCATGGCCTTCCTGGCCGACAACCGCACGGGCCGCTGCGAGCGTGTCACTGTGCACACGCAACGGCACACTGCACCCACCCCCCGCGCCTCACGTGACCCAGCGCATTATGACAAAAGGCCCGCGTCACGTGGGCGTGGCGGCCCCGCGCTCTTCATCCTAACACCAAGCGCCCCCGAGGGGAGGGGGGGCCCGTCAGCCCCGGGCCTGTCACCACCCCGGGCCGCTGGTCTCCCTGCTGTCCCCTGGCCTGTCACCACCCGGTGTCCTGCCACCCCCCAGGCCTGTCACTGCCTGGTGTCCCTCCTGTCACCCCCCAGGCCTGTCCCTGCCCAGTGTCCCTCCTGTCACCCCCCTAGGCTGTCACCACCTGATGTCCCTCCTGTCACCCCCCAGGCCTGTCACTGCCCGGTGTCCCTCCTGTCACCCCCCGGGCCCATCACCGCCTGGTGTCCTGTCACCCCCCAGGCTGTCACCACCTGGTGTCGCTCCTGTCACCCCCCAGACGGTCACCACCTGGTGTCCCCTCCTGTCAGCAGCCAGCCAGGGCAAGACAGCCTGGGGCAGATGCAGCGGGCTTGGCCGTGTGGTGCTCGGCTGCCCGCGGTGCAGGGCCGGCAAAGGGAGGGGACATCTCAGGGTGCTTGAGTGTATCTTGTGGCATTCATGGAAAGTTCAGTCAAAGAAGCCAATGACCATTTATGTTTATGGCCACAGACCAGTCCCCTGCCCCCATTTTTTAACTCCTCCCTCTCTGCCTTTAGCCCATCACTATTTTTTGCTTTCTCTTTCTCTGTCTCTCTCCCTGTCTGTAGTTTCTAATTCCTCCCTGTCTGTCCTATAGCCTGCTGCTATTTTTTCCTTTCTCTCCATCTCTTTCTCCTGCTCCCTCTCCTTCTCTTTTTTCTATCGCCGTGTCCTGCTTCCTGGCCTTATCTTAATGTTAGGGTTAGGGGCTAGGGTTAGGGTTAGGCTTAGGGTATCGTTAGGGTTAGGGTTAGGGTCCGGGTTAGGATTATGGTTCGGGTTTAGGGTTAGGGATAGGCTTAGGGTTTCGTTTTAGGGTTAGGCTTAGGGCTTAGGGCTTAGAAGTAAAACTGTCCCAAGCACTTACGCCTCCATCAAGGACCACATGCCCTGAGGCTTGTGATGACTGTTGGATGGCTTTCCCGCCCCCCGATGGAAACACCTCTCAGTTCTCTGTGCTCACACCAGGGAAGGAAAGGCAATACACCCCCATATCTAAAGGCATGGCACTCCAAGCAAAGGTAACGTTTCGTTTCTTTAGATGAACTGCCTGGCCAGTTACAACACCTGCTTATACTGACTTCATCCACCCTTACCCGCAAAACATTGTGACAGGCTGAGTCAGCGTGGAGAGTCAGGTGAACTTTGACGCACACACTGCTACCATAGGACTGGATTTTTAACCTATTTACATTTATCCGTCGCTTTGAAGCTGCCCAAGGGTCAGCATGCCCTTGCTACTGGAGGTTCTTGCTCTATGCAGGCACTAAGGAAGACATTTCTGGTGACAGATTATTTCTAACGGGTAAAGCACAGCAGAACACACTGTTTATGAGCTGCTGAGAATCGTCCCCCAGGCATAGCAGGAACAACGGCAAAGCTTGTATATTTAAGATGCATTTGAGTTACCTTACCATTAAAATACACCACCACCAGCCAGTGCTCTAGGTGGAAGGCTGACATCAGTGTACAAGGACAGTCCCTTCTGGACATCTCGCTCCTGGGTAGAAATCCTAGAGACTTCCTTTAAGGACAGAAATCCAAAGAGCTACAATAAGCCTTTTAAATTCAGCACAGCAAACAAAAAGCAAACAAACAAAAAATGACAGGAAACCCCTGAGGCACTGATGAGGAACACAAGGTCTCCCCTTGAGTCCACTACCCCTCACAAGACTTACTCAAAATTACTCAGTTGCTTACTCAAAAGCAATAACCAACAAGCCATGTACCCTTGGGGAAGCCCTTGTCCTTCTGTGCCGCTGGTGTCATCCCACCATTACTCTGGGAGTCCACACAAATTCAGAAGTACACTTAGTCCTCCGGCAGTCATTACCTATGGACCCGAACTCCTCCCACACCCCAGAAGTGGCTGTCGGTCATCTGGCAGCCATTCTCCACAAACTGCAAGCCCTCCATACCTAACCACCTACCTAGTGACTCAGTGGAAATGAGCTGGACCACAACAGAAGTGACACTGCCTGGCCCGGTCACACAGATTAGACCACAAACAGTGGTTACAAGACAGAAAATGCAACACAAACCACAAGGACGGCAAAAAAACAAGCAGAAGACACATCACACAAAAACCAAAGACCCCTATCCAAACCCTAAAAACGCAAGCAAGCTACAAAAGGACTTTCCAAAAAAAAGACCACCCAGAACACAACATAAGGCAAAACCAACCTAGCCCCAGGAACCCAGCGCTTGCAAACCCAGATCCTGGCCATAACAATAACATGCTTTAATCCTAAGTCGCGTAAACTCCCATAACCCTCAAACCTCATAACCCTAGCAGGCTGGAACCCTAGCGCCCCATATCCCTAGCACATTGTAGCCCCAAGATATCAAAACATTGAACACAAACTCCCTGGAGGTCTCTCTCTTCAGGTGGCCCCAGATCTCAGACACCACAACTCTGAAGTGGCGGTGCCCACCGTGCCCAAGTGGAAGATCCACCAGGACAGCACCAGCATCCATCTTCACATCATCCGTCACGCCCTGAAAAAGTGCCCAGGCTGGACACTCCTGGGGAGAAAGGCGGAGGCACTCGGAGACTTTGAACCGGCCAGCCATGGCCACAGGGCTTCAGCTCATCATGTCTGTGTCAGAGCCACCAGGCAGGTGACCCCGTCCCCCCTGCGAAGACCCCTTGGGGTAGCCGTACCCAGCACCAGCTGGCTGGATACGGCCTTTGCTCTATGGGGAGGTGCTCCCTGGGAGCAGGGTCTCTCACGGGGGAACTCACAGCTCACCTGGGCTGCTCTGCGGCCACCGGACGCCTTTGCTGTCAGGTGGCTCTCAGCACCTCTCTGCCAACGGCTGTCACCTCCCTGCAGGACGCTCTCCAGCGCACGGTCCGTCTCCACTGGGTCTCCCTGGGGACAAAGATCGGAAGGGAGGGATGGGGTTTGCTCTGTCCCCGTTCCCAGGGTGCTTCAGGAGAGACCTGCCACCCCCAAATGAGCTGTCTGACGTGGACACCACAGACGAGCTGCAGACGGGGGTCAGCACGGTGGCGGGGAGTGGGCAAGATGTCCTGCGGAGCCCCCGGCGCTGGCGGAAAGCAGAGCTGGAGACAATGGGGAGAAGCCCCAGGCTGCCGGCAGCTGGCGGTGGGGCCTGGCAGGGAGCAGCGCCCGCAGAAATGCCCGGCTCCTGGAGCCTCGGCCCCAGGGCTGCAGCCTCGGCACCTCCTGGGGCTTCGCTGGGAAAAACCAGGCAGGGGTGACCCTGACAGCCCGCACACGTACCTGGCCCCGGGATCTGGCAGCCTGTCCCTGTGCCCATCGCTGCCACGGGATCCAGGAAGCAGCGCCCCAGCCCTGGCGTGGCCCTGAGCCGCCTCTCAGGCCAGGCAGCAGGAAGCCGCGCCCCATGGCATGCTGGGAGCTGTAGGCCCGGGGCACGGGCTGCCGCGCGGCCATGTTGGTTCCCGGGGCATGCCGGGAGCTGTAGGCCTGGGGCACGGGGCTGCTGGGCAGCCATGTTGGTCTTGGGAGGTGCGGGCTCTGCTCCAGCTGCGGCCCAGCTGAGGTGAGGACAGGCACGCAGGTGGAGCTACCGAAGAGGAAGGGAGGAGAGGACAGACGGACAGAGAAAGAAGTGCTTGAACTGTAACATTTGCCTGGCAGTGCAGAGAGCGGGAGCTGCGATGAGTCCCAGCCCCTCGGGGCCGTGTCACCCCTCTTCTGCATCGCAGTCCCTCCCAGCCCCCCCCTCCCATTTCCCTCTGTGTCATTTTTTTCACTTCCCCATACCTCTCTTCTTCCGTTGCTGTGTTCTGCTCCCCGTCCTCTCTTCTCCAAGTCCCTCTTTCCCTGTCGCTCTACCTGCCCCTGTCTTTTTCTTGCTGCCCCTCCCTCCTGCTCCCTCTCCCTCTTTTTGCCTTCCTCTGTCTCTGCCCTGCAGCACATTGCTGTTGTTTCTTCTCTGTCTCTTTGTCCTGGTCTGCATCCCGCTCTGTTTTTCACAGTCTCTCTGGCCTGTTCCCTGTCCTGCTTTGTCTCTCTCTGCCTGTATGTCCCGCTCCCTGTCCTTGTCTTCCCTTCTCCCTCCTTCTGCTTCTCTCTCTCTCTGCCTCCCCCCCCGCCCTGCTCACTGTCACTGCGGTTTTCCATGCTGTATCCCACTGTCCCTGTCCTTCTTCCTGTTCATCTCTCTTCTGTCTCTCTCTGCTGCTCCCTGACCCTTCCCCTCCCCGCTTCCTCCATCTCTCTGCAGGGCTCCTCATCCCTATTTCTCTTGATTTCTCCAGCTCTCTAGCCTTTTCCCCATACCTTTCTTTCTCTCTCAGCTCCTCTATCTTTTCTCTCATCATATTTTTCTCTTTCTAGTCCACTGTCCTTCTCCCCGTCAACTGAAGCTGAGTGACCAGGTGTCCCTGGGCTCTGGTATTTCCTTAGCATTGCCCTAGGGAAGATCTGTGGTTTTAGGGCTAGGGATCATTTAGGAGTTGGTCTCCTTACGTAGGCAGCGGAGCTAGGCATAGTTAAAGCAGAGGTTGTTCTCAGCTGGTGCTCTGTGCGTCCTGTTGAAAGAGCAGGCTGTGGGCCTTATTTGGAAGGAAGGTTTCTTGTTCTGCGCTTATTGCTCCTCGGGACGCTGCACAGAAGTGGTGGTGGGGTCTGGAGAGACAGATGGGACCTGCTGTGATTCCTAGTAAATGTGAACTTGAACGAGACCAGACTGACTGCATATGGTTTTCTTCTCAGCTCCAATTCCAACCTACGTGCTCGGCGCTAATGAAAAAAGAGACCCTGAGCTGCAAATGAGCAGACAACGTCACTCACTTAGGTCACCGTGCAGTTGGTCTGTGATAAGGGATGTGTACTTCCATGACGGTGCTTTCGTGAACGTTCTCTGGTCTTGCCGCTTCAAAGCCCTCCCTTTTTCCAGAAATTTTAAGATGGCATTTCTTATTCTGGGGTTCAGGCTGGAGTTGGACTTAATGTTGAACAGCTGATATCATGGGCTCCGTAAAATGTGAGAGAGAACCCTGCTTTGTTGTTGTTGTTGTTGTTGTTTTCTAACACGCCCTAAACTTTGCTAAGCAAAGGGAGGAGTGGTTGCAAGAGTCTGTTCTTTGAGAGTGACGTATTCCTGTAGCGTGCCTGTCTTTGTATGGTGAAGGTTTCCTACCTGCAGTATGATTTTGCTGAGCTGTGAGGCTGTATTGGCGTAGCAAAGGTAAGAAGTGGCGTCTTTAAAGGTCATGCAACTGTAGCAAAACTAGCGGGAGAAGCTAGTTCCTTCCCTGACAAAACTAGTAGCAAGTAAAAGCATTTGCTATTGGCTTTTTTATGCAATGTTCATACAGAGCTTTTGGTATTGATTGATTTTTGGGAAGCAAGACAGCAGTGAGGAAAGAAAACTGGGGCTTCTTCACCGTAGGCGGGGTTCAAGCCTTTGCGCTAGAACAGATCTTCACTAGAGTTTACAAAAAGAGAAGATGAGCTGTCTGTAAGGAAAGTTTCAGTAGAAGTAAGGCTAGATTTGCAGAATTTGGTCCTCCGTATCTGTTGCAAATAAGAGATGACTTGGCAGTGTTTACATCTGAAGTGCATGCCGGTGTGTTAATGCAGGCCGTCGAGGTCTTTTCAGGGGTACTTCTGGACTGCAGGTTGCGTGCGTGGGGGGCACCATGTCCCAGGATGAGCCAGTTTTAGCTCAGAGGATGTGACAGAATGGCAACCATCTTTGTGGTGGACCCCTGTCATGGTTTAACCCCAGTCGGCAACTAAGCACCACACAGCCGCTCACTCGCCCTCCCCCCAGCAATGGGATAGGGGAGAGAATCAGAAGAGCAAAAGCAAGAAAACTCACGGGTAGAGATAAGAAGACTTTAATACTTGAAATAAAATAATAATAGCAATAATAGTAATACTAGTAACAGTAATAATAGTAACACCAATAATACCATAATATTACCAATAATAACACCAATAATACCAATAATAACAATAATAATAATAATAATAACAACAACAATAATAACACCAATAATAATAATAATAGTAATAATAACAATAATAACACCAATAAAAATAATAATAATAATAATAATGATAATAATAATAAATAATAATAATTTGTAATTAAAACGAGAGAGAGAAAGAGAGGGAGAGAGGATCAAGAATAAGAACCCCAATCCTAACACTAACACCAAACCCTCACCCTAACTCGAACCCCTAACACTACCCGTAAACCCTATGCATAACACTAAGACCTCACCCTTACCCTAAGCCTAACACCGAAACCTAACCCTAAACCTGAACCCCAACCCTAACCCGAACCCTAACCCAAATGCTAACCCTAACCGTAAACCTAACCCTAACTCTAACCCTAACCCTATCCCTAACCCTAAACCCGAACCATCCTAAACCCAACCGTAAAACTAATGCTAACCCTAAGCCTAACCCTAACCCTAAACATAACCCTAACCTTAACCCTAAACCTAACCCCTAACCATAACCCTAACCTTAACGCCTAACCCTAACGTTAACCCCTAACCCTAATGCTAACCCTAACCCTGAACTCTAGCCCTAATCCTGAACCCTAACCCTAACCCTGAACCCCAACCTAACCCTGACCCCTAAACCTAACCCTAATGCTACCCGGAAACCCTAAGCGTAACATTAAGACCTCACCCTAAACCTAACACTGGACCCTAACTCTAACCCTTAACTCCAGTCCTAAGCCTAACTCTAACCTTAACCCTAACCCTAACACTTAACCCTAAATTGAACACTTAACCCTAACCCTAACCCTAACCTAACCTTAAGCCTAACCTGAATCATAAAGCTCTAACCCTAATGTTAACCCTAACCCCGAACCCTAACCCTAATCCCAAACCCTAACCCTAACCCTGAACCCCAACCCTAACCTTAACGTAATGACCCTAACCCTAACTCTAACCCTAACCCTAATGCTACCCGTAAACCCTAACTGTAACACTAAGACCTCACCCTTATACTAACGCTAACCCCAATACCGAACCCTATCTCTAACCCTGAACCCAATCCTAAACCCTAACCCTAACCTTAACGCTAACACTAACCCTAAACCTAACCCTAACGCTACCTGTAAACCCTAAGCGTAACATTAAGACCTCACCCTAACCCTAACACTGAATCCTACCTCTAACTCTTAACTCTAATCCTAACCCTAACTCTAACCTTAACCCTAACCCTACCCCTAAACCTAACACTTAACCCTAACCCTAAGCCTAACACTTAACCCTAAACCGAACACTTAACCCTAACCGTAACCTAACCTTAAGCTAACCTGAATCATAAAGCTAACCCTAGCCCTAACCCTAACCCTAAGGCGAAACCTCACCCTAAAACAAAATCCTAACGCTAACCCTAACCCCAAACCGTAACCCTAACCCTAACATCAAACCGTAACACTAACACTTTGGCATAACCCTAACGTTAAACCTAAACGGAACCATAAAACTAACCCTCACATAACACCGAACCCCTAATTCTAACCGTAACCCTAATGCTAACTCAACCTCAAACCGTAATCTTAAGACATCACCACAACCCTACCCCTACCCCTACCCCTAACCCTAAAACTAAACCCTAACCCTATCCCCTAACCCAAACCCTAACCCTAACGCTAAGCCTATCCCTAACTGTAAACCTACGCCCTAACCCTAACGCTAACCCTAACCCTAAAACGAAACCATAACCCTATCCCTAACACTAAACCTGAACCATAATCCTAACCCCAACGATAACCCTAGGCCTAACCCTAACCCCAACCATAACCCTAACCTTAAACCCAACCATAACCCTAACCTTAACCCCTTAACCCTAATTTTAAGCCCTAACCCTGATGCTAATCCTAACCCCGACCCCTAACCGTAATCCCGAACCCTAACCCTAACCCTGAACCCCAACCTGAACCCTAATGACCCTAACCCTAACTCTAACCCTAACCCTAATGCTACCCCAAACCTAATACCGTAACCATAACACCTCACCCTAAACCTAATGCGAAACCTAATCCTAAAATTAAACCGCAACTCTAAACCTAAACCCTAACCCTAAAAATTAATGCTACCCCTATGCCAAACTGAAATCCTAACCCATAAGCGTAAACCCAATGTAACCCCTAACCATAACACTAAGCCCTAACCCTAACGCTATCACAAACCTAATACCATAACCGTGAGACCTCACCCTAACCCTAATGCGAAACCTAACCCTAAAACTAAACTGCAACCCTAACCCTAAACCTAATCCTAATACTTAATGCTAACCCTAACCCAAACTGAAATCCTAACCCATAAGCATAAACCCAACCATAACCCCTAACCATAACACTAATCCCTAACCCTAACCCTAACCCTAACCCTAACCCTAACCCCAAACCCTAATCCGTATCCCAAACTCTAACCCTAACCCTGAAGCCCAGCCCTAACTCTAACCTTAACCCTAACCCTAACCCTAATGATAAGCCCTAACCCTAATGCTAACCCTAACCCCAAACCGTAACCCGTATCCCAAACTCTAATCCTAACCCTGAACCCCAGCCCTAACTCTAACCTTAACCCTAACCCTAACCCTAATAAGCCCTAACCCTAATGCTAACCCTAACCCCAAAACCTAACCCGTATCCCAAACTCTAACCCTAACCCTGAACCCCAGCCCTAACTCTAACCTTAAACCTAACACTAACCTTTACCCTAACCCTAACCTTAAAACTAAACCCTAACCCTAAACCCTAACCCAAACGCTAACCCTAACTCTAAACCTAACCATAACCCTAAGCCCTAACCCTAACCCTAACCCTAAAATGAATCCCTAACCTGATCCCTAACCCTAAACCCAAACCATAATCCTAACCCCAACCCTCTCCCTAACCCTAACGATAACCCTAACCCTAACCCTAACCCTAACCCCAACCCCTAACCATAACCCTAATGATAAGCCCTAACCCTAATTCTAACCCTAACCCTAACCCATATCCCGAACTCTAACCCTAACCCTGAACCCCAGCCCGAACCCCAGCCCTAACTCTAACCCTAAACCCTAACCCCAAACCCTAACCCTAACCCTAACCCTAACCCTAACCCTAAACCTAACCCTAAAATGAAACCCTAACCCGATCCCTAACCCTAAACCCAAACCATAATCCTAACCCCAACCCTATCCCTAACCCTAACGATAACCCTAAGCCTAACCCTAAACCTAACCCTAACCCTAACCTTAAACCTAACCCCTGCCCCTAACCATAACCCTAATGATAAGCCCTAACCCTAATGTTAACCCTAACCCTAAACCTAACCCTCACCGTAACACTAAGCCCTAACCCTAACCCTAACCCTAAACTTAATCACAAACACTATAACTGATGTAAATGAGCAATATCAGGGCAGCAAGTCAGGTTCTTTAAATCCTTGCTTTCTCTCTTCCCTTCTCTCTTCTTGCTTTCTCTCTTCTGTTCGAGGAGAGTTCCGTTCGAGGAAGCTTTAGCTAGTTTTATTATATTGTCTGTCTTAGGAGGAACAGCCACTTCTACTTTCCGCTTTGTCTTGTCAATTTTTGCTTTTGGCTTATCCTTCTCTTTTTTCTCCTTTTCAGACATCGGCTTGAAAGCAATAGAATCTGCTTCCATAGGCTCATCTCTCACAGGGGTGGCATCATCTCTGCTTGGGCCATGAACAGGGAGTCCATTTTAAGGTCTTCTGCTGGAACTGGCTCTCTTGGTTTTCTCGCACCTGCTAACAACTCAGCATTGGGAAATCCTTCATCCTCATCCCTTTTTCTTCTCTTTTTATGCTTATTTCCTTGGCCATCTCCTAGTGGATTTTTCACCTCCTTCTCTTTTGATTTGGTAGGATCCTTGATGCCATGGCTCTCTCTTTCAGAAGGTTTTTCAGGGTAATTTCCAGCTATATTGTGATTTTGGTGGCTCTGCCAAGCAGGATAATCCTCCCTACGTCCCCGAGCATATGGTGAATTCTCTTGTCTGGTCCCAGGTGGACCAAACCTACCTGGAGAAAAGTTCTCTCTGTTTACTGGAGGGTGAGGTTGAGCGCCAACAGCATAGCCCTTGTAAAACTTTCCATGCCATTCTCTGTAGTTCCTTTCCCATTCCCGGTACCTTGCCTTTTCAAATGGATCTCTACAGTCAAGAGATCTGCCATAGTAAGCTTTCAGATCATATGGTGGAACTTCTCTGTATCTGTTAAAATACTCCCTTCCTCCTTCCCGTTGAGGTATAGTCTGTTTAGTGGGAGACTGGCCTCTAAATACTGGAGACCTTGACCGTGAATGGCATCTTCTGTATGGGGGTGACCTTGACCTTGAACGCTGATAACCGTGTGACCTTGACCTAGAACGATAGTTACGCCTCTTCCCTTTGCCTCTTCTTGGATACGGCAGCAATCGCGAGTAGGAACGAGAATGGGAAGGACTAAATGAGCGAGAGTAGGAGCGAGTGCGGGAAGAACCTGATCTTGATGTGGAGCAGGTAGACGAACTTGTAGAGTAAGGTGAAGCACTATAAGGAGACTTGGACCTGGAAAAAACCACAACACACAGAAAAAGAAATGAAGTTAATTCAAAACAGTCATTCTCCCCAATTTTTTTCCTCCCAAATTTGGTTTGGGTTTTTTCTCCTCTCCATACGCTTATGTCAAAGCTTCTTTCAGCTGCTGACATAATGCTACTGCAAATTGAGGAATTTGATAACATTTTTCAATTCCATTTGTCTTGTTTTAGTTATGCATGCTTACTATCTGCAACGAAAAATTCTATTGGAAAAAACACTGTCATTTTTCCTTATGTCAGATGCACTTTAGTGTAACTGCAGTCCGATATGCTGTTGAAATACAAACGTGAAAAACAAGGCAACTTCATTGAGCCAAATACTTCCTCCTCTTTAAGTCTCCGTTGTTCTCTGTAAAACTCCTCCCTAGATCAGGGAGGCCAATGGCATCCTGCCAACTTAAGCATTTTTCTCCCTGCTTTCTGTTCTTTAGAGACTACGCTCATTTCCTGATCCTCATACTTGCCTTCCACATCCTCACCCCCAACAGTTCATTCAGTCTTCTCTCCTTATACTCAGCTTTGCACCTGTGGATAGAGGCTGCCCACACTTGAAAGAGACTCCCATCTCCCGTGGGCCAAGTGCCCACTGCTCCTCTGCCACTCCTTGATACACTTAATACATCACACTTCTGATCTTCCAAGTACTGCACAGATATTAACTAATCTTCTCTGGAACTTCTTTTAACTTCTTCCACATACGCTTCCTATGTTGTTGCCTCATCATGAGGTATTTGGCCTGGTCCTGTCCCTGAATTGTTGTTTTCTTGCTGACTGAATTGGAGATATCAGACAACCTGTGGGATGGATCCTGGTTTTTCTTTTGATTTACCTTTAAGATTTTATAAACACAATGCACTCTTACAATCTGTCTATAACAAACATATAGCGAAAGGAAGGACTAGCTTGACGCTGCAGTAATAGGTAAAACAGACTCCTCTCTCTCCAACTGAGAGAAAGCGTCTTGGCTATGTGAGATGACTAAATTGAAGAAATTCAAAATTGTCATAAAAGAACAGTGTTGACTTTTCCAACCATTTGCTCATGCAGTATCAACTAAGTTGTTAAAAAAAGAATGTTGGAGGCTGATTCCTATTGGGAAATCAATTTCTTCAGCCCTATTTAGCCAGTAATGGAAAAGGTGGCTTTCCATCTGATCCTTTAATTATCTTTAATTTTTATAGGCAATTATGGTTTCCTCAAAAAGCGTTCATTTCTCAGAGTCCTGTTTTCAGTCATGTACCGGAGTTTTATTTTAAATAACCTTAGTGGAAGCACAGATGCCCTTTGTAAAAGCCAATTCAAATGAAGCCATTTAAACATCAATTACCACTTGGATTCTCCACAACTATCTGTGCATACTTGCTTCATTATAAATCAGCTGTTGTATAAGTTATGCGTTATACAGCCTCTTTTAACAGGTGACAAGGAGTCATCTATTGAATTTCTGTAGAATACTTACACTTCCCAGCCTGGTCTGCCACCTGCTGAGCGAACTGGACTGGCTCTCATTGGATGACCTTTTGGAGTGGGGAGAGGAAAAAGAAAGAAATCCCATTCAGTTCCTCTGAAGGCAATTTTTTTAAAGAAATTCTGAAGTTACAGTTACTTACCAGTGTCGTGGTTTAACCTGGCAGGCAGCCAAATACCACGCAGCCGCTCACTCACTCCCCCCGCCCCCCCAGTGGGACGGGGAGAGAATCGGAAGGGTAAGAGTGAGAAACACTCGTGGGTTGAGATAAAGACAGTTTAATAGAACAGAAAAGGGAGAATAATGATAATAAATAATGATAGAATATACAAAATGAGTGATGCACAATGCAATTGCTCACCACCCGCGCTGACCGATAACCAAGTAGCGATCGGTACTTCCTGGATCACGCCTACCCTTCATATACTGAGCATGACGTCACATGGCATGGAATACCCCATTGGCCAGCTGGGCTGGCTGTCCTGATTATGTTCCCTCCCATCTTGTGTACCTAGCTCAGTCAGTAGGCACGGGAACTGTCCTTGGACTAGGAGGGCACTTAGCAACAACTGAAAACATCAGTGTGTTATCAACATTCTCCTCATACTAAATCCAAAACACAGCACTAGGAAGAAATTTAACCCTATCCCTGCCGAAACTAGGACACCAGTTGTGGGTATTGCTTGTCCTTGGGGGCCCAGAAGACTTGGTAATGCTGGTTGTCTTTGTACGGGAACCTGATAGACATCTCAAAAAACCATTAGTAGGCTTGAGTTCTGAAGGTTTTAACCAACTCTCCCGTGGAGAAGAATGTGGATTAAATGCCTAACTATCCGTTTGTTGCAGACCACAGTAAGTCACCAGAGTTGGCTATATCATTTTCTATGAGAGAAATGAATCCCACCTCTCCTTTGCCAGAGGGTAAATGTAAATTGCAGGCTCAGGGTAAAGTTCGTCTCCGAGTAACTACATTTTATAAATGGAAGAAGTCTATTTCCTACAAAACGAGATCCATGACAGAAACACAGAAGTGCTACCAAGTGCATTTTAAAACAGCCACTCCTGTCAGCACACAGCAGTATTTTCTTAGTTTATAGCAACAGGAAAACTTCAGTCTGTTTCACACATGGGATTTGATAAAAGTCAGAGGGGGCGGAAATCTCAGTCCAACAGCTACTTGTTAAATTTTGCAAGAAGCCTTTGAAACATAAACCAAAAGCAAAACGAGCTTTCAGAGAGAACGACTCCACTGCAAACACTACTGAAATGTTTTGCAGAAATACAGATTCTTAGCATACCACACGTTTAACCAACTTCCAGGGGCACGAACAGCAGGACCACCCTATTTTAATATTCAAAAGTATCCCAGATTCTATGGTTAAGCACAATGACAGTGCTTCCTGCCCCGTAATTACAGATGCTGGCCAACTTGGTTGCATAGCCACTCAGACATGCACGCATGGTTTCTCTCGCTTACTTTTTGGCCAGTCCAATTAATTCCATACTTACGCATTAATAGTTGGTATTGCGTATTTTCCAGTGTTTGTCATAGCAGCATAGCACCCTTTGTATTGGGGTCTTTCACCTCCATCATGAAACTCCTTGGAATTCCTGTGCTCTTTAATTCTGGGAACAGGCTCAACATTTTTGTCCTGTTAAGAAAAGAAATGCAGACATATCTCCTTTTAAGACCCACACTTAAAATGACATTTCAATGATTATTTTAAGCAGCAAAAGCCTTTAATCCTCTCCTTTTACCCAGCATAAGGGTTGCTCGACTAAAATACTTATTTTCCTAAATGAATATAGCCAGGATGTTCCAAAGGCTTGAGCAGTGTTTTGAACTCATTCCATTCTTTGGCTTAAGTTCAGGTTCTTTAAGGGTGAAATATCCCTTAGCTCACCATCCACTCAGAAAAGAGATACAAACCCGCTCCTCCTCCAAAGCGCAATTCAGAGCACAAATATTCAATAGATGGGGTCAACAGAAACATCTTGGTTTTACATGAAATACTAAAAACTGTGAACTGTCATTAAACAGAGTTAAAACCAGAAACATTTCCAGTAATATTGAAATATATAAAAATATGCATGAAAGTTCACAGAGCAAGATCTGTGGACATACTTAATGTCTATGACCTAGAAAAAAGAAAAGTTTACATTTATAATGCCAGGTTTCCCTTGGATTTTGAAGGGCTTTGCAACATTGCCATATGAACCTCTGTCTTTCACCCCAAGAGAAACAATTCTTAATATGAGTATTCATGGATTTGTTACGTAACTGCCAAGGTAAAAAAATGAAAAGCTAAGGAACACCAGAAGTCCCCCACAGTCTTACCCCATTTGTTGGGCAGTTCTTTATACAGTCGCCAGGTTTTCCGCAACAAAAGCAAGCAGATGATGGTGGAGGTGGACCCCAGGGTTTCTTCAGGTAACTAAAAGGGTTTGGGGCAAAGAAGAAAAAGGTATGCACGTGTCTCTCTCGTTAAAACAAACTTCTCTACAATTTTTCCATAATCTTCAAAGAACAGATTTGACATTATCAACACTTACTTGATTGGATCATATTCCTGGCAAGACTGTAGCATCATAGCTTTTATTTTATCTTCTTCGGAAGCATTGGCTTCAGCCAGATTGGCAGTCTGTTTAACAGGTAATTATTTGACACATACATTAGAAACACATTTAAGCCCACACTGCCAAAGAGAACACCACTCACCCAACCCTGTAAAGAGCAGCACAACGCCAGCTGAGGTTGCATGAAAACAGCTGCTTATATGAAACAGAGTTGTCCAAAAGATGTTCTGGGGAGTCCTTACATCATCACAGGCTGTTTATGTGCCTGTTAACCTACTTGAAAAGAGCATTCCTGGGCACTCAAAACCTTAGGCTCTTCATGTTCCCCCCCACTAACTTCTTCATAGGAAGCAAGTTAACTACAATAAGCAAAACCTGCAGTTTTTTTCCAGTTGACCGTGTCCTTTTAACATACAAATTGTAATATAAATGTTATGCAGAACTGGATCTTCAAATTATTGAAGCCAGCTGATTTTTTTAAAGTAGTATTTGTTCAAATGTTTTTCTTACACACTAGTACAGATACAAGCAGGGTCTAAGGGAGTGACTGTAAATGATTTGGACCCTCAAGCACCTATCATTCAGATCAACCACTCATGGTTTTGGTTTTAGATGCATTCATTCACAAAAGCAACCAACTTGTTTCAGCATTTTGTTAAAGGGCTGTTTCATATACACAGCTTTTTCTCAACTGTAACATAATCCAGATCGACATCTATGAAGTCATTTCCATTAACATTTACAGAAGACTTTACAGATACTTGACTAATTTGTTTGAACCCAAGCCGTTTACAAAACACATCCAAAACCCACAAGACATTACTAGGAATAGACCAAAATTCAAGATGGCATTTAATGCATAATAAAACAGAAAACTTTTTACAACACATTGCCTCCATGCTAAGCCAGTCTGCACTGAGGAGGTTAGAGTAAGGAACCGTCTGGAGCTGCTTTATCTTATGTTCCTCTATTTTTCTGAAATACTTACATTTTCTCAAAAGCTTAAATGTGTACACCACTTGGACAGTTTTTCACATTTTAGAGTAAAACTTCACCTGAGTTTACAGAACCAAGGACATGTTTAGGGACAGCGCTAACAGAGACCAATTTCTCCTGGTGGCTACCTTCCAAACTATTGTTTTTTTCTTACCAAATGTCCACAATTTAATTTCTGCAGTGAGAGAGGGAAGAAGTTACCAGTGGGAAGAGATTTTTCTTTCTGGGAAAGGAACTCCAGCCTTTATTTTCAGAAGAAAGGACTAGCTCCTCTGCATTAGGCCCTGCCTTCTCTAATCTTTGTAACTTTAAAGACTAGTAATTTAATTGGCTAGCACTACGCCTTTTCACAAAGTGCAATCCCTAGTGCTTTCCCAGACAAAGTTACATGTTGTTGAGCAAAAAATGCAAGCAGTTCCATAGCAAAACATGGCATTACAACAGTTTCAGAAGGTCACGTTTGCTAATATGCCACCCATACGCATCAGTATTTTCCTGTAAACAATTAGGTGCATTTACACAATTTACACAGTCTGCGATCAAACAAATTAGATTGTGTTGTCCACTGTATATATACTACAGTGTATGAAATTGTGCAGCATTCAAAGCATGGATCTATAACTGTAGCGCCTAGAAATTCAAAAATAGCCATGCAGTTGTCCGTGTTCCAGAAACGCTTCTATTGTGGCTCTTGCAAACCCCCCTGAAATGTCCGTCACTTACAGTCAATTAAATTCTTCTGTGAAAATTGTGTTACTTTCCAATGCAAAATGAACGAAAAGTATGAAAAACGGTAAACAGCTTCTGAAGTGCTTCTTCTTTGTGTCTTGAAGATGAGTAATACTGCAACATTACGTTGCGGCTGATAAGGTCCTCCCCCTTCTATCTTCCCAAACTGGCAACTACTCTTTACCAGGATAGTATCAAAATATACACACATTTTAAAGTTAAAAGAAATACTTTAAATTATTAAAAATTAAATTAAAGGTTTGTTCACATGACAACAGTTCTCCAGCTATAGATCACAGTATAAGATTTAAAAATACAAAGCAAACACTTTTTTTTAGGAATATATATGTACCTTAGTCAGCTGGGCCAGAGAAATAGATGCAGAAGAGTCATCAATCTGTTCACAAAAAATTAAACTCACATTCAAGTTCTACAATCAAAAACAGAGCAATAGTTAACGTCTACTGTAGTCTGACAGTCTGCACTATATCCTCCGAGTGTCACTGAAAGAGCCATTTCCAACCTAGTGTAGTTGGTATTTGTTCAAAACAAAGTCCAAACCTGTGACAGCTTAAGAGTGCCTATGTGGTTAAGGAGAAGAAGCTAAACTAACCAAACCCGCTGGAGATCAACTTATTGCTCCAGAATATCTCAGAGAGGGACCCTTGTCAAATGCTCACAGCTGCTTAAAAGTCGAAGGGGTAAGGAAGCTATCAATTTTCAGCTAAAAAGGATTTTTAAAATATATTTATTTGAAAAGGAAGCATCACTACAGGAAACTTCTTTTCAGTGTGGTTTGTAAACTAATCAGCCAAGTATTTCCTTGTGTTACTTATTTCTGTTTTAGCAGCAGAACGACAGTGTCTTCAAACCTGAAGAAAAACGCTGCCCCTTTTCCAAATGTAAATTCAAAGTGGCAGTATCCTAAAGAAAAGCTTAGCCTTTGGGAAATTAAAGCAGCATCCAGCCCTGAAGTCACCCAGATCCAAAAACGTACTGCAGGCGGAGGTTAAGAAAAATGACAGGGATTTTACCCTTTACAAATGCACCAGGCTCTAACCTTGTGCCAAAATTTGTACACTGGGTTTTACGTATTTTCATTTGCAGACAAACTATTAAACTAAACTGCTTCATCTGATAAAGTGGAAAGGTCAAATGTAGAACTTTAGAATACCACTTTGTGTAGCAACGATATTTAAATTCACAGCAATCTATTAAAGACAGTTATGCACTCAGTTATGCACTCAAACAATATCGCTTCAATTATACAGTTTCAGGAACGAATACCCAAGTCTTTAAGGACATGAAAAGGAAGCATTTAGCTGCACAGAACTGTCCTCAAAACGTGTGGGAGTTGTTGGTTTTGGTATTTGTTTGAACCCCCGAGTCAAAAGTAAGAAACAGTACCATGTTTAACAATAATGGTTTCTCAGTGGTTTTTGATAACATTTTCAAAAACCATGTTCAGTTGTGCAAACCTTGAACCTACGTGATCTAAAAACGATTGTACATTATCTGTACAACACAAAGTCGTTCAGGAAATAGTCTAGCATATCCAGTATGAAATACAATGCATTACTAGGCACAAACACCAATATTCACATTAGATAGAACTGTGCAAATGATGGCATTACTCCGTTTCTACTATGCTGAATCAAATACATTGTATTTACAACATATACTATGTTTTACTGGAAAAGCTATTAAGTTAATGTTTGGAAAATTAATCCAAGGCTACCTTAAGTGCAGCGTGCAGCAAAAAGTGTGAGACTGTGTTTTTATATACTGCTTTTGATGTTCCACTTACTGGCTCAGTTTGACTTCTAGAAGAAGAAATAAAGGTGATCAGAACTTCAAATACAGCACTTGTACCAAAAACATAAAGCACTGAAAACAGATTATAAAACCTGAACATCAAAACTTTATGTTCTGATAGTCGAGTGAATCTGGAAATTTACTCATATACATAAACCGTTGTCTCTTGGTACATTCAGTGCAACTAAAAAAACCCCCCAGAATCCCATTTCTACTTTGTCACAAATTACTCTAAGGCTTACAGATATAGAACACGACCGTGCAAGGGGAAGTCCTCAGGTAGTTTGTCTCTGCTACATAAGTATCAAAACCAGGAAGTCTGTACTACAGTTTTGTGTTCATAAATAATCAACCATCAAAATACGAAGGTAACTTTAGCCAATCTGTGTATCGCTAGTATTACAAATAGGTACCAGATGGAGTCCTTTAGTTTCTAAGAAAGAACAGTGATAGTCTAGACACTTCCAAAGTGTCTTAAGTGAAAAGTGTACTTAAGTGAAAAAAATCAGTCATCTGACAAATAACAACAATGTCAGCAGCATCGTCTTTAGAACAGTGTTTCTCTGTGGAAGCCCAAGCACTGTGTTCAGATATCTTAGCCATGAAAGTGCCAAACCACTAAATGTGTTACATATGCTATATGGACTAAAAACAGTAGTAGAAATGTCACCTGAAAGCAGGTCCTAGGCCTTTGTGCGATTTAGGAGACCTGTGACAAAAAAAAAAGGTCTTGGTTGCCAGAATTTGCTTCAAGATAATCTTGAAAATGCTACGATATTTTAGGAAATATTTATTAAATTTGAAAACTTGCTGAGATTCCACATACTCATTGATCTGTATCTGCACGCTACTCATCATGAATCCGCCATGCAACCATTGATGTCGTTAACAAACAATTCACACATCATCCAAAGTGTCCCATGAGCAGAGGCAATTCAAAGGCTGCTGTGCAACTGGTGTACAAATAGAAAGGCGCACGCTCCTTGCCACTGCTAGAACACCACCAGGCTCGCAACGACAGCCACGTACCTCCTGAAGTTGAGGAAGGACAAGGACATCCTTTAGATTACCACAGCATGGATTCTTCATACATTTACCTTCAAGAGCGTACTAAAAGGAGAGTAACGCATTTTTGAAGGCCTCTCCACCATTACAGCATACATTCATCATTCCCAAACATCCACCACTCTACCAGTTGTTTCTGCAATGTTCACAGCTGAAAGACTAGAAAGCTAATCTGCCTGGTTAATTTTCAGCGCTAGAACAGCGGTGCCGTTCCTTCCTTATCCCCTTATACATACAGGTATGTATCTGACCTTTGATGCTAGCCGCATCTATCCTCTCATTTTAGGGCAGCATTACAATACCAGGAGAGGGTGCCCGAAACAGAGGATGCACTGACAAGACAGCACTAAGCCGACGTGTTTAAATTAACCCCCAAAACAAGGCCATGTTTATAAGCACAGTGCTGCGGTGTCCAGAATTACTAGAGGGTGCCTGAAAACACTGCAACAACTACTGCAGGAATACGCCCAAAGTTGAGATGCAGAGCCACATAAATTCAGGGTTTTTTGCTTGCAGATGCCTCGTGGGTACCGGGAGGCTGCTGTACTCTTTGTTCGAGACACGGTGTAACTCATCCGTCTACTTGATTTATTGAGAACCAACATTAGAAAGACATGGCAAAACCACAAGCTAATAATATCTACTAATTGTGGTGGAGAGACCTATCTTTAAGGCGGCTGGAAAACATGACCGTTCAAACAATGCTAATGTAGCTGATATAGAACTGGACTGTATGAATACATAAATGACAGCAGTAATCCTCTAGTCAGCACTGCATTGGAATAGCTGTAATTTTAATCAATACACCTGATTCTCTGTCCTCCGTAAATCTTAGGAATACAGAACCAAAACCCGGAGCACAGATACCAGCTTAGGGTAAAAACAGACGTAGCAAGATAACTAGTAACATTTGGTAATGTGCTAAACTGCTTACTGAGTTTCAAGTTTGGAAAGGATTAACTATTCCTTCATCGTACTTGCACAAAAGGCAATACACTTTAGGATACTGTTCTTTTTCTCTTGCCTGAAACGGACATTGTCTTGAGGAAACGCATAGGAATCGCTTACGAATGGAACTTCTTGTTTGCATCGTTCGCCAACTGGTAAACCTTGGTCTTTCCTCTATAGCTAGTATGCAAAAAACCCAGATTTGGGGCGTAAGAATACCTGCCATATCCCCCCCAAATGCCAGAAATAGTCAAACACTGAGAATCAGGCTCTTCTGAGACGGGAACAAAGTATGCGTTTACGCTACAATGCGTATCTGTCTTTACTATAAAAGCCATAAAAGCCAACACATATAATAAGGAATCTCTGCACGTCGAGGAAACAGGATCTACAACTTGGGTCTCAGAACAATCAACCCCAAGAACAAACCCAATAGAATAATCTTAAAAGTTACCATGGTTGGAGTTCGACCCCCATGTCCCAGCAGGCCTAAAAATGTAAGTCCACTTTCGGACAGATACATTAAAATCTACCCCATGCCAACAAAAATTAACAGCAGCTTTAACAAGAAAGAACGCCTCTGTAAACTAATACCCATAAAAAAAGTTAACACACTGAAACCCCTAACAAAGAATACAATGCTTTATGGATACTTACATAACATCGGTTTTGCCGGTAGCTTTAACTCCTCCGACAGGGATTCTTCTAACAATTACCGATGAGTTCTTAGGAATCAGGGCATTCTCATCTGTGTATTCTGAAAACAACATAAATACAGAGAAAAACATCAGTCAATTCGTAAGAATGCATGCTCATATGTAATTACGTAGCACTTCGCAGAATCCCTTTACAGATACAAAAGCAAAATTTTATATGTAACATCACGCTTTCATCGTCTCAACACACTAACAGTATATTTCAAGAAATCTTGGGGTTTGAGAATCAAACACAAGCAGCAAAATCTTTTTCCTTTTTTTAAAACAGTTTGAATGCCAACAGCAAAATGGACTCAAAGGTCACTAAAGGAGAGCCTGCTAATGCACGAGGTTCTTTCCTGACCTAGCTTAAAGTTGCTTTTGCTTCCGTTAGGCTACAAAACCCATAGATCTTTGGAGAAAAACAAACCACAGCAAAGTCTCACCTGCCTAAACCAGATTCTAAAGTCTGACTAGCTTGCCCTGCCACCAAACAGGCACTTAGCTAAAGCACGAGAACTCTGCGCCATTGCTTTCATAGCTGTTAACTAAAAACCAGTCACCTGTGCTGGCAGTGCTCAAGCCTGACAGAACACAGAAGAGAGCCTGCCGCCTCTGCCTGTTTCTTGGAGCTTAATCCATCAACAACCACACTTCTCAGCTGCTCAGGGCTTTACGTTTAAATGGAAACAGAACTGGCAGTGCTAGAATTTGGATCACAGACATTTTGGGGTTTTTTTGAGCTTGCTTTCACAAGTAGGGCAGAATTGGCTCAAACTCAAGTGGTATCTCCCCTCTTAAGCTAATCATCTAGTTTGAATTAACCAAAGGGACGTGAATTCGTTCGATCCATTCCCTTTTTGCAGAGCAGAGAGGCCCAAACGAAATTACTTAGGAAGACAGCCTTGAAAAGCCTTTCAGGAACAGCGTGTGCCTGAAGCTCTCCATGCTTTGCCTTGGCTTACACCCTGTTAGTCTTCTGAAGAGGAGGAAAGCCTTCTGACTTTTTACATAAGGCCCAAACAAAAAAAAACAACTACCTGAGACACTTGGACTGAGTAAGCTTAAAATGCAAAGATCTCTCCAAGGAGAATGCTTTTTCTATTGTACTTACACAAGCTGGATAGGACTGAATATTTTAAAGCACTATCAGCAGGCATCCCCTGTAATCTGCCTACAGTTTTAAATATTCAAAGCCCTTACCTTTGCAGAGCGAATCAGAACAATGGTCTGAAAACCAAAGATACTGTATACCTCGTCAAGCCCTGTCAGGTGGCATCCCTAAGACCCCTAACGTTGTGCTGTTAAGGCTCTTCACAGACACTCTCCTGAAAATAGTTTAAGTATCTGTAGACAAACAGCAAGCTTTAGGTCCAACCACTTTAAAGGCTAGGGCTGAAGTTACAGTTACCCCAGTGTACATACTACTCTGTTTAAGTTTTAACACATGAAACGGGAAGAGGAAAAAAAACACTAGTACACATTTTAAAGAAAAGCCTGTTGTAAGAGTGTCACAGAACCACAGGGGGAAAAAAAAAAAAAGAAATGTAATGTTTAAGGAATGAAAACACTTTACAAGTCTTTTTATTTCTGAAAAGTCACATCCCAAAGTCTTTAATCACATTCAAACTTATCGAGATGGCAGATTACCAAACTGAAATATCCTACTAAGTAATACGAAACCATTATCATCTCTAAGAATCAAGCACCATTTGTTAGATTTAAAAGAATTTATGATGTCTCTAAGAACATTTCTTACGTATATCCACCATAAACGTTCTGCCATAAAACTTCAGTATTGCCCTGATACGGTTAACATGTAGTACAGGAAAAAAAACCACCGTTAGAAACAAATGATGAAATGATGCTCAATAGCATCTGAATGACCATGTCTTTGGTGTGGAAAAGAAGTTATATTAACAAGAAATTCCAAAGTATAATTTAGATACGGAGAACACTCATGCGCAAGACGGCTTTCAAGGGTCTGCACAGATTTTAACTCACAGATACGCTCCTGATCCAAAATGTTGCTAGTGGGCAGTTTCTGCAACAGCCGCAAAACCCATTTTCCAATGCAGTGGAGTAAAACAAGTTGAAGTCAAAATTAAGTCACGAAATTCACCAAATCCAGGTGGTTTCTTTTCTTCAAATTAGCCATCTCTTTTATTTCTATCACTTTCAGCTTTCTCCACCACATTTCAAAGAAATCTGGCAAGTTGGTTATTACAAGATATGCTCCCACATTTCCTTCTCATTTTACCTAGAAGAATTCCAGGAAACCAAAGCTTTTGTAAGCGCCGTATGTCACACATCAACCACGTACTCCTCTACGCCTAGCTCCATGTCTACAACACAGATCTGAAGGTAGTTGTCAGAACAGCAACTACAAAAGAACAGCTCTGTGAGACCCCCAACGCAAGTCAGAGCTACCGATGGTGGCCGAATCGCATTATGGCTTCCCACCCCACTTAATGCCCAGCGCCGCTTGCCCTCCCGGTCCTGCCGCATGCTGGCGGCATGGGCCCCAGCCTGACTCACGCTACATGGGGATGACCCACAAAGAGCAGAGCGCGGCTCCCACAGGCCACGGCTGACGCAGGGTGGTCTGCGACGCCGCCAGCCGGGCGGTGCCCGAGGCCCCGCGCCCGCCGCCCCCGCGCACCTTCTTTGGTCTGGGCGTTGGTGATCTGCAGGTCGCAGCTGGCCGCCTTCAGCTCCTCGCGGCCCATGATCTGGTGCTTGAGGTCACACAGGGAGATGTGGAGGACGTTGAAGGTGACCATGTCATGGTTCAGCTTGGAGGCGAACTTGTAGTTGGGGCCAGGAGGTGCCTGCTCCGTGATGGCGTCTACCGCGGCAGACAGCGTCGCGGCCGCTGTGCCAGGTGAGGGCCCGCGGCGGTTCCTCCTCCACCGAGGAGGCCAGGGCAAGCAGCGCGGGCTGAGCTCGAGCGGGCCGGCGGCGCTCAGAGGCTGCGGCGCTCCGCCATGGCCTTCCTGGCCGACAACCGCACGGGCCGCTGCGAGCGTGTCACTGTGCACACGCAACGGCACACTGCACCCACCCCCCGCGCCTCACGTGACCCAGCGCATTATGACAAAAGGCCCGCGTCACGTGGGCGTGGCGGCCCCGCGCTCTTCATCCTAACACCAAGCGCCCCCGAGGGGAGGGGGGGCCCGTCAGCCCCGGGCCTGTCACCACCCCGGGCCGCTGGTCTCCCTGCTGTCCCCTGGCCTGTCACCACCCGGTGTCCTGCCACCCCCCAGGCCTGTCACTGCCTGGTGTCCCTCCTGTCACCCCCCAGGCCTGTCCCTGCCCAGTGTCCCTCCTGTCGCCCCCCTAGGCTGTCACCACCTGATGTCCCTCCTGTCACCCCCCAGGCCTGTCACTGCCCGGTGTCCCTCCTGTCACCGCCCGGGCCCATCACCGCCTGGTGTCCTGTCACCCCCCAGGCTGTCACCACCTGGTGTCCCTCCTGTCACCCCCCAGGCGGTCACCACCTGGTGTCCCCTCCTGTCAGCAGCCAGCCAGGGCAAGACAGCCTGGGGCAGATGCAGCGGGCTTGGCCGTGTGGCGCTCGGCTGCCCGCGGTGCAGGGCCGGCAAAGGGAGGGGACATCTCAGGGTGCTTGAGTGTATCTTGTGGCATTCATGGAAAGTTCAGTCAAAGAAGCCAATGACCATTTATGTTTATGGCCACAGACCAGTCCCCTGCCCCCATTTTTTAACTCCTCCCTCTCTGCCTTTAGCCCATCACTATTTTTTGCTTTCTCTTTCTCTGTCTCTCTCCCTGTCTGTAGTTTCTAATTCCTCCCTGTCTGTCCTATAGCCTGCTGCTATTTTTTCCTTTCTCTCCATCTCTTTCTCCTGCTCCCTCTCCTTCTCTTTTTTCTATCGCCGTGTCCTGCTTCCTGGCCTTATCTTAATGTTAGGGTTAGGGGCTAGGGTTAGGGTTAGGCTTAGGGTATCGTTAGGGTTAGGGTTAGGGTCGGGGTTAGGATTATGGTTCGGGTTTAGGCTTAGGGATAGGCTTAGGGTTTCGTTTTAGGGTTAGGCTTAGGGCTTAGGGCTTAGAAGTAAAACTGTCCCAAGCACTTACGCCTCCATCAAGGACCACATGCCCTGAGGCTTGTGATGACTGTTGGATGGCTTTCCCTCCCCCCGATGGAAACACCTCTCAGTTCTCTGTGCTCACACCAGGGAAGGAAAGGCAATACACCCCCATATCTAAAGGCATGGCACTCCAAGCAAAGGTAACGTTTCGTTTCTTTAGATGAACTGCCTGGCCAGTTACAACACCTGCTTATACTGACTTTATCCACCCTTACCCGCAAAACATTGTGACAGGCTGAGTAAGCGTGGAGAGTCAGGTGAACTTTGACGCACACACTGCTACCATAGGACTGGATTTTTAACCTATTTACATTTATCCGTCGCTTTGAAGCTGCCCAAGGGTCAGCATGCCCTTGCTACTGGAGGTTCTTGCTCTGTGCAGGCACTAAGGAAGACATTTCTGGTGACAGATTATTTCTAACGGGTAAAGCACAGCAGAACACACTGTTCATGAGCTGCTGAGAATCGTCCCCCAGGCATAGCAGGAACAACGGCAAAGCTTGTATATTTAAGATGCATTTGAGTTACCTTACCATTAAAATACACCACCACCAGCCAGTGCTCTAGGCGGAAGGCTGACATCAGTGTACAAGGACAGTCCCTTCTGGACATCTCGCTCCTGGGTAGAAATCCTAGAGACTTCCTTTAAGGACAGAAATCCAAAGAGCTACAATAAGCCTTTTAAATTCAGCACAGCAAACAAAAAGCAAACAAACAAAAAATGACAGGAAACCCCTGAGGCACTGATGAGGAACACAAGGTCTCCCCTTGAGTCCACTACCCCTCACAAGACTTACTCAAAATTACTCAGTTGCTTACTCAAAAGCAATAACCAACAAGCCATGTACCCTTGGGGAAGCCCTTGTCCTTCTGTGCCGCTGGTGGCATCCCACCATTTCTTTGGGAGTCCACACAAATTCAGAAGTACACTTAGTCCTCCGGCAGTCATTACCTATGGACCCGAACTCCTCCCACACCCCAGAAGTGGCTGTCGGTCGTCTGGCAGTCATTCTCCACAAACTGCAAGCCCTCCATACCTAACCACCTACCTAGTGACTCATTGGAAATGAGCTGGACCACAACAGAAGTGACACTGCCTGGCCCGGTCACACAGATTAGACCACAAACGGTGGTTACAAGACAGAAAATGCAACACAAACCACAGGGACGGCAAAAAAACAAGCAGAAGACACATCACACAAAAACCAAAGACCCCTATCCAAACCCTAAAAACGCAAGCAAGCTACAAAAGGACTTTCCAAAAAAAAGACCACCCAGAACACAACATAAGGCAAAACCAACCTAACCCCAGGAACCCAGCGCTTGCAAACCCAGATCCTGACCATAACAATAACATGCTTTAATCCTAAGTCGCGTAAACTCCCATAACCCTCAAACCCCATAACCCTAGCACGCTGGAACCCTAGCGCCCCATATCCCTAGCACATTGTAGCCCCAAGATATCAAAACATTGAACACAAACTCCCTGGAGGTCTCTCTCTTCAGGTGGCCCCAGATCTCAGACACCACAACTCTGAAGTGGGGGTGCCCACCGTGCCCAAGTGGAAGATCCACCAGGACAGCACCAGCATCCATCTTCACATCATCCGTCACGCCCTGAAAAAGTGCCCAGGCTGGACACTCCTGGGGAGAAAGGCGGAGGCACTCGGAGACTTTGAACCGGCCAGCCATGGCCACAGGGCTTCAGCTCATCATGTCTGTGTCAGAGCCACCAGGCAGGTGACCCCGTCCCCCCTGCGAAGACCCCTTGGGGTAGCCGTACCCAGCACCAGCTGGCTGGATACGGCCTTTGCTCTATGGGGAGGTGCTCCCTGGGAGCAGGGTCTCTCACGGGGGAACTCACAGCTCACCTGGGCTGCTCTGCGGCCACCGGACGCCTTTGCTGTCAGGTGGCTCTCAGCACCTCTCTGCCAACGGCTGTCACCTCCCTGCGGGACGCTCTCCAGCGCACGGTCCGTCTCCACTGGGTCTCCCTGGGGACAAAGATCGGAAGGGAGGGATGGGGTTTGCTCTGTCCCCGTTCCCAGGGTGCTTCAGGAGAGACCTGCCACCCCCAAATGAGCTGTCTGACGTGGACACCACAGACGAGCTGCAGACGTGGGTCAGCACGGTGGCGGGGAGTGGGCAAGATGTCCTGCGGAGCCCCCGGCGCTGGCGGAAAGCAGAGCTGGAGACAACGGGGAGAAGCCCCAGGCAGCCGGCAGCTGGCGGTGGGGCCTGGCAGGGAGCAGCGCCCGCAGAAATGCCCGGCTCCTGGAGCCTCGGCCCCAGGGCTGCAGCCTCGGCACCTCCTGGGGCTTCGCTGGGAAAAACCAGGCAGGGGTGACCCTGACAGCCCGCACACGTACCTGGCCCCGGGATCTGGCAGCCTGTCCCTGTGCCCATCGCTGCCACGGGATCCAGGAAGCAGCGCCCCAGCCCTGGCGTGGCCCTGAGCCGCCTCTCAGGCCAGGCAGCAGGAAGCCGCGCCCCATGGCATGCTGGGAGCTGTAGGCCCGGGGCACGGGCTGCCGCGCGGCCATGTTGGTTCCCGGGGCATGCCGGGAGCTGTAGGCCTGGGGCACGGGGCTGCTGGGCAGCCATGTTGGTCTTGGGAGGTGCGGGCTCTGCTCCAGCTGCGGCCCAGCTGAGGTGAGGACAGGCACGCAGGTGGAGCTACCGAAGAGGAAGGGAGGAGAGGACAGACGGACAGAGAAAGAAGTGCTTGAACTGTAATATTTGCCTGGCAGTGCAGAGAGCGGGAGCTGCGGTGAGTCCCAGCCCCTCGGGGCCGTGTCACCCCTCTTCTGCATCGCAGTCCCTCCCAGCCCCCCCCTCCCATTTCCCTCTGTGTCATTTTTTTCACTTCCCCATACCTCTCTTCTTCTGTTGCTGTGTTCTGCTCCCCGTCCTCTCTTCTCCAAGTCCCTCTTTCCCTGTCGCTCTACCTGCCCCTGTCTTTTTCTTGCTGCCCCTCCCTCCTGCTCCCTGTCCCTCTTTTTGCCTTCCTCTGTCTCTGCCCTGCAGCACATTGCTGTTGTTTCTTCTCTGTCTCTTTGTCCTGGTCTGCATCCCGCTCTGTTTTTCACAGTCTCTCTGGCCTGTTCCCTGTCCTGCTTTGTCTCTCTCTGCCTGTATGTCCCGCTCCCTGTCCTTGTCTTCCCTTCTCCCTCCTTCTGCTTCTCTCTCTCTCTGCCTCCCCCCCCGCCCTGCTCACTGTCACTGCGGTTTTCCATGCTGTATCCCACTGTCCCTGTCCTTCTTCCTGTTCATCTCTCTTCTGTCTCTCGCTGCTGCTCCCTGACCCTTCCCCTCCCCGCTTCCTCCATCTCTCTGCAGGGCTTCTGAGACCTCTCTTTCTTTCCCCATCCCTCTGTGCTGCTCACTGTCCCTGTTTCTCTCTTTCTCTTCGTTGTTATTCTTGTCTGTCACTCTGTCCTTCTCCCTGCCCCTATTCCTTTTTCCTCCCTCTCCTTTCTTCTGCCCACCGCAGGTTTTCTTGCGATCTCTATCCTGCCCCTAGCCCTTAGTTCTTTCTCTCTTCCTGCCTCCGTCTCCCTCTTTCTGCCTCTCTTCCTCTTTTCCTGCTGCTTCTTTCTCCATCTTTGTCCAGATCCCTGTCGTCTTTTTTCTCTTGCTGTCCTTCGGTCCTTTTTCTCTTTTCTCTCTTTCTCTCTGTCCCATTCCCTGCCCCACCCTTTCTCACTAAACCCCGCTCTCCAGCTGGCTGTGCCTTCTTTCCTCTCTCTCTCGCTCTCTAGTTCTCCTTTCTTCGTCTCTCTGTCCCACTGCCCATCACAGCTGGTTTTGTCCTCCAGTGGTGTCCTGCCCCCTCTTCCTTTTTTCTCTCGCTGTCATTCTGGCCTCTTCTTTTAAATTCCTCCATCTCGGTCCTGCACCCGTCACTGTTTTTTTCCTTTCCTGTCCCTTTGTCTTGCTCCCTGTTCCCCGTTCTTGTCTCTCCTTCCCTTTGTTCTGCCGCCCATCTCTGTTCCCCTTCTTGCTCCATCTCTCTGCCCTGCTCCCTGGCCCTCTAAGTCTCTCTCTGCTTCTCTCTCCCGCTCCCTGGCTCTCCCCCACCCTATTTTTCTGTCCTACTCCCTTTTCAGGTTCCCCCCGCCCTCACTTTGTCCTGCTCCCTGCCGCGGCTATTTCTCACTCCATCTCTGTCCTGCAGCCCAGTGCTGTTTTTTCCTTCCATCTCTCTGTCCTGCTGCCCAGCCCAGGCTCTTTTACCTCCTTCTGTGTCCTGCTCCCCGTCCCTTAGTTTTGCCTGTCTTTCCCTTTGTCCTGCCTCCCTGTGCCTTTCTTCTCTCTCTGTATCGCCCTGTCCTGCTCCCTGTCCTTGCCTTTCCCTGACAATCTGTGTCCTACTCCCTTTCCTTGTCTTTCCCTCTCTGCCCCCATCCTTCTTCCTACCTTTCTTTTTCTTCTCTCTCCCCCTCTGTTCCTGCAGCTTCTTCTTCTACCTCTGTCCTGCTCCCTGCCCCTTTTTTCCTCTCGCTGTCCCTCTGCCCTGCTTCCTGTCCCCATCGTTTCTTCTTTATTTCTCTGTCCCGCTGCCTGTCCCATCGTTTCTTGTTGTACTCCCCTGCCCTGTCCAGCTGGCTCTCCCTTTTATTTGTTCTCTCTTCCTCTTTTCTGCTTCTCGGTCCTCTTTTCCTCTTCCCCTGTCTCTGTCCTCCAGCCCGTTGCTGGCTTTTCCCCCCCTTCTTGGTCTCCATCAGGATCTGACCCTCTCTTTATTTCTCAGTCCCTTTGTCCTGCTCCCTGTCCTTCCTTCTCTTTCTCCATCTGGACGTCCTGCTCCCTGTCCCTGTCTTTCCCTAGCCCCCCCTTCCTTCTTCCTCTCCTTCCCCACGCCCATCTCTGCCTCTCTGTCCTGCTCCTTGACCCTACTTTTTCTTCCTCCATCTCTCTGCAGGGCTCCTCATCCCTATTTCTCTTGATTTCTCCAGCTCTCTAGCCTTTTCCCCATACCTTTCTTTCTCTCTCAGCTCCTCTATCTTTTCTCTCATCATATTTTTCTCTTTCTAGTCCACTGTCCTTCTCCCCGTCAACTGAAGCTGAGTGACCAGGTTTCCCTGGGCTCTGGTATTTCCTTAGCATTGCCCTAGGGAAGATCTGTGGTTTTAGGGCTAGGGATCATTTAGGAGCTGGTCTCCTTACGTAGGCAGCGGAGCTAGGCATAGTTAAAGCAGAGGTTGTTCTCACCTGGTGCTCTGTGCGTCCTGTTGAAAGAGCAGGCTGTGGGCCTTATTTGGAAGGAAGGTTTCTTGTTCTGCGCTTATTGCTCCTCGGGACGCTGCACAGAAGTGGTGGTGGGGTCTGGAGAGACAGATGGGACCTGCTGTGATTCCTAGTAAATGTGAACTTGAACGAGACCAGACTGACTGCATATGGTTTTCTTCTCAGCTCCAATTCCAACCTACGTGCTCGGCGCTAATGAAAAAAGAGACCCTGAGCTGCAAATGAGCAGACAACGTCACTCACTTAGGTCACCGTGCAGTTGGTCTGTGATAAGGGATGTGTACTTCCATGACGGTGCTTTCGTGAACGTTCTCTGGTCTTGCCGCTTCAAAGCCCTCCCTTTTTCCAGAAATTTTAAGATGGCATTTCTTATTCTGGGGTTCAGGCTGGAGTTGGACTTAATGTTGAACAGCTGATATCATGGGCTCCGTAAAATGTGAGAGAGAACCCTGCTTTGTTGTTGTTGTTGTTGTTGTTTTCTAACACGCCCTAAACTTTGCTAAGCAAAGGGAGGAGTGGTTGCAAGAGTCTGTTCTTTGAGAGTGACGTATTCCTGTAGCGTGCCTGTCTTTGTATGGTGAAGGTTTCCTACCTGCAGTATGATTTTGCTGAGCTGTGAGGCTGTATTGGCGTAGCAAAGGTAAGAAGTGGCGTCTTTAAAGGTCATGCAACTGTAGCAAAACTAGCGGGAGAAGCTAGTTCCTTCCCTGACAAAACTAGTAGCAAGTAAAAGCATTTGCTATTGGCTTTTTTATGCAATGTTCACACAGAGCTTTTGGTATTGATTGATTTTTGGGAAGCAAGACAGCAGTGAGGAAAGAAAACTGGGGCTTCTTCACCGTAGGCGGGGTTCAAGCCTTTGCGCTAGAACAGGTCTTCACTAGAGTTTACAAAAAGAGAAGATGAGCTGTCTGTAAGGAAAGTTTCAGTAGAAGTAAGGCTAGATTTGCAGAATTTGGTCCTCCGTATCTGTTGCAAATAAGAGATGACTTGGCAGTGTTTACATCTGAAGTGCATGCCGGTGTGTTAATGCAGGCCGTCGAGGTCTTTTCAGGGGTACTTCTGGACTGCAGGTTGCGTGCGTGGGGGGCACCATGTCCCAGGATGAGCCAGTTTTAGCTCAGAGGATGTGACAGAATGGCAACCATCTTTGTGGTGGACCCCTGTCATGGTTTAACCCCAGTCGGCAACTAAGCACCACACAGCCGCTCACTCGCCCTCCCCCCAGCAATGGGATGGGGGAGAGAATCAGAAGAGCAAAAGCAAGAAAACTCACGGGTAGAGATAAGAAGACTTTAATACTTGAAATAAAATAATAATAGCAATAATAGTAATACTAGTAACAGTAATAATAGTAACACCAATAATACCATAATATTACCAATAATAACACCAATAACACCAATAATAACAATAATAACAATAATAATAACAACAACAATAATAACACCAATAATAATAATAATAATAATAATAATGATAATAATAATAAATAATAATAATTTGTAATTAAAACGAGAGAGAGAAAGAGAGGGAGAGAGGATCAAGAATAAGAACCCCAATCCTAACACTAACACCAAACCCTCACCCTAACTCGAACCCCTAACGCTACCCGTAAACCCTATGCATAACACTAAGACCTCACCCTTACCCTAAGCCTAACACCGAAACCTAACCCTAAACCTGAACCCCAACCCTAACCCTAAACCAAATGCTAACCGTAAACCTAACCCTAACTCTAACCCTAACCCTATCCCTAACCCTAAACCCGAACCATCCTAAACCCAACCGTAAAACTAATGCTAACCCTAAGCCTAACCCTAACCCTAAACATAACCCTAACCTTAACCCTAAACCTAACCCCTAACCATAACCCTAACCTTAACGCCTAACCCTAACGTTAACCCCTAACCCTAATGCTAACCCTAACCCCGAACTCTAGCCCTAATCCTGAACCCTAACCCTAACCCTGAACCCCAACCTAACCCTAACCCCTAAACCTAACCCTAATGCTACCCGTAAACCCTACGCATAACACTACGACCTCACCCTAATACTAACTCTAACCCCAATACCGAACCCTAACTCTAACCCTGAACCCCAATCCTAACCCTAAACCCTAACCCTAAACTTAACCCTAACACTAACCCTAAACCTAACCCTAATGGTACCCGGAAACCCTAAGCGTAACATTAAGACCTCACCCTAAACCTAACACTGGACCCTAACTCTAACCCTTAACTCCAGTCCTAAGCCTAACTCTAACCTTAACCCTAACCCTAACACTTAACCCTAAATTGAACACTTAACCCTTACCCTAACCCTAACCTAACCTTAAGCCTAACCTGAATCATAAAGCTCTAACCCTAATGTTAACCGTAACCCCGAACCCTAACCCTAATCCCAAGCCCTAACCCTAACCCTGAACCCCAACCCTAACCTTAACGTAATGACCCTAACCCTAACTCTAACCCTAACCCTAATGCTACCCGTAAACCCTAACTGTAACACTAAGACCTCACCCTTATACTAACGCTAACCCCAATACCGAACCCTATCTCTAACCCTGAACCCAATCTTAAACCCTAACCCTAACCTTAACGCTAACACTAACCCTAAACCTAACACTAACGCTACCTGTAAACCCTAAGCGTAACATTAAGACCTCACCCTAACCCTAACACTGAATCCTAACTCTAACCCTTAACTCTAATCCTAACCCTAACTCTAACCTTAACCCTAACCCTACCCCTAAACCTAACACTTAACCCTAACCCTAAGCCTAACACTTAACCCTAAACCGAACACTTAACCCTAACCGTAACCTAACCTTAAGCCTAACCTGAATCATAAAGCTAACCCTAGCCCTAACCCTAACCCTAAGGCGAAACCTCACCCTAAAACAAAATCCTAACGCTAACCCTAACCCCAAACCGTAACCCTAACCCTAACATCAAACCGTAACACTAACACTTTGGCATAACCCTAACGTTAAACCTAAACGGAACCATAAAACTAACCCTCACATAACACCGAACCCCTAATTCTAACCGTAACCCTAATGCTAACTCAACCTCAAACCGTAATCTTAAGACATCACCACAACCCTACCCCTACCCCTACCCCTACCCCTAACCCTACGCCTAACCCTAAAACTAAACCCTAACCCTATCCCCTAACCCAAACCCTAACCCTAACGCTAAGCCTATCCCTAACTGTAACCGTACGCCCTAACCCTAACGCTAACCCTAACCCTAAAACGAAACCATAACCCTATCCCTAACACTAAACCGGAACCATAATCCTAACCCCAACGATAACCCTAGGCCTAACCCTAACCCCAACCATAACCCTAACCTTAACCCCTAATCCTAATTTTAAGCCCTAACCCTGATGCTAATCCTAACCCCGACCCCTAACCGTAATCCCGAACCCTAACCCTAACCCTGAACCCCAACCTGAACCCTAATGACCCTAACCCTAACTCTAACCCTAACCCTAATGCTACCCCAAACCTAATACCGTAACCATAACACCTCACCCTAAACCTAATGCGAAACCTAATCCTAAAATTAAACCGCAACTCTAAACCTAAACCCTAACCCTAAAAATTAATGCTACCCCTATGCCAAACTGAAATCCTAACCCATAAGCGTAAACCCAATGTAACCCCTAACCATAACACTAAGCCCTAACCCTAACGCTATCACAAACCTAATACCATAACCGTGAGACCTCACCCTAACCCTAATGCGAAACCTAACCCTAAAACTAAACTGCAACCCTAACCCTAAACCTAATCCTAATACTTAATGCTAACCCTAACCCAAACTGAAATCCTAACCCATAAGCATAAGCCCAACCATAACCACTAACCATAACACTAATCCCTAACCCTAACCCTAACTCTAACCCCAAACCCTAACCCGTATCCCAAACACTAACCCTAACCCTGAACCCCAGCCCTAACTCTAACCTTAACCCTAACCCTAACCCTAATAAGCCCTAACCCTAATGCTAACCCTAACCCCAAACCGTAACCCGTATCCCAAACTCTAACCCTAACCCTGAACCCCAGCCCTAACTCTAACCTTAAACCTAACACTAACCTTTACCCTAACCCTAACCTTAAAACTAAACCCTAACCCTAAACCCTAACCCAAACGCTAACCCTAACCCTAAACCTAACCATAACCCTAAGCCCTAACCCTAACCCTAACCCTAAAATGAATCCCTAACCTGATCCCTAACCCTAAACCCAAACCATAAT
The DNA here is from genome assembly GCF_964195595.1 of Calonectris borealis. Taxonomy (NCBI): domain Eukaryota; kingdom Metazoa; phylum Chordata; class Aves; order Procellariiformes; family Procellariidae; genus Calonectris; species Calonectris borealis. The sequence continues at coordinate 276,580 of NC_134318.1, forward strand.
CCTAACCCCAACCCTCTCCCTAACCCTAACGATAACCCTAACCCTAACCCTAAACCTAACCCTAACCCTAACCCCAACCCCTAACCATAACCCTAATGATAAGCCCTAACCCTAATGCTAACCCTAACCCTAACCCATATCCCGAACTCTAACCCTAAGCCTGAACCCCAGCCCGAACCCCAGACCTAACTCTAACCCTAAACCCTAACCCTAAACCCTAACCCAAACCCTAACCCTAACCCTAAAACTAACCCTAACCCTAACCGTAACCCCAAGCCCTAACCCTAACCCTAAACCTAACCCTAAAATGAAACCCTAACCCGATCCCTAACCCTAAACCCAAACCATAATCCTAACCCCAACCCTATCCCTAACCCTAACGATAACCCTAAGCCTAACCCTAAACCTAACCCTAACCCTAACCTTAAACCTAACCCCTGCCCCTAACCATAACCCTAATGATAAGCCCTAACCCTAATGTTAACCCTAACCCTAAACCTAACCCTCACCGTAACACTAAGCCCTAACCCTAACCCTAAACTTAATCACAAACACTATAACTGATGTAAATGAGCAATATCAGGGCAGCAAGTCAGGTTCTTTAAATCCTTGCTTTCTCTCTTCCCTTCTCTCTTCTTGCTTTCTCTCTTCCGTTCGAGGAGAGTTCCGTTCGAGGAAGCTTTAGCTAGTTTTATTATATTGTCTGTCTTAGGAGGAACAGCCACTTCTACTTTCCGCTTTGTCTTGTCAATTTTTGCTTTTGGCTTATCCTTCTCTTTTTTCTCCTTTTCAGACATCGGCTTGAAAGCAATAGAATCTGCTTCCATAGGCTCATCTCTCACAGGGGTGGCATCATCTCTGCTTGGGCCATGAACAGGGAGTCCATTTTAACGTCTTCTGCTGGAACTGGCTCTCTTGGTTTTCTCGCACCTGCTAACAACTCAGTATTGGGAAATCCTTCATCCTCATCCCTTTTTCTTCTCTTTTTATGCTTATTTCCTTGGCCATCTCCTAGTGGATTTTTCACCTCCTTCTCTTTTGATTTGGTAGGATCCTTGATGCCATGGCTCTCTCTTTCAGAAGGTTTTTCAGGGTAATTTCCATCTATATTGTGATTTTGGTGGCTCTGCCAAGCAGGATAATCCTCCCTACGTCCCCGAGCATATGGTGAATTCTCTTGTCTGGTCCCAGGTGGACCAAACCTACCTGGAGAAAAGTTCTCTCTGTTTACTGGAGGGTGAGGTTGAGCGCCAACAGCATAGCCCTTGTAAAACTTTCCATGCCATTCTCTGTAGTTCCTTTCCCATTCCCGGTACCTTGCCTTTTCAAATGGATCTCTAAAGTCAAGAGATCTGCCATAGTAAGCTTTCAGATCATATGGTGGAACTTCTCTGTATCTGTTAAAATACTCCCTTCCTCCTTCCCCTTGAGGTATAGTCTGTTTAGTGGGAGACTGGCCTCTAAATACTGGAGACCTTGACCGTGAATGGCATCTTCTGTATGGGGGTGACCTTGACCTTGAACGCTGATAACCGTGTGACCTTGACCTAGAACGATAGTTACGCCTCTTCCCTTTGCCTCTTCTTGGATACGGCAGCAATCGCGAGTAGGAACGAGAATGGGAAGGACTAAATGAGCGAGAGTAGGAGCGAGTGCGGGAAGAACCTGATCTTGATGTGGAGCAGGTAGACGAACTTGTAGAGTAAGGTGAAGCACTATAAGGAGACTTGGACCTGGAAAAAACCACAACACACAGAAAAAGAAATGAAGTTAATTCAAAACAGTCATTCTCCCCAATTTTTTTCCTCCCAAATTTGGTTTGGGTTTTTTCTCCTCTCCATACGCTTATGTCAAAGCTTCTTTCAGCTGCTGACATAATGCTACTGCAAATTGAGGAATTTGATAACATTTTTCAATTCCATTTGTCTTGTTTTAGTTATGCATGCTTACTATCTGCAACGAAAAATTCTATTGGAAAAAACACTGTCATTTTTCCTTATGTCAGATGCACTTTAGTGTAACTGCAGTCCGATATGCTGTTGAAATACAAACGTGAAAAACAAGGCAACTTCATTGAGCCAAATACTTCCTCCTCTTTAAGTCTCCGTTGTTCTCTGTAAAACTCCTCCCTAGATCAGGGAGGCCAATGGCATCCTGCCAACTTAAGCATTTTTCTCCCTGCTTTCTGTTCTTTAGAGACTACGCTCATTTCCTGATCCTCATACTTGCCTTCCACATCCTCACCCCCAACAGTTCATTCAGTCTTCTCTCCTTATACTCAGCTTTGCACCTGTGGATGGAGGCTGCCCACCCTTGAAAGAGACTCCCATCTCCCGTGGGCCAAGTGCCCACTGCTCCTCTGCCACTCCTTGATACACTTAATACATCACACTTCTGATCTTCCAAGTACTGCACAGATATTAACTAATCTTCTCTGGAACTTCTTTTAACTTCTTCCACATACGCTTCCTATGTTGTTGCCTCATCATGAGGTATTTGGCCTGGTCCTGTCCCTGAATTGTTGTTTTCTTGCTGACTGAATTGGAGATATCAGACAACCTGTGGGATGGATCCTGGTTTTTCTTTTGATTTACCTTTAAGATTTTATAAACACAATGCACTCTTACAATCTGTCTATAACAAACATATAGCGAAAGGAAGGACTAGCTTGACGCTGCAGTAATAGGTAAAACAGACTCCTCTCTCTCCAACTGAGAGAAAGCGTCTTGGCTATGTGAGATGACTAAATTGAAGAAATTCAAAATTGTCATAAAAGAACAGTGTTGACTTTTCCAACCATTTGCTCATGCAGTATCAACTAAGTTGTTAAAAAAAGAATGTTGGAGGCTGATTCCTATTGGGAAATCAATTTCTTCAGCCCTATTTAGCCAGTAATGGAAAAGGTGGCTTTCCATCTGATCCTTTAATTATCTTTAATTTTTATAGGCAATTATGGTTTCCTCAAAAAGCGTTCATTTCTCAGAGTCCTGTTTTCAGTCATGTACCGGAGTTTTATTTTAAATAACCTTAGTGGAAGCACAGATGCCCTTTGTAAAAGCCAATTCAAATGAAGCCATTTAAACATCAATTACCACTTGGATTCTCCACAACTATCTGTGCATACTTGCTTCATTATAAATCAGCTGTTGTATAAGTTATGCGTTATACAGCCTCTTTTAACAGGTGACAAGGAGTCATCTATTGAATTTCTGTAGAATACTTACACTTCCCAGCCTGGTCTGCCACCTGCTGAGCGAACTGGACTGGCTCTCATTGGATGACCTTTTGGAGTGGGGAGAGGAAAAAGAAAGAAATCCCATTCAGTTCCTCTGAAGGCAATTTTTTTAAAGAAATTCTGAAGTTACAGTTACTTACCAGTGTCGTGGTTTAACCTGGCAGGCAGCCAAATACCACGCAGCCGCTCACTCACTCCCCCCGCCCCCCCAGTGGGACGGGGAGAGAATCGGAAGGGTAAGAGTGAGAAACACTCGTGGGTTGAGATAAAGACAGTTTAATAGAACAGAAAAGGGAGAATAATGATAATAAATAATGATAGAATATACAAAATGAGTGATGCACAATGCAATTGCTCACCACCCGCGCTGACCGATAACCAAGTAGCGATCGGTACTTCCTGGATCACGCCTACCGTTCATATACTGAGCATGACGTCACATGGCATGGAATACCCCATTGGCCAGCTGGGCTGGCTGTCCTGATTATGTTCCCTCCCATCTTGTGTACCTAGCTCAGTCAGTAGGCACGGGAACTGTCCTTGGACTAGGAGGGCACTTAGCAACAACTGAAAACATCAGTGCGTTATCAACATTCTCCTCATACTAAATCCAAAACACAGCACTAGGAAGAAATTTAACCCTATCCCTGCCGAAACTAGGACACCAGTTGTGGGTATTGCTTGTCCTTGGGGGCCCAGAAGACGTGGTAATGCTGGTTGTCTTTGTACGGGAACCTGATAGACATCTCAAAAAACCATTAGTAGGCTTGAGTTCTGAAGGTTTTAACCAACTCTCCCGTGGAGAAGAATGTGGATTAAATGCCTAACTATCCGTTTGTTGCAGACCACAGTAAGTCACCAGAGTTGGCTATATCATTTTCTATGAGAGAAATGAATCCCACTTCCCCTTTGCCAGAGGGTAAATGTAAATTGCAGGCTCAGGGTAAAGTTCGTCTCCGAGTAACTACATTTTATAAATGGAAGAAGTCTATTTCCTACAAAACGAGATCCATGACAGAAACACAGAAGTGCTACCAAGTGCATTTTAAAACAGCCACTCCTGTCAGCACACAGCAGTATTTTCTTAGTTTATAGCAACAGGAAAACTTCAGTCTGTTTCACACATGGGATTTGATGAAAGTCAGAGGGGGCGGAAATCTCAGTCCAACAGCTACTTGTTAAATTTTGCAAGAAGCCTTTGAAACATAAACCAAAAGCAAAACGAGCTTTCAGAGAGAACGACTCCACTGCAAACACTACTGAAATGTTTTGCAGAAATACAGATTCTTAGCATACCACACGTTTGACCAACTTCCAGGGGCACGAACAGCAGGACCACCCTATTTTAATATTCAAAAGTATCACAGATTCTATGGTTAAGCACAATGACAGTGCTTCCTGCCCCGTAATTACAGATGCTGGCCAACTTGGTTGCATAGCCACTCAGACATGCACGCATGGTTTCTCTCGCTCACTTTTTGGCCAGTCCAATTAATTCCATACTTACGCATTAATAGTTGGTATTGCGTATTTTCCAGTGTTTGTCAGCATAGCACCCTTTGTATTGGGGTCTTTCACCTCCATCATGAAACTCCTTGGAATTCCTGTGCTCTTTAATTCTGGGAACAGGCTCAACATTTTTGTCCTGTTAAGAAAAGAAATGCAGACATATCTCCTTTTAAGACCCACACTTAAAATGACATTTCAATGATTATTTTAAGCAGCAAAAGCCTTTAATCCTCTCCTTTTACCCAGCATAAGGGTTGCTCGACTAAAATACTTATTTTCCTAAATGAATATAGCCAGGATGTTCCAAAGGCTTGAGCAGTGTTTTGAACTCATTCCATTCTTTGGCTTAAGTTCAGGTTCTTTAAGGGTGAAATATCCCTTAGCTCACCATCCACTCAGAAAAGAGATACAAACCCGCTCCTCCTCCAAAGCGCAATTCAGAGCACAAATATTCAATAGATGGGGTCAACAGAAACATCTTGGTTTTACATGAAATACTAAAAACTGTGAACTGTCATTAAACAGAGTTAAAACCAGAAACATTTCCAGTAATATTGAAATATATAAAAATATGCATGAAAGTTCACAGAGCAAGATCTGTGGACATACTTAATGTCTATGACCTAGAAAAAAGAAAAGTTTACATTTATAATGCCAGGTTTCCCTTGGATTTTGAAGGGCTTTGCAACATTGCCCTATGAACCTCTGTCTTTCACCCCAAGAGAAACAATTCTTAATATGAGTATTCATGGATTTGTTACGTAACTGCCAAGGTAAAAAAATGAAAAGCTAAGGAACACCAGAAGTCCCCCACAGTCTTACCCCATTTGTTGGGCAGTTCTTTATACAGTCGCCAGGTTTTCCGCAACGAAAGCAAGCAGATGATGGTGGAGGTGGACCCCAGGGTTTCTTCAGGTAACTAAAAGGGTTTGGGGCAAAGAAGAAAAAGGTATGCACGTGTCTCTCTCGTTAAAACAAACTTCTCTACAATTTTTCCATAATCTTCAAAGAACAGATTTGACATTATCAACACTTACTTGATTGGATCATATTCCTGGCAAGACTGTAGCATCATAGCTTTTATTTTATCTTCTTCGGAAGCATTGGCTTCAGCCAGATTGGCAGTCTGTTTAACAGGTAATTATTTGACACATACATTAGAAACACATTTAAGCCCACACTGCCAAAGAGAACACCACTCACCCAACCCTTTAAAGAGCAGCACAACGCCAGCTGAGGTTGCATGAAAACAGCTGCTCATATGAAACAGAGTTGTCCAAAAGATGTTCTGGGGAGTCCTTACGTCATCACAGGATGTTTATGTGCCTGTTAACCTACTTGAAAAGAGCATTCCTGGCCACTCAAAACCTTAGGCTCTTCATGTTCCCCCCCACTAACTTCTTCATAGGAAGCAAGTTAACTACAATAAGCAAAACCTGCAGTTTTTTTCCAGTTGACCGTGTCCTTTTAACATACAAATTGTAATATAAATGTTATGCAGAACTGGATCTTCAAATTATTGAAGCCAGCTGATTTTTTTAAAGTAGTATTTGTTCAAATGTTTTTCTTACACACTAGTACAGATACAAGCAGGGTCTAAGGGAGTGACTGTAAATGATTTGGACCCTCAAGCACCTATCATTCAGATCAACCACTCATGGTTTTGGTTTTAGATGCATTCATTCACAAAAGCAACCAACTTGTTTCAGCATTTTGTTAAAGGGCTGTTTCATATACACAGCTTTTTCTCAACTGTAACATAATCCAGATCGACATCTATGAAGTCATTTCCATTAACATTTACAGAAGACTTTACAGATACTTGACTAATTTGTTTGAACCCAAGCCGTTTACAAAACACATCCAAAACCCACAAGACATTACTAGGAATAGACCAAAATTCAAGATGGCATTTAATGCATAATAAAACAGAAAACTTTTTACAACACATTGCCTCCATGCTAAGCCAGTCTGCACTGAGGAGGTTAGAGTAAGGAACCGTCTGGAGCTGCTTTATCTTATGTTCCTCTATTTTTCTGAAATACTTACATTTTCTCAAAAGCTTAAATGTGTACACCACTTGGACAGTTTTTCACATTTTAGAGTAAAACTTCACCTGAGTTTACAGAACCAAGGACATGTTTAGGGACAGCGCTAACAGAGACCAATTTCTCCTGGTGGCTACCTTCCAAACTATTGTTTTTTTCTTACCAAATGTCCACAATTTAATTTCTGCAGTGAGAGAGGGAAGAAGTTACCAGTGGGAAGAGATTTTTCTTTCTGGGAAAGGAACTCCAGCCTTTATTTTCAGAAGAAAGGACTAGCTCCTCTGCATTAGGCCCTGCCTTCTCTAATCTTTGTAACTTTAAAGACTAGTAATTTAATTGGCTAGCACTACGCCTTTTCACAAAGCGCAATCCCTAGTGCTTTCCCAGACAAAGTTACATGTTGTTGAGCAAAAAATGCAAGCAGTTCCATAGCAAAACATGGCATTACAACAGTTTCAGAAGGTCACGTTTGCTAATATGCCACACATACGCATCAGTATTTTCCTGTAAACAATTAGGTGCATTTACACAATTTACACAATTTACACGTCTGCGATCAAACAAATTAGATTGTGTTGTCCACTGTATATATACTACAGTGTATGAAATTGTGCAGCATTCAAAGCATGGATCTATAACTGTAGCGCCTAGAAATTCAAAAATAGCCATGCAATTGTCCGTGTTCCAGAAACGCTTCTATTTTGGCTCTTGCAAACCCCCCTGAAATGTCCGTCACTTACAGCCAATTAAATTCTTCTGTGAAAATTGTGTTAGTTTCCAATGCAAAATGAACGAAAAGTATGAAAAACGGTAAACAGCTTCTGAAGTGCTTCTTCTTTGTGTCTTGAAGATGAGCAATACTGCAACATTACGTTGCGGCTGATAAGGTCCTCCCCCTTCTATCTTCCCAAACTGGCAACTACTCTTTACCAGGATAGTATCAAAATATACACACATTTTAAAGTTAAAAGAAATACTTTAAATTATTAAAAATTAAATTAAAGGTTTGTTCACATGACAACAGTTCTCCAGCTATAGATCACAGTATAAGATTTAAAAATACAAAGCAAACACTTTTTTTTTAGGAATATATATGTACCTTAGTCAGCTGGGCCAGAGAAATAGATGCAGAAGAGTCATCAATCTGTTCACAAAAAATTAAACTCACATTCAAGTTCTACAATCAAAAACAGAGCAATAGTTAACCTCTACTGTAGTCTGACAGTCTGCACTATATCCTCCGAGTGTCACTGAAAGAGCCATTTCCAACCTAGTGTAGTTGGTATTTGTTCAAAACAAAGTCCAAACCTGTGACAGCTTAAGAGTGCCTATGTGGTTAAGGAGAAGAAGCTAAACTAACCAAACCCGCTGGAGATCAACTTATTGCTCCAGAATATCTCAGAGAGGGACCCTTGTCAAATGCTCACAGCTGCTTAAAAGTCGAAGGGGTAAGGAAGCTATCAATTTTCAGCTAAAAAGGATTTTTAACAAATATTTATTTGAAAAGGAAGCATCACTACAGGAAACTTCTTTTCAGTGTGGTTTGTAAACTAATCAGCCAAGTATTTCCTTGTGTTACTTATTTCTGTTTTAGCAGCAGAACGACAGTGTCTTCAAACCTGAAGAAAAACGCTGCCCCTTTTCCAAATGTAAATTCAAAGTGGCAGTATCCTAAAGAAAAGCTTAGCCTTTGGGAAATTAAAGCAGCATCCAGCCCTGAAGTCACCCAGATCCAAAAACGTACTGCAGGTGGAGGTTAAGAAAAATGACAGGGATTTTACCCTTTACAAATGCACCAGGCTCTAACCTTGTGCCAAAATTTGTACACTGGGTTTTACGTATTTTCATTTGCAGACAAACTATTAAACTAAACTGCTTCATCTGATAAAGCGGAAAGGTCAAATGTAGAACTTTAGAATACCACTTTGTGTAGCAACGATATTTAAATTCACAGCAATCTATTAAAGACAGTTATGCACTCAGTTATGCACTCAAACAATATCGCTTCAATTATACAGTTTCAGGAACAAATACCCAAGTCTTTAAGGACATGAAAAGGAAGCATTTAGCTGCACAGAACTGTCCTCAAAACGTGTGGGACATGTTGGTTTTGGTATTTGTTTGAACCCCCAAGTCAAAAGTAAGAAACAGTACCATGTTTAACAATAATGGTTTCTCAGTGGTTTTTGATAACATTTTCAAAAACCATGTTCAGTTGTGCAAACCTTGAACCTACGTGATCTAAAAACGATTGTACATTATCTGTACAACACAAAGTCGTTCAGGAAATAGTCTAGCATATCCAGTATGAAATACAATGCATTACTAGGCACAAACACCAATATTCACATTAGATAGAACTGTGCAAATGATGGCATTACTCCGTTTCTACTATGCTGAACCAAATACATTGTATTTACAACATATACTATGTTTTACTGGAAAAGCTATTAAGTTAATGTTTGGAAAATTAATCCAAGGCTACCTTAAGGGCAGCGTGCAGCAAAAAGTGTGAGATTGTGTTTTTATATACTGCTTTTGATGTTCCACTTACTGGCTCAGTTTGACTTCTAGAAGAAGAAATAAAGGTGATCAGAACTTCAAATACAGCACTTGTACCAAAAACATAAAGCACTGAAAACAGATTATAAAACCTGAACATCAAAACTTTATGTTCTGATAGTCGAGTGAATCTGGAAATTTACTCATATACATAAACCGTTGTCTCTTGGTACATTCAGTGCAACTAAAAAAACCCCCCAGAATCCCATTTCTGCTTTGTCACAAATTACTCTAAGGCTTACGGATATAGAACACAACCGTGCAAGGGGAAGTCCTCAGATAGTTTGTCTCTGCTACATAAGTATCAAAACCAGGAAGTCTGTACTACAGTTTTGTGTTCATAAATAATCAACCATCAAAATACGAAGGTAACTTTAGCCAATCTGTGTATCGCTAGTATTACAAATAGGTACCAGATGGAGTCCTTTAGTTTCTAAGAAAGAACAGTGATAGTCTAGACACTTCCAAGTGCACCTGTACTTAAGTGAAAAAAATCAGTCATCTGACAAATAACAACAATGTCAGCAGCATCGTCTTTAGAACAGTGTTTCTCTGTGGAAGCCCAAGCACTGTGTTCAGATATCTTAGCCATGAAAGTGCCAAAACACTAAATGTGTTACATATGCTATATGGACTAAAAACAGTAGTAGAAATGTCACCTGAAAGCAGGTCCTAGGCCTTTGTGCGATTTAGGAGACCTGTGACAAAAAAAAAAGGTCTTGGTTGCCAGAATTTGCTTCAAGATAATCTTGAAAATGCTACGATATTTTAGGAAATATTTATTAAATTTGAAAACTTGCTGAGATTCCACACACTCATTGATCTGTATCTGCACGCTACTCATCATGAATCAGCCATGCAACCATCGATGTCGTTAACAAACAATTCACACATCATCCAAAGTGTCCCATGAGCAGAGGCAATTCAAAGGCTGCTGTGCAACTGGTGTACAAATAGAAAGGCGCACGCTCCCTGCCACTGCTAGAACACCACCAGGCTCGCAACGACAGCCACGTACCTCCTGATGTTGAGGAAGGACAAGGACATCCTTTAGATTACCACAGCATGGATTCTTCATACATTTACCTTCAAGAGCGTACTAAAAGGAGAGTAACGCATTTTTGAAGGCCTCTCCACCATTACAGCATACATTCATCATTCCCAAACATCCACCACTCTACCAGTTGTTTCTGCAATGTTCACAGCTGAAAGACTAGAAAGCTAATCTGCCTGGTTAATTTTCAGCGCTAGAACAGCGGTGCCGTTCCTTCCTTATCCCCTTATACATACAGGTATGTATCTGACCTTTGATGCTAGCCGCATCTATCCTCTCATTTTAGGGCAGCATTACAATACCAGGAGAGGGTGCCCGAAACAGAGGATGCACTGACAAGACAGCACTAAGCCGACGTGTTTAAATTAACCCCCAAAACAAGGCCATGTTTATAAGCACAGTGCTGCGGTGTCCAGAATTACTAGAGGGTGCCTGAAAACACTGCAACAACTACTGCAGGAATACGCCCAAAGTTGAGATGCAGAGCCACATAAATTCAGGGTTTTTTGCTTGCAGATGCCTCGTGGGTACCGGGAGGCTGCTGTACTCTTTGTTCGAGACACAGTGTAACTCATCCGTCTACTTGATTTATTGAGAACCAACATTAGAAAGACATGGCAAAACCACAAGCTAATAATATCTACTAATTGTGGTGGAGAGACCTATCTTTAAGGCGGCTGGAAAACGTGACCGTTCAAACAATGCTAATGTAGCTGATATAGAACTGGACTGTATGAATACATAAATGACAGCAGTAATCCTCTAGTCAGCACTGCATTGGAATAGCTGTAATTTTAATCAATACACCTGATTCTCTGTCCTCCGTAAATCTTAGGAATACAGAACCAAAACCCGGAGCACAGATACCAGCTTAGGGTAAAAACAGACGTAGCAAGATAACTAGTAACATTTGGTAATGTGCTAAACTGCTTACTGAGTTTCAAGTTTGGAAAGGATTAACTATTCCTTCATCGTACTTGCACAAAAGGCAATACACTTTAGGATACTGTTCTTTTTCTCTTGCCTGAAACGGACATTGTCTTGAGGAAACGCATAGGAATCGCTTACGAATGGAACTTCTTGTTTGCATCGTTCGCCAACTGGTAAACCTTGGTCTTTCCTCTATAGCTAGTATGCAAAAAACCCAGATTTGGGGCGTAAGAATACCTGCCATATCCCCCCCAAATGCCAGAAATAGTCAAACACTGAGAATCAGGCTCTTCTGAGACGGGAACAAAGTATGCGTTTACGCTACAATGCGTATCTGTCTTTACTATAAAAGCCATAAAAGCCAACACATATAATAAGGAATCTCTGCACGTCGAGGAAACAGGATCTACAACTTGGGTCTCAGAACAATCAACCCCAAGAACAAACCCAATAGAATAATCTTAAAAGTTACCATGGTTGGAGTTCGACCCCCATGTCCCAGCAGGCCTAAAAATGTAAGTCCACTTTCGGACAGATACATTAAAATCTACCCCATGCCAACAAAAATTAACAGCAGCTTTAACAAGAAAGAACGCCTCTGTAAACTAATACCCATAAAAAAAGTTAACACACTGAAACCCCTAACAAAGAATACAATGCTTTATGGATACTTACATAACATCGGTTTTGCCGGTAGCTTTAACTCCTCCGACAGGGATTCTTCTAACAATTACCGATGAGTTCTTAGGAATCAGGGCATTCTCATCTGTGTATTCTGAAAACAACGTAAATACAGAGAAAAACATCAGTCAATTCGTAAGAATGCATGCTCATATGTAATTACGTAGCACTTCGCAGAATCCCTTTACAGATACAAAAGCAAAATTTTATATGTAACATCACGCTTTCATCGTCTCAACACACTAACAGTATATTTCAAGAAATCTTGGGGTTTGAGAATCAAACACAAGCAGCAAAATCTTTTTCCTTTTTTTAAAACAGTTTGAATGCCAACAGCAAAATGGACTCAAAGGTCACTAAAGGAGAGTCTGCTAATGCACGAGGTTCTTTCCTGACCTAGCTTAAAGTTGCTTTTGCTTCCGTTAGGCTACAAAACCCATAGATCTTTGGAGAAAAACAAACCACAGCAAAGTCTCACCTGCCTAAACCAGATTCTAAAGTCTGACTAGCTTGCCCTGCAACCAAACAGGCACTTAGCTAAAGCACGAGAACTCTGTGCCATTGCTTTCATAGCTGTTAACTAAAAACCAGTCACCTGTGCTGCCAGTGCTCAAGCCTGACAGAACACAGAAGAGAGCCTGCCGCCTCTGCCTGTTTCTTGGAGCTTAATCCATCAACAACCACACTTCTCAGCTGCTCAGGGCTTTACGTTTAAATGGAAACAGAACTGGCAGTGCTAGAATTTGGATCACAGACATTTTGGGGTTTTTTTGAGCTTGCTTTCACAAGTAGGGCAGAATTGGCTCAAACTCAAGTGGTATCTCCCCTCTTAAGCTAATCATCTAGTTTGAATTAACCAAAGGGACGTGAATTCGTTCGATCCATTCCCTTTTTGCAGAGCAGAGAGGCCCAAACGAAATTACTTAGGAAGACAGCCTTGAAAAGCCTTTCAGGAACAGCGTGTGCCTGAAGCTCTCCATGCTTTGCCTTGGCTTACACCCTGTTAGTCTTCTGAAGAGGAGGAAAGCCTTCTGACCTTTTACATAAGGCCCAAACAAAAAAAAACAACTACCTGAGACACTTGGACTGAGTAAGCTTAAAATGCAAAGATCTCTCCAAGGAGAATGCTTTTTCTATTGTACTTACACAAGCTGGATAGGACTGAATATTTTAAAGCACTATCAGCAGGCATCCCCTGTAATCTGCCTACAGTTTTAAATATTCAAAGCCCTTACCTTTGCAGAGCGAATCAGAACAATGGTCTGAAAACCAAAGATACTGTATACCTCGTCAAGCCCTGTCAGGTGGCATCCCTAAGACCCCTAACGTTGTGCTGTTAAGGCTCTTCACAGACACTCTCCTGAAAATAGTTTAAGTATCTGTAGACAAACAGCAAGCTTTAGGTCCAACCACTTTAAAGGCTAGGGCTGAAGTTACAGTTACCCCAGTGTACATACTACTCTGTTTAAGTTTTAACACATGAAACGGGAAGAGGAAAAAAAACACTAGTACACATTTTAAAGAAAAGCCTGTTGTAAGAGTGTCACAGAACCACAGGGGGGGAAAAAAACTTGTAATGTTATGTTTAAGGAATGAAAACACTTTACAAGTCTTTTTCTGAAAAGTCACATCCCAAAGTCTTTAATCACATTCAAACTTATCGAGATGGCAGATTACCAAACTGAAATATCCTACTAAGTAATACGAAACCATTATCATCTCTAAGAATCAAGCACCATTTGTTAGATTTAAAAGAATTTATGATGTCTCTAAGAACATTTCTTACGTATATCCACCATAAACGTTCTGCCATAAAACTTCAGTACTGCCCTGATACGGTTAACATGTAGTACAGGAAAAAAAACCACCGTTAGAAACGAATGATGAAATGATGCTCAATAGCATCTGAATGACCATGTCTTTGGTGTGGAAAAGAAGTTATATTAACAAGAAATTCCAAAGTATAATTTAGATACGGAGAACACTCATGCGCAAGACGGCTTTCAAGGGTCTGCACAGATTTTAACTCACAGATACGCTCCTGATCCAAAATGTTGCTAGTGGGCAGTTTCTGCAACAGCCGCAAAACCCATTTTCCAATGCAGTGGAGTAAAACAAGTTGAAGTCAAAATTAAGTCACGAAATTCACCAAATCCAGGTGGTTTCTTTTCTTCAAATTAGCCATCTCTTTTATTTCTATCACTTTCAGCTTTCTCCACCACATTTCAAAGAAATCTGGCAAGTTGGTTATTACAAGATATGCTCCCACATTTCCTTCTCATTTTACCTAGAAGAATTCCAGGAAACCAAAGCTTTTGTAAGCGCCGTGTGTCACACATCAACCACGTACTCTTCTACGCCTAGCTCCATGTCTACAACACAGATCTGAAGGTAGTTGTCACAACAGCAACTACAGAAGAACAGCTCTGTGAGGCCCCCAACACAAGTCACAGCTACCGATGGTGGCCGAATCGCATTATGGCTTCCCACCCCACTTAATGCCCAGCGCCGCTTGCCCTCCCGGTCCTGCCGCATGCTGGCGGCATGGGCCCCAGCCTGACTCACGCTACGTGGGGATGACCCACAAAGAGCAGAGCGCGGCTCCCACAGGCCACGGCCGACGCAGGGTGGTCTGCGACGCCACCAGCCGGGCGGTGCCCGAGGCCCCGCGCCCGCCGCCCCCGCGCACCTTCTTTGGTCTGGGCGTTGGTGATCTGCAGGTCGCAGCTGGCCGCCTTCAGCTCCTCGCGGCCCATGATCTGGTGCTTGAGGTCACACAGGGAGATGTGGAGGCCGTTGAAGGTGACCATGTCATGGTTCAGCTTGGAGGCGAACTTGTAGTTGGGGCCAGGAGGTGCCTGCTCCGTGATGGCGTCTACCGCGGCAGACAGCGTCGCGGCCGCTGTGCCAGGTGAGGGCCCGCGGCGGTTCCTCCTCCACCGAGGAGGCCAGGGCAAGCAGCGCGGGCTGAGCTCGAGCGGGCCGGCGGCGCTCAGAGGCTGCGGCGCTCCGCCATGGCCTTCCTGGCCGACAACCGCACGGGCCGCTGCGAGCGTGTCACTGTGCACACGCAACGGCACACTGCACCCACCCCCCGCGCCTCACGTGACCCAGCGCATTATGACAAAAGGCCCGCGTCACGTGGGCGTGGCGGCCCCGCGCTCTTCATCCTAACACCAAGCGCCCCCGAGGGGAGGGGGGGCCCGTCAGCCCCGGGCCTGTCACCACCCCGGGCCGCTGGTCTCCCTGCTGTCCCCTGGCCTGTCACCACCCGGTGTCCTGCCACCCCCCAGGCCTGTCACTGCCTGGTGTCCCTCCTGTCACCCCCCAGGCCTGTCCCTGCCCAGTGTCCCTCCTGCCACCCCCCTAGGCTGTCACCACCTGATGTCCCTCCTGTCACCCCCCAGGCCTGTCACTGCCCGGTGTCCCTCCTGTCACCGCCCGGGCCCATCACCGCCTGGTGTCCTGTCACCCCCCAGGCTGTCACCACCTGGTGTCCCTCCTGTCACCCCCCAGGCGGTCACCACCTGGTGTCCCCTCCTGTCAGCAGCCAGCCAGGGCAAGACAGCCTGGGGCAGATGCAGCGGGCTTGGCCGTGTGGCGCTCGGCTGCCCGCGGTGCAGGGCCGGCAAAGGGAGGGGACATCTCAGGGTGCTTGAGTGTATCTTGTGGCATTCATGGAAAGTTCAGTCAAAGAAGCCAATGACCATTTATGTTTATGGCCACAGACCAGTCCCCTGCCCCCATTTTTTAACTCCTCCCTCTCTGCCTTTAGCCCATCACTATTTTTTGCTTTCTCTTTCTCTGTCTCTCTCCCTGTCTGTAGTTTCTAATTCCTCCCTGTCTGTCCTATAGCCTGCTGCTATTTTTTCCTTTCTCTCCATCTCTTTCTCCTGCTCCCTCTCCTTTTCTTTTTTCTATCGCCGTGTCCTGCTTCCTGGCCTTATCTTAATGTTAGGGTTAGGGGCTAGGGTTAGGGTTAGGCTTAGGGTATCGTTAGGGTTAGGGTTAGGGTCGGGGTTAGGATTATGGTTCGGGTTTAGGGTTAGGGATAGGCTTAGGGTTTCGTTTTAGGGTTAGGCTTAGGGCTTAGAAGTAAAACTGTCCCAAGCACTTACGCCTCCATCAAGGACCACATGCTCTGAGGCTTGTGATGACTGTTGGATGGCTTTCCCGCCCCCCGATGGAAACACCTCTCAGTTCTCTGTGCTCACACCAGGGAAGGAAAGGCAATACACCCCCATATCTAAAGGCATGGCACTCCAAGCAAAGGTAACGTTTCGTTTCTTTAGATGAACTGCCTGGCCAGTTACAACACCTGCTTATACTGACTTCATCCACCCTTACCCGCAAAACATTGTGACAGGCTGAGTCAGCGTGGAGAGTCAGGTGAACTTTGACGCACACACTGCTACCATAGGACTGGATTTTTAACCTATTTACATTTATCCGTCGCTTTGAAGCTGCCCAAGGGTCAGCATGCCCTTGCTACTGGAGGTTCTTGCTCTGTGCAGGCACTAAGGAAGACATTTCTGGTGACAGATTATTTCTAACGGGTAAAGCACAGCAGAACACACTGTTCATGAGCTGCTGAGAATCGTCCCCCAGGCATAGCAGGAACAACGGCAAAGCTTGTATATTTAAGATGCATTTGAGTTACCTTACCATTAAAATACACCACCACCAGCCAGTGCTCTAGGCGGAAGGCTGACATCAGTGTACAAGACAGTCCCTTCTGGACATCTCGCTCCTGGGTAGAAATCCTAGAGACTTCCTTTAAGGACAGAAATCCAAAGAGCTACAATAAGCCTTTTAAATTCAGCACAGCAAACAAAAAGCAAACAAACAAAAAATGACAGGAAACCCCTGAGGCACTGATGAGGAACACAAGGTCTCCCCTTGAGTCCACTACCCCTCACAAGACTTACTCAAAATCACTCAGTTGCTTACTCAAAAGCAATAACCAACAAGCCATGTACCCTTGGGGAAGCCCTTGTCCTTCTGTGCCGCTGGTGGCATCCCACCATTACTCTGGGAGTCCACACAAATTCAGAAGTACACTTAGTCCTCCGGCAGTCATTACCTATGGACCCGAACTCCTCCCACACCCCAGAAGTGGCTGTCGGTCGTCTGGCAGTCATTCTCCACAAACTGCAAGCCCTCCATACCTAACCACCTACCTAGTGACTCAGTGGAAATGAGCTGGACCACAACAGAAGTGACACTGCCTGGCCCGGTCACACAGATTAGACCACAAACGGTGGTTACAAGACAGAAAATGCAACACAAAACACAAGGACGGCAAAAACCAAGCAGAAGACACATCACACAAAAACCAAAGACCCCTATCCAAACCCTAAAAACGCAAGCAAGCTACAAAAGGACTTTCCAAAAAAAAGACCACCCAGAACACAACATAAGGCAAAACCAACCTAACCCCAGGAACCCAGCGCTTGCAAACCCAGATCCTGACCATAACAATAACATGCTTTAATCCTAAGTCGCGTAAACTCCCATAACCCTCAAACCTCATAACCCTAGCAGGCTGGAACCCTAGCGCCCCATATCCCTAGCACATTGTAGCCCCAAGATATCAAAACATTGAACACAAACTCCCTGGAGGTCTCTCTCTTCAGGTGGCCCCAGATCTCAGACACCACAACTCTGAAGTGGGGGTGCCCACCGTGCCCAAGTGGAAGATCCACCAGGACAGCACCAGCATCCATCTTCACATCATCCGTCACGCCCTGAAAAAGTGCCCAGGCTGGACACTCCTGGGGAGAAAGGCGGAGGCACTCGGAGACTTTGAACCGGCCAGCCATGGCCACAGGGCTTCAGCTCATCATGTCTGTGTCAGAGCCACCAGGCAGGTGACCCCGTCCCCCCTGCGAAGACCCCTTGGGGTAGCCGTACCCAGCACCAGCTGGCTGGATACGGCCTTTGCTCTATGGGGAGGTGCTCCCTGGGAGCAGGGTCTCTCATGGGGGAACTCACAGCTCACCTGGGCTGCTCTGCGGCCACCGGACGCCTTTGCTGTCAGGTGGCTCTCAGCACCTCTCTGCCAACGGCTGTCACCTCCCTGCAGGACGCTCTCCAGCGCACGGTCCGTCTCCACTGGGTCTCCCTGGGGACAAAGATCGGAAGGGAGGGATGGGGTTTGCTCTGTCCCCGTTCCCAGGGTGCTTCAGGAGAGACCTGCCACCCCCAAATGAGCTGTCTGACGTGGACACCACAGACGAGCTGCAGACGTGGGTCAGCACGGTGGCGGGGAGTGGGCAAGATGTCCTGCGGAGCCCCCGGCGCTGGCGGAAAGCAGAGCTGGAGACAACGGGGAGAAGCCCCAGGCAGCCGGCAGCTGGCGGTGGGGCCTGGCAGGGAGCAGCGCCCGCAGAAATGCCCGGCTCCTGGAGCCTCGGCCCCAGGGCTGCAGCCTCGGCACCTCCTGGGGCTTCGCTGGGAAAAACCAGGCAGGGGTGACCCTGACAGCCCGCACACGTACCTGGCCCCGGGATCTGGCAGCCTGTCCCTGTGCCCATCGCTGCCACGGGATCCAGGAAGCAGCGCCCCAGCCCTGGCGTGGCCCTGAGCCGCCTCTCAGGCCAGGCAGCAGGAAGCCGCGCCCCATGGCATGCTGGGAGCTGTAGGCCCGGGGCACGGGCTGCCGCGCGGCCATGTTGGTTCCCGGGGCATGCCGGGAGCTGTAGGCCTGGGGCACGGGGCTGCTGGGCAGCCATGTTGGTCTTGGGAGGTGCGGGCTCTGCTCCAGCTGCGGCCCAGCTGAGGTGAGGACAGGCACGCAGGTGGAGCTACCGAAGAGGAAGGGACGAAAGGACAGACGGACAGAGAAAGAAGTGCTTGAACTGTAACATTTGCCTGGCAGTGCAGAGAGCGGGAGCTGCGGTGAGTCCCAGCCCCTCGGGGCCGTGTCACCCCTCTTCTGCATCGCAGTCCCTCCCAGCCCCCCCCTCCCATTTCCCTCTGTGTCATTTTTTTCACTTCCCCATACCTCTCTTCTTCCGTTGCTGTGTTCTGCTCCCCGTCCTCTCTTCTCCAAGTCCCTCTTTCCCTGTCGCTCTACCTGCCCCTGTCTTTTTCTTGCTGCCCCCCCCTCCTGCTCCCTGTCCCTCTTTTTGCCTTCCTCTGTCTCTGCCCTGCAGCACATTGCTGTTGTTTCTTCTCTGTCTCTTTGTCCTGGTCTGCATCCCGCTCTGTTTTTCACAGTCTCTCTGGCCTGTTCCCTGTCCTGCTTTGTCTCTCTCTGCCTGTATGTCCCGCTCCCTGTCCTTGTCTTCCCTTCTCCCTCCTTCTGCTTCTCTCTCTCTCTGCCTCCCCCCCCGCCCTGCTCACTGTCACTGCGGTTTTCCATGCTGTATCCCACTGTCCCTGTCCTTCTTCCTGTTCATCTCTCTTCTGTCTCTCTCTGCTGCTCCCTGACCCTTCCCCTCCCCGCTTCCTCCATCTCTCTGCAGGGCTCCTCATCCCTATTTCTCTTGATTTCTCCAGCTCTCTAGCCTTTTCCCCATACCTTTCTTTCTCTCTCAGCTCCTCTATCTTTTCTCTCATCATATTTTTCTCTTTCTAGTCCACTGTCCTTCTCCCCGTCAACTGAAGCTGAGTGACCAGGTGTCCCTGGGCTCTGGTATTTCCTTAGCATTGCCCTAGGGAAGATCTGTGGTTTTAGGGCTAGGGATCATTTAGGAGCTGGTCTCCTTACGTAGGCAGCGGAGCTAGGCATAGTTAAAGCAGAGGTTGTTCTCAGCTGGTGCTCTGTGCGTCCTGTTGAAAGAGCAGGCTGTGGGCCTTATTTTGAAGGAAGGTTTCTTGTTCTGCGCTTATTGCTCCTCGGGACGCTCCACAGAAGTGGTGGTGGGGTCTGGAGAGATAGATGGGACCTGCTGTGATTCCTAGTAAATGTGAACTTGAACGAGACCAGACTGACTGCATATGGTTTTCTTCTCAGCTCCAATTCCAACCTACGTGCTCGGCGCTAATGAAAAAAGAGACCCTGAGCTGCAAATGAGCAGACAACGTCACTCACTTAGGTCACCGTGCAGTTGGTCTGTGATAAGGGATGTGTACTTCCATGACGGTGCTTTCGTGAACGTTCTCTGGTCTTGCCGCTTCCAAGCCCTCCCTTTTTCCAGACATTTTAAGATGGCATTTCTTATTCTGGGGTTCAGGCTGGAGTTGAACTTAATGTTGAACAGCTGATATCATGGGCTCCGTAAAATGTGAGAGAGAACCCTGCTTTGTTGTTGTTGTTGTTGTTTTCTAACACGCCCTAAACTTTGCTAAGCAAAGGGAGGAGTGGTTGCAAGAGTCTGTTCTTTGAGAGTGACGTATTCCTGTAGCGTGCCTGTCTTTGTATGGTGAAGGTTTCCTACCTGCAGTATGATTTTGCTGAGCTGTGAGGCTGTATTGGCGTAGCAAAGGTAAGAAGTGGCGTCTTTAAAGGTCATGCAACTGTAGCAAAACTAGCGGGAGAAGCTAGTTCCTTCCCTGACAAAACTAGTAGCAAGTAAAAGCATTTGCTATTGGCTTTTTTATGCAATGTTCATACAGAGCTTTTGGTATTGATTGATTTTTGGGAAGCAAGACAGCAGTGAGGAAAGATAACTGGGGCTTCTTCACCGTAGGCGGGGTTCAAGCCTTTGCGCTAGAACAGGTCTTCACTACAGTTTACAAAAAGAGAAGATGAGCTGTCTGTAAGGAAAGTTTCAGTAGAAGTAAGGCTAGATTTGCAGAATTTGGTCCTCCGTATCTGTTGCAAATAAGAGATGACTTGGCAGTGTTTACATCTGAAGTGCATGCCGGTGTGTTAATGCAGGCCGTCGAGGTCTTTTCAGGGGTACTTCTGGACTGCAGGTTGCGTGCGTGGGGGGCACCATGTCCCAGGATGAGCCAGTTTTAGCTCAGAGGATGTGACAGAATGGCAACCATCTTTGTGGTGGACCCCTGTCATGGTTTAACCCCAGTCGGCAACTAAGCACCACACAGCCGCTCACTCGCCCTCCCCCCAGCAATGGGATGGGGGAGAGAATCAGAAGAGCAAAAGCAAGAAAACTCACGGGTAGAGATAAGAAGACTTTAATACTTGAAATAAAATAATAATAGCAATAATAGTAATACTAGTAACAGTAATAATAGTAACACCAATAATACCATAATATTACCAATAATAACACCAATAATACCAATAATAACAATAATAATAATAATAATAACAACAACAATAATAACACCAATAATAATAATAATAATAATAATAATAACAATAACACCAATAATAATAATAATAATAAAAAATTATAATAATAATAATTTGTAATTAAAACGAGAGAGAGAAAGAGAGGGAGAGAGGATCAAGAATAAGAACCCCAATCCTAACAACACTAACACCAAACCCTCACCCTAACTCGAACCCCTAACACTACCCGTAAACCCTATGCATAACACTAAGACCTCACCCTTACCCTAAGCCTAACACCGAAACCTAACCCTAAACCTGAACCCCAACCCTAACCCGAACCCTAACCCAAATGCTAACCCTAACCGTAAACCTAACCCTAACTCTAACCCTAACCCTATCCCTAACCCTAAACCCGAACCATCCTAAACCCAACCGTAAAACTAATGCTATCCCTAAGCCTAACCCTAACCCTAAACATAACCCTAACCTTAACCCTAAACCTAACCCCTAACCATAACCCTAACCTTAACGCCTAACCCTAACGTTAACCCCTAACCCTAATGCTAACCCTAACCCCGAACTCTAGCCCTAATCCTGAACCCTAACCCTAACCCTGAACCCCAACCTAACCCTAACCCCTAAACCTAACCCTAATGCTACCCGTAAACCCTACGCATAACACTACGACCTCACCCTAATAGTAACTCTAACCCCAATACCGAACCCTAACTCTAACCCTGAACCCCAATCCTAACCCTAAACCCTAACCCTAAACTTAACCCTAACACTAACCCTAAACCTAACCCTAATGCTACCCGGAAACCCTAAGCGTAACATTAAGACCTCACCCTAAACCTAACACTGGACCCTAACTCTAACCCTTAACTCCAGTCCTAAGCCTAACTCTAACCTTAACCCTAACCCTAACACTTAACCCTAAATTGAACACTTAACCCTAACCCTAACCGTAACCTAACCTTAAGCCTAACCTGAATCATAAAGCTCTAACCCTAATGTTAACCCTAACCCCGAACCCTAACCCTAATCCCAAACCCTAACCCTAACCCTGAACCCCAACCCTAACCTTAACGTAATGACCCTAACCCTAACTCTAACCCTAACCCTAATGCTACCCGTAAACCCTAACTGTAACACTAAGACCTCACCCTTATATTAACGCTAACCCCAATACTGAACCCTATCTCTAACCCTGAACCCAATCTTAAACCCTAACCCTAACCTTAACGCTAACACTAACCCTAAACCTAACCCTAACGCTACCTGTAAACCCTAAGCGTAACATTAAGACCTCACCCTAACCCTAACACTGAATCCTAACTCTAACCCTTAACTCTAATCCTAACCCTAACTCTAACCTTAACCCTAACCCTACCCCTAAACCTAACACTTAACCCTAACCCTAAGCCTAACACTTAACCCTAAACCGAACACTTAACCCTAACCGTAACCTAACCTTAAGCCTAACCTGAATCATAAAGCTAACCCTAGCCCTAACCCTAACCCTAAGGCGAAACCTCACCCTAAAACAAAATCCTAACGCTAACCCTAACCCCAAACCGTAACCCTAACCCTAACATCAAACCGTAACACTAACACTTTGGCATAACCCTAACGTTAAACCTAAACGGAACCATAAAACTAACCCTCACATAACGCCGAACCCCTAATTCTAACCGTAACCCTAATGCTAACTAAACCTCAAACCGTAATCTTAAGACATCACCACAACCCTACCCCTACCCCTACCCCTACCCCTAACCCTAAAACTAAACCCTAACCCTATCCCCTAACCCAAACCCTAACCCTAACGCTAAGCCTATCCCTAACTGTAACCGTATGCCCTAACCCTAACGCTAACCCTAACCCTAAAACGAAACCATAACCCTATCCCTAACACTAAACCGGAACCATAATCCTAACCCCAACGATAAGCCTAGGCCTAACCCTAACCCCAACCATAACCCTAACCTTAACCCCAACCATAACCCTAACCTTAACCCCTAATCCTAATTTTAAGCCCTAACCCTGATGCTAATCCTAACCCCGACCCCTAACCGTAATCCCGAACCCTAACCCTAACCCTGAACCCCAACCTGAACCCTAATGACCCTAACCCTAACTCTAACCCTAACCCTAATGCTACCCCAAACCTAATACCGTAACCATAACACCTCACCCTAAACCTAATGCGAAACCTAATCCTAAAATTAAACCGCAACTCTAAACCTAAACCCTAACCCTAAAAATTAATGCTACCCCTAACCCAAACTGAAATCCTAACCCATAAGCGTAAACCCAATGTAACCCCTAACCATAACACTAAGCCCTAACCCTAACGCTATCACAAACGTAATACCATAACCGTGAGACCTCACCCTAACCCTAATGCGAAACCTAACCCTAAAACTAAACTGCAACCCTAACCCTAAACCTAATCCTAATACTTAATGCTAACCCTAACCCAAACTGAAATCCTAACCCATAAGCATAAACCCAACCATAACCCCTAACCATAACACTAATCCCTAACCCTAACCCTAACCCTAACCCTAACCCCAAACCCTAATCCGTATCCCAAACTCTAACCCTAACCCTGAAGCCCAGCCCTAACTCTAACCTTAACCCTAACCCTAACCCTAATGATAAGCCCTAACCCTAATGCTAACCCTAACCCCAAACCCTAACCCGTATCCTGAACTCTAACCCTAACCCTGAACCCCAGCCCGAACCCCAGCCCTAACTCTAACCCTAAACCCTAACCCTAAACCCTAACCCAAACCCTAACCCTAACCCTAAAACTAACCCTAACCCTAACCGTGACCCCAAGCCCTAACCCTAACCCTAAACCTAACCCTAAAATGAAACCCTAACCTGATCCCTAACCCTAAACCCAAACCATAATCCTAACCCCAACCCTATCCCTAACCCTAACGATAACCCTAAGCCTAACCCTAAACCTAACCCTAACCCTAACCCTAACCCTAACCCCTGCCCCTAACCATAACCCTAATGATAAGCCCTAACCCTAATGTTAACCCTAACCCTAAACCTAACCCTCACCGTAACACTGAGCCCTAACCCTAACCCTAACCCTAAACTTAATCACAAACACTATAACTGATGTAAATGAGCAATATCAGGGCAGCAAGTCAGGTTCTTTAAATCCTTGCTTTCTCTCTTCCCTTCTCTCTTCTTGCTTTCTCTCTTCCGTTCGAGGAGATTTCCATTCGAGGAAGCTTTAGCTAGTTTTATTATATTGTCTGTCTTAGGAGGAACAGCCACTTCTACGTTCCGCTTTGTCTTGTCAATTTTTGCTTTTGGCTTATCCTTCTCTTTTTTCTCCTTTTCAGACATCGGCTTGAAAGCAATAGAATCTGCTTCCATAGGCTCATCTCTCACAGGGGTGGCATCATCTCTGCTTGGGCCATGAACAGGGAGTCCATTTTAACGTCTTCTGCTGGAACTGGCTCCCTTGGTTTTCTCGCACCTGCTAACAACTCAGCATTGGGAAATCCTTCATCCTCATCCCTTTTTCTTCTCTTTTTATGCTTATTTCCTTGGCCATCTCCTAGTGGATTTTTCACCTCCTTCTCTTTTGATTTGGTAGGATCCTTGATGCCATGGCTCTCTCTTTCAGAAGGTTTTTCAGGGTAATTTCCAGCTATATTGTGATTTTGGTGGCTCTGCCAAGCAGGATAATCCTCCCTACGTCCCCGAGCATATGGTGAATTCTCTTGTCTGGTCCCAGGTGGACCAAACCTACCTGGAGAAAAGTTCTCTCTGTTTACTGGAGGGTGAGGTTGAGCGCCAACAGCATAGCCCTTGTAAAACTTTCCATGCCATTCTCTGTAGTTCCTTTCCCATTCCCGGTACCTTGCCTTTTCAAATGGATCTCTACAGTCAAGAGATCTGCCATAGTAAGCTTTCAGATCATATGGTGGAACTTCTCTGTATCTGTTAAAATACTCCCTTCCTCCTTCCCCTTGAGGTATAGTCTGTTTAGTGGGAGACTGGCCTCTAAATACTGGAGACCTTGACCGTGAATGGCATCTTCTGTATGGGGGTGACCTTGACCTTGAACGCTGATAACCGTGTGACCTTGACCTAGAACGATAGTTACGCCTCTTCCCTTTGCCTCTTCTTGGATACGGCAGCAATCGCGAGTAGGAACGAGAATGGGAAGGACTAAATGAGCGAGAGTAGGAGCGAGTGCGGGAAGAACCTGATCTTGATGTGGAGCAGGTAGACGAACTTGTAGAGTAAGGTGAAGCACTATAAGGAGACTTGGACCTGGAAAAAACCACAACACACAGAAAAAGAAATGAAGTTAATTCAAAACAGTCATTCTCCCCAATTTTTTTCCTCCCAAATTTGGTTTGGGTTTTTTCTCCTCTCCATACGCTTATGTCAAAGCTTCTTTCAGCTGCTGACATAATGCTACTGCAAATTGAGGAATTTGATAACATTTTTCAATTCCATTTGTCTTGTTTTAGTTATGCATGCTTACTATCTGCAACGAAAAATTCTATTGGAAAAAACACTGTCATTTTTCCTTATGTCAGATGCACTTTAGTGTAACTGCAGTCCGATATGCTGTTGAAATACAAACGTGAAAAACAAGGCAACTTCATTGAGCCAAATACTTCCTCCTCTTTAAGTCTCCGTTGTTCTCTGTAAAACTCCTCCCTAGATCAGGGAGGCCAATGGCATCCTGCCAACTTAAGCATTTTTCTCCCTGCTTTCTGTTCATTAGAGACTACGCTCATTTCCTGATCCTCATACTTGCCTTCCACATCCTCACCCCCAACAGTTCATTCAGTCTTCTCTCCTTATACTCAGCTTTGCACCTGTGGATGGAGGCTGCCCACCCTTGAAAGAGACTCCCATCTCCCGTGGGCCAAGTGCCCACTGCTCCTCTGCCACTCCTTGATACACTTAATACATCACACTTCTGATCTTCCAAGTACTGCACAGATATTAACTAATCTTCTCTGGAACTTCTTTCAACTTCTTCCACATACGCTTCCTATGTTGTTGCCTCATCATGAGGTATTTGGCCTGGTCCTGTCCCTGAATTGTTGTTTTCTTGCTGACTGAATTGGAGATATCAGACAACCTGTGGGATGGATCCTGGTTTTTCTTTTGATTTACCTTTAAGATTTTATAAACACAATGCACTCTTACAATCTGTCTATAACAAACATATAGCGAAAGGAAGGACTAGCTTGACGCTGCAGTAATAGGTAAAACAGACTCCTCTCTCTCCAACTGAGAGAAAGCGTCTTGGCTATGTGAGATGACTAAATTGAAGAAATTCAAAATTGTCATAAAAGAACAGTGTTGACTTTTCCAACCATTTGCTCATGCAGTATCAACTAAGTTGTTAAAAAAAGAATGTTGGAGGCTGATTCCTATTGGGAAATCAATTTCTTCAGCCCTATTTAGCCAGTAATGGAAAAGGTGGCTTTCCATCTGATCCTTTAATTATCTTTAATTTTTATAGGCAATTATGGTTTCCTCAAAAAGCGTTCATTTCTCAGAGTCCTGTTTTCAGTCATGTACCGGAGTTTTATTTTAAATAACCTTAGTGGAAGCACAGATGCCCTTTGTAAAAGCCAATTCAAATGAAGCCATTTAAACATCAATTACCACTTGGATTCTCCACAACTATCTGTGCATACTTGCTTCATTATAAATCAGCTGTTGTATAAGTTATGCGTTATACAGCCTCTTTTAACAGGTGACAAGGAGTCATCTATTGAATTTCTGTAGAATACTTACACTTCCCAGCCTGGTCTGCCACCTGCTGAGCGAACTGGACTGGCTCTCATTGGATGACCTTTTGGAGTGGGGAGAGGAAAAAGAAAGAAATCCCATTCAGTTCCTCTGAAGGCAATTTTTTTAAAGAAATTCTGAAGTTACAGTTACTTACCAGTGTCGTGGTTTAACCTGGCAGGCAGCCAAATACCACGCAGCCGCTCACTCACTCCCCCCGCCCCCCCAGTGGGACGGGGAGAGAATCGGAAGGGTAAGAGTGAGAAACACTCGTGGGTTGAGATAAAGACAGTTTAATAGAACAGAAAAGGGAGAATAATGATAATAAATAATGATAGAATATACAAAATGAGTGATGCACAATGCAATTGCTCACCACCCGCGCTGACCGATAACCAAGTAGCGATCGGTACTTCCTGGATCACGCCTACCGTTCATATACTGAGCATGACGTCACATGGCATGGAATACCCCATTGGCCAGCTGGGCTGGCTGTCCTGATTATGTTCCCTCCCATCTTGTGTACCTAGCTCAGTCAGTAGGCACGGGAACTGTCCTTGGACTAGGAGGGCACTTAGCAACAACTGAAAACATCAGTGCGTTATCAACATTCTCCTCATACTAAATCCAAAACACAGCACTAGGAAGAAATTTAACCCTATCCCTGCCGAAACTAGGACACCAGTTGTGGGTATTGCTTGTCCTTGGGGGCCCAGAAGACGTGGTAATGCTGGTTGTCTTTGTACGGGAACCTGATAGACATCTCAAAAAACCATTAGTAGGCTTGAGTTCTGAAGGTTTTAACCAACTCTCCCGTGGAGAAGAATGTGGATTAAATACCTAACTATCCGTTTGTTGCAGACCACAGTAAGTCACCAGAGTTGGCTATATCATTTTCTATGAGAGAAATGAATCCCACTTCCCCTTTGCCAGAGGGTAAATGTAAATTGCAGGCTCAGGGTAAAGTTCGTCTCCGAGTAACTACATTTTATAAATGGAAGAAGTCTATTTCCTACAAAACGAGATCCATGACAGAAACACAGAAGTGCTACCAAGTGCATTTTAAAACAGCCACTCCTGTCAGCACACAGCAGTATTTTCTTAGTTTATAGCAAGAGGAAAACTTCAGTCTGTTTCACACATGGGATTTGATGAAAGTCAGAGGGGGCGGAAATCTCAGTCCAACAGCTACTTGTTAAATTTTGCAAGAAGCCTTTGAAACATAAACCAAAAGCAAAACGAGCTTTCAGAGAGAACGACTCCACTGCAAACACTACTGAAATGTTTTGCAGAAATACAGATTCTTAGCATACCACACGTTTGACCAACTTCCAGGGGCACGAACAGCAGGACCACCCTATTTTAATATTCAAAAGTATCACAGATTCTATGGTTAAGCACAATGACAGTGCTTCCTGCCCCGTAATTACAGATGCTGGCCAACTTGGTTGCATAGCCACTCAGACATGCACGCATGGTTTCTCTCGCTCACTTTTTGGCCAGTCCAATTAATTCCATACTTACGCATTAATAGTTGGTATTGCGTATTTTCCAGTGTTTGTCAGCATAGCACCCTTTGTATTGGGGTCTTTCACCTCCATCATGAAACTCCTTGGAATTCCTGTGCTCTTTAATTCTGGGAACAGGCTCAACATTTTTGTCCTGTTAAGAAAAGAAATGCAGACATATCTCCTTTTAAGACCCACACTTAAAATGACATTTCAATGATTATTTTAAGCAGCAAAAGCCTTTAATCCTCTCCTTTTACCCAGCATAAGGGTTGCTCGACTAAAATACTTATTTTCCTAAATGAATATAGCCAGGATGTTCCAAAGGCTTGAGCAGTGTTTTGAACTCATTCCATTCTTTGGCTTAAGTTCAGGTTCTTTAAGGGTGAAATATCCCTTAGCTCACCATCCACTCAGAAAAGAGATACAAACCCGCTCCTCCTCCAAAGCGCAATTCAGAGCACAAATATTCAATAGATGGGGTCAACAGAAACATCTTGGTTTTACATGAAATACTAAAAACTGTGAACTGTCATTAAACAGAGTTAAAACCAGAAACATTTCCAGTAATATTGAAATATATAAAAATATGCATGAAAGTTCACAGAGCAAGATCTGTGGACATACTTAATGTCTATGACCTAGAAAAAAGAAAAGTTTACATTTATAATGCCAGGTTTCCCTTGGATTTTGAAGGGCTTTGCAACATTGCCCTATGAACCTCTGTCTTTCACCCCAAGAGAAACAATTCTTAATATGAGTATTCATGGATTTGTTACGTAACTGCCAAGGTAAAAAAATGAAAAGCTAAGGAACACCAGAAGTCCCCCACAGTCTTACCCCATTTGTTGGGCAGTTCTTTATACAGTCGCCAGGTTTTCCGCAACAAAAGCAAGCAGATGATGGTGGAGGTGGACCCCAGGGTTTCTTCATGTAACTAAAAGGGTTTGGGGCAAAGAAGAAAAAGGTATGCACGTGTCTCTCTCGTTAAAACAAACTTCTCTACAATTTTTCCATAATCTTCAAAGAACAGATTTGACATTATCAACACTTACTTGATTGGATCATATTCCTGGCAAGACTGTAGCATCATAGCTTTTATTTTATCTTCTTCGGAAGCATTGGCTTCAGCCAGATTGGCAGTCTGTTTAACAGGTAATTATTTGACACATACATTAGAAACACATTTAAGCCCACACTGCCAAAGAGAACACCACTCACCCAACCCTGTAAAGAGCAGCACAACGCCAGCTGAGGTTGCATGAAAACAGCTGCTCATATGAAACAGAGTTGTCCAAAAGATGTTCTGGGGAGTCCTTACGTCATCACAGGATGTTTATGTGCCTGTTAACCTACTTGAAAAGAGCATTCCTGGCCACTCAAAACCTTAGGCTCTTCATATTCCCCCCCACTAACTTCTTCATAGGAAGCAAGTTAACTACAATAAGCAAAACCTGCAGTTTTTTTCCAGTTGACCGTGTCCTTTTAACATACAAATTGTAATATAAATGTTATGCAGAACTGGATCTTCAAATTATTGAAGCCAGCTGATTTTTTTAAAGTAGTATTTGTTCAAATGTTTTTATTACACACTAGTACAGATACAAGCAGGGTCTAAGGGAGTGACTGTAAATGATTTGGACCCTCAAGCACCTATCATTCAGATCAACCACTCATGGTTTTGGTTTTAGATGCATTCATTCACAAAAGCAACCAACTTGTTTCAGCATTTTGTTAAAGGGCTGTTTCATATACACAGCTTTTTCTCAACTGTAACATAATCCAGATCGACATCTATGAAATCATTTCCATTAACATTTACAGAAGACTTTACAGATACTTGACTAATTTGTTTGAACCCAAGCGGTTTACAAAACACATCCAAAACCCACAAGACATTACTAGGAATAGACCAAAATTCAATATGGCATTTAATGCATAATAAAACAGAAAACTTTTTACAACACATTGCCTCCATGCTAAGCCAGTCTGCACTGAGGAGGTTAGAGTAAGGAACCGTTTGGAGCTGCTTTATCTTATGTTCCTCTATTTTTCTGAAATACTTACATTTTCTCAAAAGCTTAAATGTGTACAGTTTTGTGTACACTGTACACTTGGACAGTTTTTCACATTTTAGAGTAAAACTTCACCTGAGTTTACAGAACCAAGGACATGTTTAGGGACAGCGCTAACAGAGACCAATTTCTCCTGGTGGCTACCTTCCAAACTATTGTTTTTTTCTTACCAAATGTCCACAATTTAATTTCTGCAGTGAGAGAGGGAAGAAGTTACCAGTGGGAAGAGATTTTTCTTTCTGGGAAAGGAACTCCAGCCTTTATTTTCAGAAGAAAGGACTAGCTCCTCTGCATTAGGCCCTGCCTTCTCTAATCTTTGTAACTTTAAAGACTAGTAATTTAATTGGCTAGCACTACGCCTTTTCACAAAGTGCAATCCCTAGTGCTTTCCCAGACAAAGTTACATGTTGTTGAGCAAAAAATGCAAGCAGTTCCATAGCAAAACATGGCATTACAACAGTTTCAGAAGGTCACGTTTGCTAATATGCCACACATACGCATCAGTATTTTCCTGTAAACAATTAGGTGCATTTACACAATTTACACAGTCTGCGATCAAACAAATTAGATTGTGTTGTCCACTGTATATATACTACAGTGTATGAAATTGTGCAGCATTCAAAGCATGGATCTATAACTGTAGCGCCTAGAAATTCAAAAATAGCCATGCAGTTGTCCGTGTTCCAGAAACGCTTCTATTTTGGCTCTTGCAAACCCCCCTGAAATGTCCGTCACTTACAGCCAATTAAATTCTTCTGTGAAAATTGTGTTAGTTTCCAATGCAAAATGAACGAAAAGTATGAAAAACGGTAAACAGCTTCTGAAGTGCTTCTTCTTTGTGTCTTGAAGATGAGTAATACTGCAACATTACGTTGCGGCTGATAAGGTCCTCCCCCTTCTATCTTCCCAAACTGGCAACTACTCTTTACCAGGATAGTATCAAAATATACACACATTTTTAAGTCAAAATAAATACTTTAAATTATTAAAAATTAAATTAAAGGTTTGTTCACATGACAACAGTTCTCCAGCTATAGATCACAGTATAAGATTTAAAAATACAAAGCAAACACTTTTTTTTAGGAATATATATGTACCTTAGTCAGCTGGGCCAGAGAAATAGATGCAGAAGAGTCATCAATCTGTTCACAAAAAATTAAACTCACATTCAAGTTCTACAATCAAAAACAGAGCAATAGTTAACGTCTACTGTAGTCTGACAGTCTGCACTATATCCTCCGAGTGTCACTGAAAGAGCCATTTCCAACCTAGTGTAGTTGGTATTTGTTCAAAACAAAGTCCAAACCTGTGACAGCTTAAGAGTGCCTATGTGGTTAAGGAGAAGAAGCTAAACTAACCAAACCCGCTGGAGATCAACTTATTGCTCCAGAATATCTCAGAGAGGGACCCTTGTCAAATGCTCACAGCTGCTTAAAAGTCGAAGGGGTAAGGAAGCTATCAATTTTCAGCTAAAAAGGATTTTAAAAAAATATTTATTTGAAAAGGAAGCATCACTACAGGAAACTTCTTTTCAGTGTGGTTTGTAAACTAATCAGCCAAGTATTTCCTTGTGTTACTTATTTCTGTTTTAGCAGCAGAACGACAGTGTCTTCAAACCTGAAGAAAAACGCTGCCCCTTTTCCAAATGTAAATTCAAAGTGGCAGTATCCTAAAGAAAAGCTTAGCCTTTGGGAAATTAAAGCAGCATCCAGCCCTGAAGTCACCCAGATCCAAAAACGTACTGCAGGTGGAGGTTAAGAAAAATGACAGGGATTTTACCCTTTACAAATGCACCAGGCTCTAACCTTGTGCCAAAATTTGTACACTGGGTTTTACGTATTTTCATTTGCAGACAAACTATTAAACTAAACTGCTTCATCTGATAAAGCGGAAAGGTCAAATGTAGAACTTTAGAATACCACTTTGTGTAGCAACGATATTTAAATTCACAGCAATCTATTAAAGACAGTTATGCACTCAGTTATGCACTCAAACAATATCGCTTCAATTATACAGTTTCAGGAACAAATACCCAAGTCTTTAAGGACATGAAAAGGAAGCATTTAGCTGCACAGAACTGTCCTCAAAACGTGTGGGACATGTTGGTTTTGGTATTTGTTTGAACCCCCAAGTCAAAAGTAAGAAACAGTACCATGTTTAACAATAATGGTTTCTCAGTGGTTTTTGATAACATTTTCAAAAACCATGTTCAGTTGTGCAAACCTTGAACCTACGTGATCTAAAAACGATTGTACATTATCTGTACAACACAAAGTCGTTCAGGAAATAGTCTAGCATATCCAGTATGAAATACAATGCATTACTAGGCACAAACACCAATATTCACATTAGATAGAACTGTGCAAATGATGGCATTACTCCGTTTCTACTATGCTGAACCAAATACATTGTATTTACAACATATACTATGTTTTACTGGAAAAGCTATTAAGTTAATGTTTGGAAAATTAATCCAAGGCTACCTTAAGGGCAGCGTGCAGCAAAAAGTGTGAGATTGTGTTTTTATATACTGCTTTTGATGTTCCACTTACTGGCTCAGTTTGACTTCTAGAAGAAGAAATAAAGGTGATCAGAACTTCAAATACAGCACTTGTACCAAAAACATAAAGCACTGAAAACAGATTATAAAACCTGAACATCAAAACTTTATGTTCTGATAGTCGAGTGAATCTGGAAATTTACTCATATACATAAACCGTTGTCTCTTGGTACATTCAGTGCAACTAAAAAAACCCCCCAGAATCCCATTTCTGCTTTGTCACAAATTACTCTAAGGCTTACGGATATAGAACACAACCGTGCAAGGGGAAGT